>NW_024080781.1:2473501-2585633 GCF_003009895.1 Hyaena hyaena
TGAGTGCTCTCTCTTTTCTTTTTGAGAAGCCTGGGTAGAGGTTTGTCAATTTTGTTTATTTTATCAAAAAACCAACTCTGGTTTCATTGAACTGTTCAACTTTTTCTTTGGTTTCTATTTATTTCTTCCCTGATTTTTATTATTTCTCTTCTCCAACTGGGTTTGGGGTGCTCTTGTTGCTCTCCCTCTAGTTGCTTTAGGTGCGCTGTTAGATTTTGCACTTGCGCTTTTCCTAATTTCTTGAAATAGGGCTGGAGTGCAATGTACTTTCTTCTTCGGACTGCCTTTGCTGCATCCCATGGAGTTTGGATTCCTGTATTTTCAATTTCATTTGTTTCCATATATCTTTTAATTTCTTCTCTAATTGCCTGATTGGCCCATTCATTCTTTAGTAGGGTGTTCTTTAACCTCCATGTTTTTGAAACTTTTCCAGACTTCTTCCTGTGATTGATTTTGAGTTTATAGCATTGTGATCTGACAGTGTCCACAGTATGATCTCACTTCTTTTATATTTATTGGGGCCTGCTGTATGTCCTAGTATGTGATCTATCTTGGAGAATGTGCCATGCACACTTAAGAAGAAAGTGAATTCCATGGCCTCAGGATGTAGAGTTCTAAATATATCTGTCAAATCCATCTGGTCCAATGTGTCATTTAAGTCCATTGTGTCTTTATTGATTTTTCTGTCTAGTTGATTTATCCATTGCTCTAAGTGTAGTATTAAAGTCCCCTGCTATTAGCACATTCTTATCGATAAGCGTGTTTCTATTTGTGATTATTTAGGTGCTCCCATATTTGGTGCATAGACATTTATAATTGTTAGCTCTTCCTGATGGATAGACCCTGTAATTTTTATATCATGCCCTTCTTCATCTCTTGTTACTGCTTTTACTTCAAAGTCCAGTTTGTCTGATATAAGTATAGCTACCCCAGCTTTCTTTTGACTTCCAATAGCGTGATAGATTTTTCTCCATCCCCTTACTTTCAATCTGAAAGTGTCCTCCAGTCTAAAATGAGTTTCTTGTAGACAGCAAATAGATGGGTTTTGGTTTTTTATCCATTCTGCTACCCTATGTCTTTTGATTGGAGCATTTAGTCCGTTTACATTCAGTGTTATTATTGAAAAATATGGGTTTAGAGTCATTGTGTCCTTGTGGGATTCATGCTTGTGGTGTGTCTGGTATCTTGTGTTCCTTGCAATATTTCCCTCAGAGAGTCCCCCTTAGGATTTCTTGTAGGGCTGGTTAGTGGTGACAAATTATTTCAACTTTTGTTTATTTGGAAAGACTTTTATCTCTCCTTGTATTCTGAATGACAGGCTTGCTGGATAGACAATTTTTGGCTGCATATTTTTTTCTGTTCATCACATTGAAGATTTCCTACCATTCCTTTCTGGCCTGCCAAGTTTCAGTAGGTAGGACTGTCACCACTCTGATAGGTTTCCTTTAGTATGATAGGGCCCTTTTATCCCTAGCTGCTTTCAGAATTCTCTTTGTCCTTATATTTTGCCCATTTCACTATAATATGTTGTGCAGAAGATTGATTCAAGTTATGTCTGAGGGGAGTTCTCTGTGCCTCTTGGATTTCAAGGTCTGTTTCCTTCCCCAGATTGGGGAAGTTCTCTGCTATAATTTGTTCAAGGTCTCCTTCAGCGCCTTTCCCTCTCTCTTCCTCTTCTGGAATTCCTATGATATGGATATTATTCCATTTAATTGTATTGCTGAGCTCTCAAACTCTCCTTTTGTGTCCCTGGATCAGTTTATCTCTTTTTCTCAGCTTCCTCTTTTTCTATAATTGTGTCTTCTAAATCACTTATTCTCCTTTCTGCCTCTTCAATCCGTGCATTGGATGCCTCCATTTTATTTTGCATCTCATTGATAGCATTTGTTAATTCATCACAACTATTTTTAAGCTCCATAGTCTTTGTAGCAATAGTTTCTCTGATGTCTTCCATGCCTTTTTCAAGCCCAGCGATTAATTTTATGACTATTGTTCTAAATTCTTGTTCAGTTATTTTGCTTATATCTGTTTTGAGCCGTTCTTTAGCTTTCAATTCTTCCTGGAATTTCTTTGATGGAGAGCTCTTTCGTGTCATCATTTTGGTTAGCTTTCCATCTCTTGTTAGTTTTAAAAGCTTGTTATGCACTCTGCACCTGTGAGTGCTGCTGTACCAAAGAAGGCTCTTTGATTGTCCAGAGCCTGTCTGTTCAGAAAGTGTTTGTTGAATGGTATCTCTTGGTCTCTCTTGTTGAGACATTGGTTAATTTATTTTCCTATTCGTAGTGGTATTTGGGACTCTCCACCATGTGTAATTTGGCTTCTTTCTTGAGGTAGCCCTGGAGAAGAAAACAGACAGACAAACACACAGGGAACAAAGGCACAGAAACACACAGACAAACCCAACCAACATGCAAACCTAAAGAGAAAACGAAAAAGAAAAGAGGAAGGAGGGAAGGCAAATAATAAGAAATAAAAATACATAAAAAAGAAAAAAAGAAGAAAAGGAAAGGAAAAAAAGAAACCCAATAGACACAGGGCAGTCTAAAGCATATAACTAGATTTCCCAGCTACAGATAAATAGCTGGGCGTATGCAGTGCTGGTGGAAGAGCTTAGAGAAAGAGAGAAATGACAAGGCAGGGATGAAGCAAGATTGGAAATGAAATGAGCAGGCAGAAGAAGTAAGAGGTTTTTTTTCCAAGAAAGAAAGAGTAGAATATGGTTGGAGAAGAGGCGAAAGAAATGACGATGATGCTACTCAGAGAAACTATATAGTCTGATTACTCCAGAGAGAAAGAGAGAAAAAGGTAGCAGTGGAGGTGTAGAATTTACATCTAAAGAATGGATTAAATGTGACTGTTTAAGCAAGCTAGTGACCAGAATTAATCAGGGCAGTGCATCCATGTTGGTCTTGCCCCGGCTCTGGTAAAAATAAAATAATAATAAAAAATAAATTAATAAATAATTTTTTAAAAAAGGAAGAGGGCAGCTCTCTAGCAGGGATGGGAGTGGTTTGGCCCAGTGTGTCCCACGGGGGTCCTGCCTTGGAAGTTGTGGGGAGAAAAGTGGTGGCGCCCCAGTCCCTTCTTGAACCAGGCATTGCAACTCACTCTTTTGGGTTGATCTCCCTGTGCCCTGTGCCAGGGGCATAGCCAAGGTGGGCTGTGCTCTGTATCCCAAGCCAGGCCTCGTTTCCAGATCTCAGTCTCAGTGTCACATTGAAATTGCCCAAAATAGAAACTCACAGGTGAGCCCCTCAGAGCAGGTTCAAGCCTCTCGCTTTCCCCATGGGGATTGGCCAGAAGCCGATGATCCCTTCTCCTCCATGTCGGGATGGCAAGTGAAGAGCAGTTTCACCCGGAGTGGCCTGGGACCAGTGCATCCCGCCTAGGGTTAGCTGGACAGCAGGAAATCGGGTCCCTCTGTGTCCCGTCGCCCGAAATATAAACTCGCGGGCAAATCCCTCAGAGTAGTTTCAAGCCTCTCACCTCCCGCCTAGGGATCCAGTTGAGCCAGAAGCATAAAGGCGCGGCCACCGCGCATCCCCTGCAGGTCTAGCTGGTGAACAGGGAGCAGTTTCTCCTGGGGTCACCTGGGATGAGTGCGTCCCACCTAGGGTCAGCTAGAGAGCAGGAAACCAGATCCCTCTGTGTCCTGAGCAGAGGTTTTTCTCTTCTCCAGCAACAGGGACAGTGTCTTGAACAGTTTTGGCCACTCTTTCCCCCACCCCTAGACTCACTGCGGCTCCCTGCAAGGGGGGATCCCCCGCCCCATGTCTCCGGTCCCTGCCCAATTTTATCTTCCCCAGTCCACACTCACGCTATAAGGTTTTCTCAGTGGACTCTGTCTCCTTTTCCTCCCAAACTCCTGGATTCTGTAAGGGTTCCTATGGCTTCAGGCCTTCTCCGTTTGAGAAATGGGGGCACGTGAAATGTACGGAGCTCCCTACTTCTCTGCCATCTTGCCTCCCCCTATTTACTATTATAATTATTGATAAGGTTGAATTTAAAAACACTTTTCTGTTTGTACTCTAAGATCTAATCTTCTTTGTCCCCTTATTTCTCTTTGCATGCCTTCTATTAAGCATGATTTATTATTTTATTTCTTGGACTAGCTTTGTAATCCTGTACATAGTATATTCTTTCAGAGCTTACCCTAAATGTTATAATAGGCACCTATGAGATCCTACATAAACCTTAAGCTAGTGCTTTACCACTCCTTGCACATTTAAGGACCCTAAGAAGTTTAACTCCACGTACCCCTTGTTTTTACCTTTTATGTAACTTTAATCTACACATTTTCCTTCTATATACCCTATAAACCCTGCAAAGTCCTATTGCTATTCTTATTACTGGTATTTTAAATAGTGTTTTATTCACCTATATTTTATGCTTTCTGGCACTTTTCGTTCTGATGGTTCTCTGCTTCCAGTTGGGATCACTTTCCATCAGTCTAAAGACTCTACTGTAGTGTTTCTCATAGTTCACATTTGCTAGCAAAGAATTTTATAGCCTTTTCTTAGTCTGAGAATTCCTCTTCTTCCCTTCTGGTAGGCAAAACAAAAGCAGTAAGTAATATATTAATTTCAGGAAACAAGGTTGTTAAAGAATTAAATAAATCATTATCTAGTATGTGGCTCACTTGTGAACATTATAGAATAAAAATATTATAGCTGAATATTGAGTTTTTAAAATAAATTTGTGTATTTGTTGAAACCTTCCAGGAAATTATACTGGGCCTAAATATGTATTTTCTGTGGTAGAAGGGAGGATAATATTTTAGCTAATCCTTATATTCGGTTCTAGATAGTCAGATAATATTTACGATTGGAAATTTAAAACAACTTATGGACATCAATTTGAAAGTCCTAAGATAGTAGAAAAACAGCTAAAACAGTTGAATATCGCTGCCTCTGCGGAGAGGGATTTAAGTGGAAGTTGAGAGGGGAAACTGCTATTTTTCCATGTAAGCCTACTGGACTATTTGAATTTTAATTACATTCATGTGCTGTTGGATAGAAACAAAAAAGTAAAAGGTAAGTTTCTTTCTGAAACTTATTTTGGGTAAGATGTAAAAACTTCTGATAAGTGGTAGATCAAACATATTTGGGGTATGATTAAAAATTACCAGAGTAGGGGCACGTAGGTGGCACAGTTGGTTAAGCGTCTGACTTCGGCTCAAATTATGATCTTGGTATTCCCAAGTTCAGGCCCCCCATACATCTGAGCTGTCAACACAGAGCCTGGAATCTGTTTCAGATTCTGTGTCTCCCTCTCTCTCTCTGCCCTTCCCTCACTTGTGCTCTGTCTCTTTGTCTTTCTCTCTCAAAAATAATAAAATATGCATTAAATTTCTTTTTAAAAGCTAACAGAGTAAAAGTAAGGCAATATCATCAGAAAAGGAAAATATGGAAGTATCCATTCAGTCGTTCTGGGGCAACAGGCATTTTAGAATTAAGGTCTTATTCCCAGTTGAGATTTTAATGGGATTTTATTTCATGTGCACATAGACAGGGCTCTAAAAATAAATGCGCAATCACTCTTTGAAATGTTCCACTAAAGTGAGGGGATCACAAAAGTGAAGAATTTGAGGAAAAGACCACTGAGGGAATGCTTTCTATGACGTATGAAACAAAGGATGGCAAACAAGTAGATGCAAGGATAAAGCATCAGGAACCACCCTAGTGAACCAGAGGCTCTGGTTTGAATTTTATAAGAAAAAGTCGTCGTGAATTGATACGGAGCACCCACGCAGAAGGTACACTACTGCAGTGGAATTGATAGGTGTGATGGAGACACAGGTTCTGTGGATGAGGAAAGAAAAACCGGTGTATCTTGTAGGCTTTTGGCATTGGTGCTACCCTGACTCAAAATGCAGACAAAGTGTCCAAATAAAACCAAACCTCCTCACCCTACCAGACACAAATTGTGGCATGATCACAACTGACCCAACTTTGGGACCTGCTGTCGGTTCTTTTTACACTTACCCAAAAACACTGTTGAAAAATAAATGGTATCATGTGCAATAATTCTTGAGAGACAGTCAAGGGCATGTATACTAAATATTACAATTGAGTACAAGTGCAAAGACAGACTTTTTAGCCAGGTCTTGGACTAGATGTGCTCTTTAGACTTTATTATTACTATTTTTTTTCCCAATAAGCTATGTTGTAGTGTGGCACTGTAGATAAAATAGTCACATGTTTTGGGGAACACAATTTCTCTGAGCCTCAGTTTTTCATATGTACAAATAGTGATAAATGACTTAAGGGTCTTAGGTGCTTTAAAACATGTATATTTATACAAAATGTAACATACTAATATAAGATATTAATAATGTGGGGCATTGAGTATGGGGTGAATGGAAGCTCTCTGTACTATTCATTTCTTCTGAAAATCTAAACTCTTCCAAAACCATAAATTTTACTTTCAAAAAGCACATATAGGACATTCCAAAGAAATATTTGTCAACAGAACGATTAACTTATATCTAAAATACCTAATGGAGTGCCTGGTACATGGAATAAGCTCAATAAATGTTATTTCCTTTTCTTTTGTCCTTGGGCTCTCAGGAAATTGATCTGCCACCTGCACATTGATCTCTGTGCTTATTCAGCCTTCCTTTTGCTTGTCTCTTTTTACTATCTAATTCCCATTAATTCAGCCCAGCACACATCTGTTTTGGGTCCCTCATTTTGGACAATCTTCAGATAGTGACTTCTTTAACAGGGAAGCTAGATCACTTTTCAATTCTCACATGTCTGTTTGTTAGTTTTTGATAAAAAAAAACCCCAGGAAAACCCACTTTCACCAACCTCCTTGAACATTTACGCTTATGCTTCATTAAGGTACTAAGAAACAATAAATTATTAAAGATACTCTGATTATGCTCTACAACCCAGATCGGTACATACCTGAATGCTTACTTAAGGCTAAAGCATACACACACAAAGAAAAACTTCAATTCCAAATAGAAAGGCAACATTTTCCAATGTCAAGAATGATGATGAGGGGCACCTGGGTGACTCAGTTGGTTAGGTGTCTGACTCTTGATTTCCACTCACATCATTATCTCACACTTTGTGAGTTTGACCTGCATGGGGCACTATGCTGACAGAGTGGCACTTGCTTGCTATTCTCTCTAACCCTGTCTGTCTCTCCCCCACTTGCTTGGTTATTCTCCTCTTTCTCAGAAATAAATAAAAATAAATTAAATTTAAAAAGAATGATGATGAGATTTTTTAATCCCTAAATGATAGCATGCCTGTGCACCAATAGTTGGTTGCAGTTCTGAAGTCTCAGAAGAGACTTCATTTATTTGGGGGGCCCATCATCAGTCCTTATATCCTCTGCTTGTTAGATGCCTCATAGCAGCTCTATACCCTCCAGTTTCAGTAACTTTTCTTGAGGACTTAAGGAATTCTCATGATTCCTTCATTCATCCTGTTTGCAATGTTGTTTTCCTCACTTGAACTTATTTTCCTCTTCAACTTCAGCATTAAACTTCCTTACATATATTTCTTGTTTGTTTGTTTTCCTCACATTTATTTCTGTTTGATGCCTCAGTGATGCACCAGCTGGGCTGGGGTTTAGTTGTCAGACTCTACCCTTGGCAGTGCCTGGGACCTCTCACCAGCTCTGTGTCTTTGAAAACCCATGGACGTCTAAATTCTCCAGGGTTTTTCTTTCTTATCAAGAGTGTTAAAAGTTCTTTTTCATAATTAGTGTAAAAGAAATCAAACAGTTCAAAGCATTTAGAAATTTGGGGCTACAGGAGTGCCCGGGTGGCTCAGTCTGTTGAGTGTCTTACTTAAGCTCAGGTCATGATCTTGAGGTTTGTGAGTTTGAGCCCCCCATGTTGAGCTCTGTGCTGACAGCTCAGAGTCTGAAGCCTGCTTCTGATGCTGGGTTTCCCTCTCTCTCTGCCCTTCCCCCATTCATGCTCTGTTCCTCTCTCTCTCTTAAAACTAAATAAACATTGAAAAAATAAAAAATAGAAATTTGGGGCTACAAAAAGAATGTGTTGAGCAGATAATCATTCTTATTTTCTACCCAACTATAATCCTGTAATCATCTCTCTCCTTTTGTCTCTCCCCCACCCCAATTTCTTGAGGGATCAAACTGCCTAAGCTCAGTTTGATGTAAAAGGTTTTTTTGAATCTTGGACAAATGGATATATGTATTTTTGAGTTATAAGGACTACAATAAATCACATTTTCCTAAATTATCTCCCTTTAAGAACTATGGGAAGAATGTTTTCTAAAAGGTTTTAAAAAAAACTTAGCATGCATCTGATGCTCATTAGGGAAGCAGAGTTAGGGCAAATCTAAGTGAAAGCTGTTGACTGCCTCTAAAAATAATGAAATTTAAAATAAAATGTTTGATCAAAAGCTCTTAGCCTGCCTCGTGAAAAAAAATGTATAAAGGGCCATGTGAGAAAAACACATGAAAGAGGTCCTCTTTTATTTACTAGCACTCTCAATATAGCATTCAAGACACTCCTAGTAATTTTTTACTTTTGGGAACTTTTAAATTATTACATTTTTCAGTAGCTCTTGGATTGGGGAAAATGTTAATTTGTACTAAATAAATACATTTTAAGATATTTCCGAAGTGCCTGACATACTGTATTCTATAAACTATATTTATAGAAGTTATATAAATGTTTATATAATATCCCAATACACATAAAAATTAGTATATATAAATATATACACATACATGTAAATGTTATAACTATAAATATTCAGTTTATGAAACATGATTAATTAGCAACCTTAATATTCCCTATACAAGAGGGGCACCTGGGTGGCTCAGTTAGTTAAGCATCTGACTTCGGCTCAGGTCATGATCTCACGGTTCATGGGTTCGAGATCTGCGTTGGGCTCTGTGCTGACAGCTAGCTCAGAGCCTGGAGCCTGCTTCGAATTCTGTCTCCTTCTCTCTCTCTGACTCTCCCTTGCTCACACTGTCTCTCTCTCTGTCTCAGAAATAAATAAAAAAAAAATATTCCCTATACAAAAAAACCATAAGTTATAAGGATATGTTACATAAAATTTCCAACGTAGCCCTCCTGATAAAATATGGAGCGTAAGTTTAAACACAGACCTCCTGAGATGGGTACTGAGGATGTTTATAGATATTCTTTCCACTCCTCCCAAACCCCAACCTCAAAAATTAAGAAAAAAAAATGCCGGAATTTTAAATGCCTTTAAAGAAGAATGTACCTCTACTTTTTCTCTGGGTGGTGAAAAATGTTAAGGACATGTCTTGATTTATGTCGCTTTGAACTAATTGGAAGTAAAATGTGACAGTGTGAGAAATGTAGTAACTGCACAATTCACAGGAGCGAATAGAAAGTAGGAGAAAGGAGAATAGAAGTTTTAAAGATTTTGGAAAATTACTGGCCACTGCCATTTGGTCCTATTAAGTATATCTATCTATTTTTTCATGGTTCTCTTTGTCTGGAGAGCCCTGACTCACAAGGCTGTTAAGTAGCAATAGATGTCTGATGCAGGTGTTTCCCCAGGATATCTATTCCTTCATTATCACAAAAGTAATTCATAGAATGCACAGCTGCACACTCTTCTACCATCTAGAATTTTGTTTCAGAAAACAACTGATGTATTCTTCCTTATCATATGCTATATATATGCATATTATCTTCCAGAGTGTCAGAATGAGGTCAGAGGGAGATATTGTGATAGTTCTCTCCCGAATAATAATGATAACTTTATGTTTTTCAAAATCTTCCCAGTACTTTATCTTCATTTATTGTTCTAATACTCTAGTGCAGGCAGGTATAAGTGTCCGCCTTGGGAAATAGAGCACGTGCTCTGCTCAAGTTGACCCAGATAGACAGGAAGATGTATGCTATCAGAGAACACCTAAATTTTTTTTTTTCATTTTAGAAGACTTGAGTTTCTAGTCCTGTCTTTATAATTTAGTGTTTGTTCTTGAATAAATGACTTTATCCCTGGGATCCTCAGTTTACGTGCTTTAAGGGAAAATTACCCACATAACTTCATAGTGTTGTTCTAAAGAATCAAATTAGAAAAAAAGCTTTCTGTAAAAGAACTATAAATTCCAAAATACTGCACACTGTGGACTAGACACGCAGCTCCTAATTTTTAATCTATTGTGTTTCAATTGTTAATTTAATAGTTAATTTAGATCTTCTCATGACTTCAAATACTTGCTCAGAACTATATCAAAATGTCAAAATAAGAATAATAGTCTACGTATTGTGTTATTTCAGTCTACTAGAACTGCACGGTAGGAAAACCAAGAAGAAAACACTAGAGACAAAAACTAAGTAGCACCATTAAAAACTATTAAGGACTTTAGAAATCTCCTGGCCAGTAAGGAGCTCATTTGAATATGGGCCATGATTACTCAATAAAGGAGGAAGGATGGGACCTAGTATTTTTGTAGTATGTTGTGTATGTCAGATAGCCTGCAAATGCATTGCATGCATTGCCTCATTTCATCTTTGCAGTAACGTCTTGCAGTGATATACTATCCCATTTAATCATAAAAACACTAAAGCCCAAAAATGACAAAAAGAAGACTCCTTAGGTTGCATATCAGGCAGCCAGCACTTAAAGTTTGATTTGTGTCCTAATCGTCACTCAAAAAACAAAATAACCAACAAATTTTACCAGGTTCCCTGATGTTATTCAATATATTTCTCTGTTTGCAAAATCGTTTCATTGTTAATAACCATGGTTCTCTTGGCTTGTGCCTAACAAATATCCTTGCTACATTTTAAGGGCAACCAGCTTCCGAGTGATATAAAGAATGGAAATTTTCATACAGTTAGTAAGATAACCTCAAGATGATTTGTAGCATCAGCTCTATGATTCCAAAAATAGAGCTCACTGAAGCTGCACAGCCTTTGGCTGACACAGCACAGAGTAAAATTCATTCCAGCCTGAGGCTTCTAACTGGACTTTGCATTTGTTAGAGTTGCTTTTGGATCTCCCTCCAAGTTCCCTTTACAAGAGGGAGTCCCCATTGCCCCCTTCAGCTCAGACTTTGCCTTTGATTTAAAATGCCTGTGGACTGCTAGGGCCAAAGAGGGTATCTGGGAAAGCAAAACCAGAATCTCTCCTGGAGGGAAATATCCAGGAGAAGTGACATTTTAGACATCTGCAACTCAGTAGGATGATCTCTGTTGACTATATTTTCTGTCTGAAAGAGCTTGATATAATGCAGGCGATGGATTTGTTTAGCTGTGTTTTCCAAAAGTGCTTATCTTTGAGTTTGGGTTCTAAAGAAGTAATTGAATAGGCAAGTGAATGCACCAGACTTTGACTGCGTCAAATTGATTTGCAGAGGAAATAAACTGAAGTCTTTAACTGTAGACAGCACAGCTCAGGAGAGTGGTAGGGGAGCAGTTTCTGTCTCTAACTCCCTCCCTTCTGTGCCTTCTCCTTGAACGTGGGTTCAAGTGCTGATTAGAAATAGCAGAAAATATTAATGTTTTATATCCAGTTACCTCACTGGTGTTTTATACCTGAAAATAGCTATGAATCATGCTGGGTTTCATGGAAGTAAATATCTGTCTAGTGGGAGGGGTATCTGGTTTGAGTTCTAACTGTTGAGTGGGCAGCGTTTTCCCTAACAACTGTGAAGTCACTTCCAGTCTCCATTTATTACACACGAATCAGATTAAAAACTTCCACAGCATTTCCTCAGCAACTACAGTCTTTGGAAAAGGACATGAGATGGGGCAATGTGATTCTATATAAGAGTCTATTTTTAAGTTTTCAAATGCTTCAGAAGATGATCATCTCTGGGGAATGGGGATATGCTACAGACTCCGCAGCCCTTCATGCCACTTTCTTTATACAGTCTAACCAAATGGGATTTCAAAAGTAACTTTCCAAAGTATCATTATAAGGACATTTATGTCTGACCAGATGGATCAAGATGTCACATTCTCATGGCCTTTCCATTAATTCAAACAAAAGTACACCCTTCTTGGAGATTGTTTAATGTTCAGCTTCATTTCTATTCATATGTTGATTTTTAGACTGGAAAGTGATAGAAATAATATTCTATCTTATTTATAATGTTGTACAAGATGGTTAGTCAAAATGGGAAATCTCACCTGAATTTTGTGCTTTATTAAATATAAGTGATATATTAGTAACAATAGCAAGGAAAAGAATACTCTGCCTTAAGAATTAAGCCATTGATCTGTTGATCTATTTGTGCAGCAAATTCCTCTCATTGTCTGTTTTGTGCCAGGCTCTGTACTAGGCTTTGGGCAAGCACAAGAGGTAGATGTTCTTCCCATTACTAAGGAATGTGTAATATAAGGATATTTACACTGAGTACTGCAAGAACTATTCTGCAACAGAATCACAGAAATTTCTCCTTAACCACAATCAAAATCTATATTTAAATGATGTCATATACTCAATAAAATCAGGTATATATATATTAAGATGACTTTTTGGTGATCCCATGGCAAAATGACTTCATCTAAGCTGTGATTAAGCAAAAGCAATGAAATGCATAATCATAGAGTAATCTTTTAGCAAGAACATAAGAAATGTCAAGAGGTAAGACAAGTTGAGTTGGAAATTCCAATTGGAGAAGAAAGCAGGGAAAGAGTCACAGTAAACCTGGCTGCGTAGATAGAGTTGACTTGTAGTTATGCAATTAAATTAAGACAATATCTTGAAATCTCTGGCATTTGCAGAATCAGTTGTGTTTTGAAGGACAGAAAACTTGCTGAGTATGGAATAAAAATGTTATGTTCAAAGACTATATATACCCTCCCACCCCCAAAAAATATTAAGAGCAAAAACTAGTAAAGTAAATCCTTTTTAGCTGTTTTCACAGAAGACACTGATTATCATTATATTCTTTCCTCTGAATCTTTTTCAAAGTCCTCCCAGCATTTACCTGATATTCTCTGGGCAGGTGGAGAGATTTCACTGAAGTGATATGTAAATTCTAATATGAAGGAAGTTTCTTAGCTGAGAAACGAGAATGGCAAGCATATATTCCAAGCACTTCATTGTTGGTAGTTCTAAGGGTGAAAGTAAATTCTCAATATGAGATGCTTGGGAGACCTACTTTATTTAAATTCTAGTTTCCTTAATTAGATTATAAAGTTTAAGTATGCATTTGTCTGCTGACATTTTGCTAACATGATTTGTAAAAGGAAAGAAAGAGCTAAAATCTTCAAATCCATAGGAGCAATTAAATGTTAGTTGTAACACATTCCCAAATTAATTGCTTCAGAAAAATCATTTTAAGAAATCTGTATCCTAATGAAAATTCTCAGGACACTTGACACAATTAAGGTTGGTAATAGTTCCTATTTTGGGTAGAGTTTTAAAAATTCATAGCTTATATGGTATGTGATCACTATTCTAAATTAAATGTGCTGAGAGAAGTTTTAGAGACATATTTTCACTTAAAAATCTTAAGTTTGAAGATAGGATACTAGAACTAGAAAGAATCTAAGAAATCATTTAACTTATTTTCCATTTAATTATTCCTGTTTTCTTCTTCAAAATTACCTCCAAAGCCCTGCATTTGTTTTTGGCTATTTGATTGATAATCACTATTTTAATGAACATTGAGAACTAATTTATAGGGTAAAAACTTCATGGTATTTAATTAAACATTGCAAGCATGTTTACTTAAATGTAAATCTTGAAGTATAATGTTCCTATAGCTTAATTGGTAGACATGATTAAGAATAAACCAAACAGACCAAAAGATAAGCAACAATGAAAAACAGTAGCAGTGATTTTGAGTAAATGTTTAAGAGACCCTGGAGGTAACCTGACCAAGATTCCAATTTTAACCCAAACTCTTATCTACCTCTGTGCCTTGTGACAAGTGGCTAACTTGCTGCAAAAAAAAAAAAAAAAAAAAAAAAAAAAAAAAAAAAAAANAAAAAAAAAAAAAAAAAAAAAAAAAAAAAAAAAAAAAAAAAAAAAAAAAAAAAAAGGATACAGTAGCACCAATCTCCATGTGTTGTAAGAATTCCACAATTAGCAAAATGCCCACCACGAAGGCTGTAGTAAAAGATGGCATGATTAAACCATTAAAGTAAATTTAAATTACTTTGTCTCTCTCATTTTTTTTTTTATTTGATTATTGCTTCCAACCTTGTGAAGCAGGGGACCACCTTAGTAAGATCGTCCTATACAAAAGTCCTCACCTATCCAACTCTGTAATAATTTTGCATACAGTTCAACTTACCCAACTCAACAGATACTGATTTCTTCAGATACTGAGGGACATGCTTCACCTCCTCCGTGGATGGCAAGATCAAGATGACCACCCTCCTGGCTCATAAACTTTGTTGGGGCCGCCCTGAGGGATGCCCAGGAAAGCAGTATTCTGGTGGGGGGCAGTGGGGAGATGGGACAGAGAGCTCTGGGCACTGTCCAGCTGCAGTGAATGGATGGGAGCCACATGGAATCCGTGGCTCCAGTGCCCTGGAGCCCGGCAGGCTAGGTCACACCACAGACATGCCCCGGGATCAGGGAGAGCTGGGGAAGCCAGTGATGCGTTGTGATGGCTGCTCTCTCTTGACCAGGGAGAGAATGACAGTATTTTCTATATAGTCACTCATTTTTCATTGTGTTTGTTTGTTTGTTTGTTTTTTAAAGAATGCTCTCACAGTAAAAAAAAAATCTAAAGAAATCCCTCAGGTTCTAAGAAAATTTTCCTTCACTGTCTCAAGTTTTGGGCTTTTTTTTCCCCCTGGCCATCTTTGCATTTTTTTTTTACCCTCGACAAAATTGGCTTTCCTGTTTCTTAAATAACCAACAGAGCTTTTCTTCTACTCCTGACTCACAGGAAAAAGAGCAGCATTCTTTTGGCCCTCTATTGCAATGTTAACCTCCTTTATCTCCACCATTTCTTTTTCTTTTCTTTTCTACCTCTTTTTTTTTTTTACTAAGTTATACAATTTTACTTTATTAGTTGTAAAAAGAGGGTAAACATTTAAGAGAGTTGATGAAGAAAGAATGCCAATTACCAATTCCTGTAAAAGATAAATGAGCAGGACATTAAACAGAGTGCACTTAGTTGAGGACACCCATTTCCCCCCCAGAATCTCCCCGGACATAAATGAGCTCATCCTCTGTTTGGCAGATGGGCTACATTTGCTCATATCCTGGCCAGGTACCCTAACAGACTTAGCTTTCTGCCATACCAGCAAAGACTGTCAGGACACAGTTTACACTCGGAACTGGGAGTCCACCCTGGGGCACAAGGTAAGCAGGCACTGACACAGCTGGGCCAGTCCAGCCCTAGGCCTCGGTGTCCACACTGAGCATTGCAGCATTTATAGAGGATGGCCATCAGCAAATCTGCAGAGCGGGTCTGAAGGGGCATGAAATAGGTATGAGAATGTTTGCATTTAGAACTTGACTCTACAGTAGAGTCAACGTTCTCCAGGCTGCTGCTCCTCCAAGCACATTATCCACTTCTTACCGTTTCTTTCAACTTTGGATATTTCTGATTTGTTGCCTTGTGGGTGATGGGCACGTGTGGCAGGTGTTGCAAGGGAAGTGGTGGCAGTGCTGTCCCTTCTCCCTGATCAGCCCTTTTCTGCAGCCAGCCAGACGATGGCCCTGCAGTCCAGTCCAGTTCTTTTCTTTCTTTCTTTTTTTTTTAATGTTTATTTTTGAGAAAGATAGGGCACAAGTAGGGGAGAGGCTGAGAGAGAGGGAGGCACAGAATCCAAAGCAGACTACAGGCTTGGAGCTGTCAGCACAGGGCGTCATGAGGGCCCACACTCACAAACTGCAAGATCATGACCTGAGCCGAAGTCAGAAGCTTAACCCACTGGGCCACACAGGCACCCCAGTCCCACAGTCCATTTCTTACCTATATCCCCTTGTATGTAATTGATACAATCTGCTCCTCTGAACTTCTTCCTTTATTTTATACTTTGCAATTCAGGCACTTTTCCTATATTTCTAATGTTTCTACTTAATGTTTCCATTCACTGGCATTCTGCTGTATTATTTCAATAGCCATGTGATAATTTATTATATATATCCCTTACAAATAACCAAATCTCCTTTGTTTCTCAACAGTACTAGAAATGTTTTCACAACAACACCATTGCAGAGACTGGCTATCCACTCACCACCCATTTCTTGGTGGTTATTTCCCAGCCTACCTTGCAATACGTGTGGCCATAAGGCTGAGTTTTAGCCGCTGCAAAGCAAGTGAAAGTGTTGTATGTCATGTATAGGCCTGGACCAAAAAGACTTCCTATATATCATTCTGCATGCTTTTACCCATCTACCCATTTGATGCTGATGAACATGTTAAAATTAGAAAACAAGAAGGTGGGACTATAAAATAGAACGTACCTGGAACTCTAAATTACTCCTGAGAGGAGAGGGACCTACTAATCTGGATTTTGGACTTTATGAGAATGAGCAAGAATCTTCTATGATACTTGAGCTATTGTACCTTTTGGGGTTTGTTAATTGCATTAGCTGGAATCACCTTCAACAATACATATACCAATTGTTTTCATTATGAATATGTGTGATTTAAAATTAATAAGGAATGTATTGATATTTAGGAGCCATTTATTCATTTTTTTAAAAAATATTTTTATTTATTTCTAGGAGAGAGAGAGAGAGACAGCGTGAGCAGGGGAGGGTAGAGAGAGTGGGAGATACAGACTCTGAAATAGGCTCCAGGCTCTGAGCTGGCAGTCAGCACAGAGCCCGACGCGGGGCTCGAACCCACGAACCGCGAGATCATGACCTAAGCGAAAGTCGGACGCCCAACCGACTAAGCCACCCAGGTGCCCCGCCATTTATTCATTTTTAATTGATTCCTGCTTTATTGACTGTTGGAGCTTAGTTTTGGATGTTGATAATGAATTCCTTGGGAGAATAAGGTGGATAGAGAAAGAGGAAAGAACAGTATGAGCAATGAATGGAGAATTAAGTTGGTGTCTGTTCACAAAGTCCCAAGTTGTATGGTGGAGGAAACTGACAGGAGATAAAGTTGCAATGTTAGTTTGTGGCAGGATTATGAGTAGTCTTTTATATCAGGCAACAAGTTAGTGATATAGTAATTAGAATCAAGGAAAATGGCTCAGTTGTGTCCCCAAGCACTTACTGGCTGCCTCTATAACCACACTGCACACATTATAGCATAATTCTGTGTGTCTGTTTAAAGATACTTTCTGAGGCTTAGTTCTAATATGTCAGTGGTTCTAAATTGACCACAGAATGAATCCAGAATCGGTTTAAGTTGCACTGGTTCCTGTTTCACTCTGGTGCACAGTCATTAGCCTAGAACTGAATTTCTCAACTTCCTCAGTGCTATTGACATTTGGAGTTGGATAATTATCTGTTGTAAGGGGGTTGTCCTGTACATTGTAGGATGCTTAGCAGCATCTCTGGCCTCTATCCACTAGATGCCAGTAACACTCTCCCCACTCCCCAACCTGTGACAGTACATTGTCTCCGGACATTGTTACATGTCCCCTGGGAGACAAAATCACCCTCATTTGAAAGAAGTAATCTAGGTGTCTCATCACCACATAGTTGGGGAATCTTACCATTTAGTTTTTCTAAGGAATCTTTTTTTGTGGATCTTTTGTTGCTTCGATCCCCTGTATTCTTCCTTCTTTGTGAACTTCTTTATCTTAGTTGATTATATTCTCCCATAGCATTCCCAAGATAGAATGCACTGGAGGTAAAATTACTGAAACTTTGCCTTTTTTAACTTGGGATATTCTACTTAATTTAATAGTTTGGCTGAATATGCAATTCTCAGTTGGAAATCAATTTTCCTGAGAATTTTGAAGACATTTCTCTGCTGTGTTCTAGCTTCCAGTGTTTCTGTTGAGAATGCTTAGGTCATTTTGATTCCTGAACATGAGCTCTTGTAACTTCTCTTGGGAAGCTTCTAGAATTTTGTGTTTTGAAATTTCATAGTGATATGCTTTTAAGTATGTCTTATGTAACCGTAATGCTGAGCATTTGATGATCCCTGTGCAAATTCATATGCTTCATCTTGGAAAAATTTTTCAACATTTTCTCTGATAACTTCTTTTTCTCCATCATTTCTCACCTTTTTTCCTGGAATTCTAAATGTTAAATTCTTTAAGTCCTGGAATAATATTCTATTCTTTTGCTTTTTTCCCTGCATTTTGAGAGGTTTCTTCATCTATATCTTTAAACTTTCTATTAGACATTCCTTTTTTGCCATCATAATTTAACTTCCAAGATTTTAATTTTTTTCTGTGTCTGGCATTTAAAAAATTACCTTATGTTTTCAGTTTATAAGTACAATAACTTCAATCTTTCTGAAGATCTAAAGTGCCAGTAAAAAAAGTCTTCTGCTTCTTTGCTGAGATTCTTTTTTTCTCCCTTTTGTTTACTTTAGTCTTGATGTTAGAGGCTTTCTTCAAAACCCTGGTTATACATGATGTTCCCTTAGGGTTTAAGAAATAGACATCAAAAACTGACTTGAAGGTATGCATGAGTATGTGGGTCTTGTCCACTGGTGATACTTATTGGTTGGTAATTAATTTGGTTTTACTGGAAGAGTCAAGTGTGTCAATGTCTTTTGTCCTTCTAATTTCCTGTACCTTTCCACGAATATTCATGTATCCTCCAGCCTAAGATACATCACCCTCTCTATAAGCATTCTTAAAACCCATTAGGGAAAGAGTATCTGGGTTTCAATGATTATTAATGAATATTCATTTTTCATGTGGTGTCATTATCCTTAGCAGTGTGCAGTGTCCCTGAGTCTACTGCATTAAAGGGGGAAGTGACCTGACTGTAAATATTTGGGAAGGTGATCTGAAGAATATAATGGTGTAATCCATGGTTAACCAGTTCTAATTTCTTCCCCACCAGTTACCTCCAGTTGTAGAAATACCTGCCTGAGGGCTTTACTTTGCATTCCCTACTGTGGTTCTGTGACATAATATTCTACTTTTGTTGTTTTCCTTACTGGCAGTTTAATTTTCAGCTTTGATGTGCTAAACTCTACCATTAGGTTGGATGATAGCCTCAAAAGATTATCTAAGACCTAATCCATGGAATTTGATAATGTAACTTTACATGGCATAAGGGGGGATTGCAGATGTGGTTCAGGTAAGGATCTTGAGATGGAGAAATTATCCTGGTTTATAAAGGTGGTCCCTAAATGTAATCACAAATGTTCTTATAAGGGGAGGCTGAGGGTGATTTGACCACAGAAGAGGAAGAAGGTAATGTGACGATGGAAACAGAGAGATTTGAAGATACTTTGCTGCTAGCTTTGAAGATGGAGAGTTCATGAGCCAAGGAATGCAGCTCTAGAACCTGCAAAAGTATAAGGAAAGAGACTCTACTAGAAAGCCTCCCAAGAGAGCCCAGCTTGCCAGCACCTTGGTTTGGGTTCGTGAAATCATTTTGGATTTCTGACCTTCAGAAGTGTAGAAGAATAAACACGTGTTATTTTAAGCCATCAAGTTTGTTGGAATTGTTTAAAACACTCATAGGAAATGAATACACCAGTCATCCACCTCCTTCCTAGTTTCCAAAACTGTTAAAGTAACTTCCTTTTCACATTGTCTTTATCCTCATGCACTTAGGTCTTTTCAGTTCTTGTCTTTTTCATGACAGTTTGCATAAGAAAAATACTGAACACCTCTGAGTATTTTCTACCCAGTTTTCTTTGTTTTCTTTAGAGGTATCCAAATAATGCATTGCACATGTAATTCATTGAAAAGGATTGCTGGATAATGTACATTTTAAATATTTGCATTCTTTGGGTTTTGATAAACTTTGGCTCTTCAGTACAGTTTGTTAGCATATAGCATTTGTAATGGGAAAGGTAGACCTGATTATCTAGAAAACTATTAGAAGTAAGATAGGGATGCTGCTCTTTGCGATAGCATTCAACATTGTTCTAGAAGTGTTACTAAGTGCAGTGAGGGCAAGACATATGAAATAACTGGCATAAATATCAGGAAAATACAAATTATCTCTATTTGCTAAAAATATGACCATATACCTAGAGTACTACAGATTCCATTTTTATAAATGATAATAATAAAATTCTACAGTTACAAAACAAAAATATGTCTGCAGAATCAGGTGCACATAGATCACCAATTTCAAATGATCAGAACACAGACTATGAAATAAAATAAGTATGCCCAATGAGTTTAATGGAATATAAGAGGATATTAAAAGTAACATGAAAAAAGTTCTATCAAAATAAACTAGCTAATCTGAAAAAAAAAAAAAGAATCAAGTAAGTCTGCTGGAAAGCAATTGAAGATTGAAATTAGGGACTATTGGAGATGGAATTCTTTTTTGGGTATAACTGAAGAAATAATTAGTAAACTGGTATTTGAAGACATTACACAGAAATTTCACAGAAACAATTAAGAGTGAATAATGTTGGGGCGCCTGGGTGGCTCAGTCGATTAAGCGTCCGACTTCAGCTCAGATCATGATCTCACGGTTCGTGGGTTCGAGCCCCACATCAGGCTCTGTGCTGACAGCTCAGAGCCTGGAGCCTGCTTCGGATTCTGTGTCTCCCTCTCTCTCTGCCCCTCCCCTGCTCACACTGTCTCTCTCTCTCTCTCAGAAATAAATAAAAAAACATTAAAAAAAAAAAGAGTGAATAATGTTAATCTGAACATTAAGGGACATAGAGGATAAAGTGAAAAGTTCTATATTTAATAGTATTCTGGACAGAATAAAGAGAAGAAAGAAGCAGCATTGGAAGAGATGAACTGCGAAATTTTATAGAATTTATTAAAGACAAAAACTCATATATTTTGAATGTCCAGTGAATCCCTAAATAGGAAAAGGCAATTCAGAGGAGAACAAATCAAGGAAATGTAAATCTAAATTAAAATAAGATATTATTATACCAACTCAAATGGTCTTAAAAAATGTAAAAGCCTGAACCTACTAAGTGTTGGTAAGATAGACAGCAATGCAAACTCTTGCAAACTGATGGTGGATTTTAAATTGGTATGGCTACTCTGGAAAGCAGTTGAGCAGTATCAATAAAAAATAAAATTATGTTGGTACTTTGACCTAGAAATCCTACTTTTAGAATTTAGCCTACAGAAATGAAAGTACAAAATGGAATGTCCATATGTAATGTTATTTCAACACTGTTTATAGAGGTAAAAACTGATGGAAGAAGAGAGGAAAGAGGAAGACAAGGTAGTGATGACTAAACATCTTTTATAAAATGTACTATTCATGTAAATTATATGCATATGAATCCATGAAGAGATTCCTGAAAAGATTATCACAAAATCTCATTGGTGGTTATTTATATCAGAGGACTGAATGTCCTTTATGTTTTATTCCTTTATGAATCATTAAAAGCTTGTCAGTAAGCCGGCATTGTAAAAACATTTAATAAAAATAGTGAAGCTATTTTTTTCTCATGAAAAAATGAAAAGCAAAAACACCTGAATATCTTATCAGGCCTAATACAATTTTATTTCCTATGTTGATGGGAAGCATGTTTAATTCTATTCAAACCCTTGCATAATTAAAATTGGATCTAACTTTATAAAAATGAATAAGCAACCTTTAACTTGATTAATAAATACATAGTCATAAATCACCTTTTTAGGTGAAAAAGAATAGAGAGAAAATTTCTAAAACATGTGATTGTACCTGGAGATGGCTTTCCTGGTGAAGAGAAAGCCACTTCAGAACAAAGGTTATAATCAGATTTCTTGGCATCCACAAAGCCACTGATATGTTCATTCATCAATTCAAATGTAAGCTCCATTACAGGGCAAAGGTTTCATTTATCTTGACTTCAGTCCTGTGCCCAGTAGCTAAGCACTGTGGCTTCCTCATCACTGAAGCTCAATCCATTTTTACTAAAGGAGTGAATGCATTCACATATTCATTCAAGATGTAACTTTTGTGATTTTGTTCTTCTTCTTTTGTTATTTAATATTCTAAATTTCCCCTGCAAGCATTTGTTTAGTAATTAGTATGTTCAAAGGAGTTAATAATAAATATTAGATTTAGTAATTAAAAACAAATTATCCAATTTAGTATGTTTGTGTATCAGATATTGTTCTAAAGGTGTTGTGTATACTCACTCATTTAATTCTCACAGCCAATATTAGACCCATTTTACAGATGATAACACCAAGGCATTTAACCTGTCGAAGATTTCATAGCTATGGAGCTGCAGTTCTAGGATTTGAGTCCAGGTTGTCTAGCTCCAGAGTCAAGATATTCCTCCAGTCATGTGCCTCAGCTCTAAGAATATGAAAATGCCAAAAAATAGTTCTAGACCAGGTCATTCACAACTGGCACACCTTGGTTTTATCTCCTCTGCTAAGATTCTACTTAGGCAGCCCCAGAGCTATGTAGTCCACAGAGGTTATTGGTTTGGGTAGACTGTATAACAGATGTAAACCATATGCCATGAAAACCAAATGGGTGAAGATAATTAATAAGAGAAAAACCAAATGGCGCTATGAAGCTAGGGAGAAAAGGGCAAAGGCCAAAGCAGAAGAGGAGAGGCAAGTGTAAGTGGAGAGGGATTGACTGAGGTCAGGAAGAGCAGGTAGACATGTAGGCCCACATACACATAAATGCAAACCAGAATAAGAGAGAAAAAGAACTCTGCCCAGGAAAATTGTTGGGACTTAAGTGTTGGTTCTGGGTAATAGCAAGAGACGGGAAATAGATGTTATAGCTTCAGCAGGAGCAAAGAGATTGATACTGAATCAGAAGTTTTCTGTAGTACAACCCAGTGTATCCATTTAGCTCAAGTTAAGAACTGGCTTTGTTAAGAAAGTAGGTTTAAGAGGGGAGGTGGAATTGTCAGAAACATTGAGATGAAGCATAGGGTTGAGGAAACAACAAGCAAAATATGTTTTTCTGTAGGTTTCATTTTTGTTCATTTTTACATCTTAAATATTGACTAATATACATTCACTGATAAACAAAAAGACAGACAATATGTCCATAATTCAACCACCCAAAGACTAACTCTTGAATAACATGTCAGTTTTGGGGGTAGAGCTCTCCTCTCTCCTCAAAATGGTGGAAAGTCCACATACAGCTTCTGACTCCCTGAAGATTTAACTACTAATAGCCTACTGTTGATCTGAACCCTTACTGATAAGCAGTACAGGTATTTTGTATGTAATATAAATTATATACTGTGTTCTTACAATAAAGTGAGCTAGAGAGAATATGTTGAGAAAATCATAATGAAGAGAAAACACATTTACAGTACTGTGCTATAAAAGATACGTATACGTATCTTTGTATACGCAAACCCCATAATTCAAACTTATGTATGCCAAGTCATTGTACTATTAAAGAGAGGTGTGAAATCCTGTGTGCTTAAAAATATGCTATGAAAATTTTCAAACATACAAAACAGAAAGATTAGTGTAATGCACTCTCCTGTACCCATCACTCAGCTTCAACATTCTACCATTTTTGTTTCTTTTACTCCCTCTCACATTTTACATACCTGTACACACATACACATACATGCACCTAAAAAGTCATGCCTCCCAGAAACATCATAAATGTCCTTCTTTTAATTCTATCATCTTCGATAAAATGGCATGTTAATAAAACACACTTAAATAATTATGGCTTCATAACATCACATTCTTTGGATATGTAATGCATTGCTTACATTTTACATATGCTTAGCTTGTTCCCAGTTTTGAAAATAAATAAATAATGCTGCCTGGATATATACACATACAAAACATACATGCACATGATAAATGCACAGATCATCTATGTCATAAAACACCTATCTCTTGTTTACATATATGTATAGATACCCCTATATATCTGTACATATAATATTTGTACACTGTTCCAATTGTATCCTTAGAATAAATAAACTGTTAGACATGGAATTTTGGAATCAAAGAGTAAGTCTATTTTAAAATATTTTATTTCCGGGGCGCCTGGGTGGCTTAGTAGGTTAAGCATCCGACTTTCGCTTAGGTCATGATCTCGCGGTTCGTGGGTTCAAGCCCCGCTTCGGGCTCTGTGCTGACTGCCAGCTCAGAGCCTGGAGCCTATTTCGGAGTCTGTGTCTCCCTCTCTCTCTGACCCTCCCCTGCTCACGCTGTCTCTCTCTCTCTCCTAAAAATAAATAAAAATATTTAAAAAAATAATAAAAATAAAATATTTTATTTCCATTGGATACTCTTTACTGCTTTGTCAAAAATTAGTTAGCTATATATTTGTGGGTCTAATTCTGTGTTTTCTATTCTATCCCATTGGTCTATATATCTGTTTTTGTGCCAATACCATACTGTCTTGATTATTACAGCTTTGTAGTAGAGGCTAAAGTCTGGGATTGTGATGCCTCCTGCTTTGGTTTGTTTTGGCTATTCAGGGTCTTTTGTGGTTCCATACAAATGTTAGGATTGTTCTAGCTTTGAGAAGAATGCTGGTGCAATTTTGTTTGGGTTTGCATTGAATGTGAAGATTACTTTGGGTAGTATTGACATTTTAAAAATAAAATGCTATTTTTATATATATGCTATGACCCAGCAATAGCACTGCTAGGAATTTACCCAAGGGATACAGGTGTGCTGATGCAAAGGGGCACATGGACCCCAATGTTTATAGAAGCACTTTCCACAATAGTCAAATTATGGAAAGAGTCCAAATGTCCATCAACTGATGAATGGATAAAGATGATGTGGTTTATACATATAATGGAATACTCCTTGGCAATGACAAAGAATGAAATCCTTCCATTTGAATAACATAGATGGAACTGGACAGTATTATACTAAGTGAAATAAGTCAGTCAGAGAAAGACAAATAACATATGTTTTCACTCATATGTGGATCTTAGAAAACTTAACAGAAGACCATAGGGGAAGGGAAGGTTGAAAAAGAAGGTTAAAAATCAAGCAGAAAGGAAGGGAGGCAAACCATAAGACACTCTTGAGTCAAGAGAGCTAACTGAGGGTTGATGGAGGGTAGGGTAGAGGGGAAAATGGGTGATGGGCATTGAGGGGCACACCTGTTGGGATGAGCACTGGGTTTGTACGGAAACCAATTTGTCAATAAATTATATTTAAAAATAAAATATTTTAAACTTTATTGTCACATGACACTCCAGAAATTGTACACTCTAAAGACAGTATAGAGATACACATATTTTTCCATTGCCTCAGTAATACTGAGTAGTTGAAATTTCATGTTGATTATTTTAGGTGGTCTCTTATTGCATAGATATATAATTCTTTGAATATTACTATATTTATGATCCAAGAGACACTTGCCAGGGAAAAGGAGGAAAAGGCTGATTCCATATCCTACACATTTCTTTTTTTTCATATATTGATTAACCTTATTTTGTATCTTTCTAGACACTTCACAGAGGAAAAATATGCATTCCAAAACTATTGTATACAATAGCTTATTTAATTTTCTGAGAAAGTATGGATTGCTTTAAAGGAGATTGCTAGCAAATTAAATGAACTATATTTAGCATTCCATTCCATGGCCACTGAGGTTTATATATCCATTAAATATGAACTTGTACCTGAATTCATTTCTTTGCTCTACATTATTGTCACCTCATGATTGGCTGTTTTCCATTTTAAAAGATTTATTATGTGACTAGGTTGGAAAATGGTTTAATAGCTTACAAAACCTCAAAAACCAGCCACTGGAGCACTAAGTAAATTGCATCTCTATATAACCTCATTTCAAAAGATAAAACTATGTGATAGTAAAATGAAGGATGGAAAAATAACATCTAGCCTAATGTCTGTGTTTTTATTTTTCAAGAGATAATTTATGACTGTCAATGCATTATGCTTTGAAAAGCTTTGCTATCAACGTCAATTAGTAGAGGGGGATTCAGCACGCTTAACTGTTTCTCTGAATAATAAAAATGCCAAAAATAGAATCAGCAATGAAAGTCATCAGAGAGGGAATGATGGAAAGAGGGTAGCCAGGCAAATTGTTTTATATTTTGCATAGCTGAAGAGCCAGATGGTTTAACTGGATTTTTATTTTCAGAACCACCCACTGCAGGATTTTAACTAAGTCCCAAGTCAAATACAGTACTGCCAGATTGAGTTTAACAGTGTCTAGACCAAAGCCCATTACCTTGTCCATGCATTCCCAGGTTCCTTAACCTTCTGGTGCTGCCAGGACTGTCTGCCATCCACATTGTTTTTTCTGGAAATATTCCCTTTTTATACTAGTTTAGAAACAATTTTACTTATAATTATCCTCTTCCAGGTACAGATGAGATAAAGTAATAGATAAGGTACATGCTTGGAAAATGTTTAAGATACTACTTTTGACTGTTCTCATCTATTGTCAATTTGACAGTAATATTTAGTCAGTTGTATCTGATTATTACTTTTATTCCATCTTGAACTATCCTATAATGATGATCTTGCTCATCAAAGAGAACAAACAAAATCAATCCAATACATCAAACAAATACTTGTGGTATATTTCACTGTTGAGTTTTAGGGAATTTTTGCTCTAATACTGTTTTAATCATCAGTCTTAGAGAATGGTAACCTAGATTAAAGCATATAAGCTTTAAGCATATATAAGCATGTAAAGCAGGTTGCTCATAAAATATTTATTTTATTGATGATTTCTTTTAAAATTCTTCACTCATTACTCCAAAAGGATAAAACTGTCCCTTTCCTAGTTTTGAAAATTGTGCTATTTCTTTTTTTTTTTTCTTTTTTTCTTTTTTTACATCCCCTCCATCCTTGTATTTGACATGTTTAAATTCTGGCAAAGAACTGGAAACTAAATGACCAAATTCCTGAGGAAAGGCTGTGCTTTTGGTATTTCCTGACCAACAGGAAACATGTTGGACCACAAATCTAGCCAGAAAAAACAAATGGCTATTGAAAATGATCCAATCCATCATTGTAGGTCCAAAGTCTGTAGAGACATTCTGAGCTTCAGGTTAATATCCAAACTTTAGAATATATGTCAGAATGAAAGAAAATCTAGTAGGGCTTAATCATCATCATTTAAACCCACAGAGATGATTGGTAAAATATATGCATAATTTCCTTCCAATTGGCTAACATTGGGAGTTTTTATGAGGTTGAGTCATTTTTCTAAAGAACTTTGCAATAAACCAGTTTTATATCAGAATGTCATGAAGGAATTGACCTTGGCATCTGCTTTATTTTGGGCTTCTATCTTTTCTCATATCTCATATTCTGCATTTCTGTCTCCTCTCCTATCTCTTGGCTTGGATTTGGTCAAGATTTTGCTGCTTCAGTCTCCTTCCTATAGTCCACTGGCTGTTTGAGTCCCTGGCCCAGCTCTCACCCAACTTACTCAGCTGGGTGCATCAAACAACACTTTCCTGCTCTGAACTCCCCATTTGGGCACCTTCCAATGTAGTCAAATTCCCCAGGAATACAGCTACAACAGACTAAAAATGTCAGGCTTGGAATAATTTTGCTGACTCAGTTCAGAATTGGATTGAAATAAATAGGGTTTCCATTACAAAAGTATTCTATATTCTAAGATGCTTTAGGATGAGAAAAAAGGCATAAACACAGGGCTTAAACTAACCATGTTGTATCATTTTATATATGGGAAAGAGAGCTCCATGAGCCTGAGATTCTCTTCAACTTAAGTGATACAAGACGTAGCTTTTGGCTTTTGAGTATAAGCCTTGATACTGCATTGCAGAGTCCTATTGAACAAAAGGTAAGTGTGGCAGTTTTACCTGCATTAAGTTCAACTCTGAATTACCTTTAAGTAGTTTTTATGTCTGTATATTCAGAAAAAAAATGATCCCAAACTGACATTTAGTCATATCCAACTTTTAAGAGGAGCAATAGTGAAAGATCAAGTGGTATGACCTCAGGTTACAAACGTACTAGTTAAGAAATTAGACTCTGAATTAGAAGAATAGAAGTTAATATGCCATTTCCAACCTCTACTAGCAGCATCACTTAGAGAAAATTACTTAAGCACATTTTAATTTCTATGTATCTGTTGACAAAACGTATATAATAGGAGCACTAAATTATTATAATATTGAAGAAAGTAATCCATATAAAAACCAAAGAGCATAGGCTTCTTATGTGCTATGTAAAGGATCATTAGAGTTTTAAGAGAGTTGGTAGGCTGGGGCAATTGGAGTGAATCACAAGTGAATCACAATTGTTTTACTCTACCATCTTGGCTCCCACTTTCCATCCCTGGTTTCATTATGAGTTGTCAAGAGTGGGTAGTGAACTGCAGTGTTTGTAAATCTCTTAACTTGGGTCTTTCTTCCACTCCAATGGGCTTTGTTGAGAATACTTTAAAATTCTAGGTGATGCCTAGTATACTGTCAAATGCTTCAAGTTCTCACTTTCTTTTGTGTCTAGAAAATATTTGACAATCATCTCTTTTTGTGTGTGTGTGTCTGTAAGTGTCACAGAATATGTGCCTTTTTCCTTCTGTAGGATTAGTCCTCTACTTTTTGTTTTTTCTTACATCCTTTTCCTTCTCCTTTTACTGTCACCAGTTTCTGTTTGTCATTCTCTTGATGAAAGATTAAATTTCCTTCCTCTGTCTCAGAATCATGTATGTTTTTCTTTTCTTTTCAGTATAATTCTATGCTTTGCATTTTAAAAAATTCATTTTCTGCAATGATTCTTATTAAACCTATTTTAATTCTCTTCATCTTTTCCTTGGTTATGACCACTAGCTTACAAAAGCTATTGTTCTCAAAAGCAAAAGACAGTAAATTCCACAAACTATAGACTAATGACTTGATTTTATCTCAGCAATATTCTAGAGAACATTATTAAAATGATAATCTTTTAGCACTAAGAAGAAAATGATCATGAAAACTTAGCATTCATTTAGGGCAAGTCATGGTAGATATAGTTCATTTCTTCCCTTGATAGGATTACTAAATAGATGTTAAGTAAATGTGTTAAGCATGACTTATCTGTACTTCAACAAGCAACTTAACAAGATTTCTCAAATATTCTTTTTAAAAATATACTCATTTTTTAGAGCAGTTTTAGGTTGCAAATCAAGAGAGAAGTCCAAAGATTTCTCATATACCCCCACCTGAACACATGTACGTCTTCCACTTTATCGGTGTCACTCACCACAATGGGACAGATTTTATCAGGGGTGAACCAACACTGACAAATCATCACAACCCAAAGTCCAGTGTTTACCCTAGAGTTCACTCTTGGTGTTATAACTTCTAAGGATCTGAGCAAATGTACAATGATATAGGTCCATCACTATATATCTTACAAAGCATTTTCACTCCTCTAAAAATTCTCTGTGCATGTCAACAGCAACTCTTCTCCCCTTCTGACAACCACTGGTTTTTTTACTGTCCCCATAATTCTGACTTTTCCAGAATGTCATATGGCTGGAATCATATAGCATGTATCCTTTTCATACTGGCTCCTTTCACTTAACAATATGCGTGTAGGTTTCCTTCATGGTTTGATAGCCCATTTCTTTTTAGCACTGAATAGTAATTATAATCCGTTGTCTAGATATGTCACAGTTTATTTACCCATTACAATACTGAAAGACATCTTGGTTGCTTCCAAGTTTGGACAACTAATGGTAGATCTCCTATAGACTGTGAGCAAGTTTTTGTGTAGACGTAAGTTTGTAATTCCTTTGGGTAAATATCAAGTTGTATGATTGCTTGATCATATTGTAAGGGTATGTTTACTTTTGTAAGAAATTGCCAAGTATTTTACCAAGTGGTTTTACCAGTTTGCATTCCCACCAGACATGTATGAGTGTCTGTTGCTCCACATTCTTGTTAGCATTTGATGCTGTCACTGTACAGGATTTTGGCCATTCTGACGTGTGTAGTTGTGTTTCTCTGTTGTTTAATTTTCATTTCTCTGATGACATATAATGTGCAGCATCTTTTCATATACTTATTTGCCATCTGTATATCATTTTTGATGAGGAGTCTATTAATGTCTTTGCCTTAGGTTGTTTCTTGTCTTGTCAAATTTAAGAGTTCTTTGTATATTTTGGATAACAATCCTTTATCAGATGGGTCTTTTGCAAATATTTCCTGTAATTTTATCGGTTGTCTTCTCATTCTCTTGATAATGTTTCACCAAGAAGTTTTACATTTTAATGAAGTTCAACTTATTAATTCTTTCTTCCATAGATCGTATCTTTGGTGTTTTATCTAAAAAGGCATCACTCTGGGACATCTGAGTGGTTCAGTAGGTTAAGTGTCCAACTTCAGCTCAGGTCATGACCTCATGGTTTGGGAGTTAGAGTCCCATGCTGGGCTTTGTGCTGACAGCTCAGAGCCTGCAGCCTACTTCAGATTTGCGCTCTCTCTCTCTCTCTCTCTCTCTTGCTGCCCCTCCCCTGCTCATGCTCTGTCTTTCTCTCAAAAATAAATAAAGATTAAAAAAAATAGGGAGGCATCACTCTAACCAAGTTTATCTGGTTTTCTACTGTGTTATCTCCTAGGAGTTTGATATTTTTGTGTTTTACATATAGGTCTGTGATCCACTTAAAATTTTTTTAATGTTTATTTTTGAGGGAGAGAGAGGGAGTGCAAGTGGGGGAGGGGCAGAGAGAGAGGGAGACACAGAATCTGAAGCAGGCTTCAGGCTCTGAGGTGTCAGTACAGAGCCCAATGTGGGGCTTGAACCCTGAAAATGAAAATCATGACCTGAGCCAAAGTTGAGAAAGGTGTCAGGTCTGTGTCTAGACTGACTTTTTTTCCACATGGATGTCCAGTTGTTCCAGACCCAGGTGTTGAAAAGAATGTCTTTGCTCCTCTGTCAAAAGTCAGTTGATTATATTTATGTGGATTCATTTCTACATTCTACATTCTGTCCTATAAATCTATTTGTCTATTCTTTCAATATGAATACCAATGACAATACCACACTGTCTTGATTACAGTGGTTTTATAGTAAGTTTTGAAGTCAGGTAGTATCAGTCCTCCAATTTTCTTCTTATTTTTTAATGCTGTGTTGGCTATTCCTGGTCTTTGGCCTCTATATCTAAACTTTAAAATTAGTTCATAGATATTTTTAAAATTTTAGAAAAATTTAGATTAATTTTTGGTCACTGGAAAATTTAACCAGAGCAATATGTAAAATTGAAGGGGTTAAAAGAATTGGAAACAAGTTCATTAAATCTTTATGAATTTTGAATGAATACTGAAAAGTTGCAAGATATAAGATCGACCCAGAAAAATCAGTTGTGTTTCTATGCACTGAAAATAAAGAGAGCCAAAAAATAAAACAATTCCGTTTACAATTCAGTCCAAAAGAATGAAATACCTAGGGATAAACTTAGCCACGGTGGTGAAAGAGTTGTATACTGAAAACTAAAACACACTTTAAGAAATTTTTAAAAAACAAAAAAAAAATTGGGAAATATCTCATGTACATGGATTCAAAGACTTACATCATCAAGATTTCAAAAGTGCTCAAAATATTATACAGATATAATAGCCTTTGTTGAAGCAATGGAGATCTTCATATTCATAACAAATTATAGGGAGCTTGAAATTGCTAAAACAGTCTTGCAAAAGAACAAAATTAGAAGACTCATAAGTCTTCTAATAAATATATACCATCCATGCTTAACTGATTTTTGACAATAGTGCCAAGACTATCAGTGATTAAAGAATAGTTTCTTCGGGGCGCCTGGGTGGCTTAGTCGGTTAAGCGTCCGACTTTCGCTTAGGTCATGATCTCGCGGTTCCTGGGTTCGAGCCCCGCGTCGGGTTCTGTGCTGACTGCCAGCTGAGAGCCTGGAGCCTATTTCGGTCTGTGACTCCCTCTCTCTCTGACCCACGGTCTCTCTCTCTCTCTCTCTCTCTCCTAGAAATAAATAAAACATTTAAAAAAAAAATAAAGAATAGTTTCCTCAATGAAAGTGGGACAATTATATACCACGTGCAAAACAATGAAATTGTATCCTTAACTCACAGCATGTAAAAAATAACATAATGGATCAGTAAGTCAAATATGAGATAAAAATTATAAAACTCTTTACATGAAAATATAGGGATAAAACTTCACGGCCTTGCATTTGGTAATAAATTCTTAGATATGACACCAAAAGCAACAGAAGAAAAAAAACAAATTGGGCTTTATCAATATTAAAAACTTTTGTGTATCAAAGAAAGTATCAAGAAAATAAAAAAACGAACTAGAGAATGGAATAAAATATTTGCAAGTCATGTATCTGATAAAGGTCAAGTAGCCAAAATATACAAAGATCTACAATGTAACAAGAAAAACCGCAAACAACCCATTTAAGAAATAGACAAAAGAATTTCTTTTTTTTTTTATTTTTTAATGTTTTATTTATTTCTAGGAGAGAGAGAGAGAGCATGAGCAGGGGAGAGTCAGAGAGAGAGGGAGTCACAGACTCTGAAACAGGCTCCAGGCTCTGAGCTGGCAGTCAGCACAGAGCCCGACGCAGGGCTCGTACCCACGAACTGTGAGATCATGATCTAAGCGAAAGTCGGACGCTTAACTGACTAAGCCACCCAGGCGCCCCGAAACAGACCAAGAATTTCAAGAGGTATCTCTCCAAAGAAGATATATAGATGACCAACAAACACATGAAAAAATTCTCAACATCAGTAGTCATTAGAGAAGTGCAAATCCAAACCATAATGCGATACCATTTCATACCTACAAGGATAGCTTTAATAAATGAAAGGAAAATAACAAGTGTTGACAAGTAGGTCAGCAGAATGTTAAACATAACAATAACCATGTCATCTAGCATATTCCAGTTCTGGACATATACCCAAAATTACTGAACATAGGTACTCAAAGAAGTCCTTGAACATGACTGTTCATAGTGGTACTATTCATAATAGTCAAAATGTAGGAAACAACCCAAATGTCCATAAGTGGATAAATGGGAAATAACTATTATATATATATATATATGTGTGTGTGTGTGTGTGTGTGTGTGTATATATACACATATATATGTAAATATATACACATTTGGGAAACAACGCATATGTCCATAAGTAGATAAATGGGAAATAGCTGTTACATATATGTATATATATATAACATATATAATATATAATATGTGTATATTATGATATATATAACTGTTATATATGTATATATGTATAGAGAATATATATATAGAATACTATATAACATATATATGTGTATGTACATATATATGTACATGTATGCATATGTATATACATATATATAACAGTTATATATTATATTCTATATATATTCTCCATATATATCTATTCTATATAACAGTTATTATATATTATATATATTAATATATATATTATTCAGTTAATAAAAGAGAAAGGACTACTAACACATTTCACAATATGAATAACCCTAGAAAACATTATGTATATGAAAGAATTGAGACACAAAAGGTCACATGTTGTAGGATTCCACTTATATGAAATATCCAGAATAGGTATTATCTATATAAATAGTGATCAGATTGGTAGATATCAAGAACTGGGATTGGAGTCCAAGGTCTAGGGACTAATTGTTAAATGTATATGGGGTTTTATTTTGGAATAATGGAAATATTTTGGAACTAGATAAGGTGGTGGTTGCAATATTGTAATCTCACTGAATTGTCCTAAAATGGTTAATTTTATTTTCCATGAATATAACTACAATAAAAACTAAAATTTAAAATAAAATATGGAAATATACTCTTATTTACACTAGGTCATTCATTACTGTTTTAAGTAGGAGTGATGAGTAGGGATACTTCTGCTTTGGTCCTAATCTTAAAGGGGGTATGTCTGTCATCATGAAGTGTCATATTAGCTATAGGTTTTTTGCAGAAGTTTTTTTTTTAATCAAGTTGAGCAGTTCACCTCTATTCCTGGTTTTCTGAGACTTTTTGTTTCTTTTCTTTTTTTAATGAAAGGGTGTTGAATTTATCATGTGCTTTTTCTTTGTCAATTCACATTCATATATATTTTATTCTTTAACCCACTGATATGAGGAATTATACTATAGATTTTCAAATGTTAAACCAACTTTGTGTGCCTGGATATGGTATATAACTCTTTTTACACATTATTGAACTCAATTTGGTCATGTTTGTTGAGTAATTTTGTATCTACGTTAATAGAAATATTGGTCTCATTTTCTTGTGTGATGTCTCTATCTGGTTTTGGTATTTGGATGATTCTGGCCTCATAAAATGAGTTAGGTATTCTCTCTGCATCTACTTTCTGTAAGGGATTTTGTATATTTGATATCATTTTGTCTTACATGTTTGGTAAAATTTGCCAGTAAAACTATCTGGACCTTTGCTTTCTTCTTTAAGGTTAGTAATTATTAATTCAATCTTTAGTAGATGTAGTGTATTTATTTATTATTTATTTCTCATTGTGTGATTTTTAGTAGTTTGTCTTTCAAGGAATTGCTCCATTTCATCTAAGTTATCAGATTTTTGAACATAGATTTTTTATCATATTCTTTTATTATTTTAATTTCAGTAATAATGGCTACTTCTTGTATTTTGATCTTGTTAAATTGTGAATTGTGTCTTCTTTTTTTTTCTTGGTTATTCTAGCTAGAGGTTTTTCAGGTTCATTGGTATATTCAAAAGTCTTGGGATTTATTGCTTTTCTCCATGGATTTTTGTTTTAAATTCTGTTTATTTCTATTCCAGTTTTTAATACTAATTTTTTTCTGCTTTATTTTTAACCTGCATTTCCTCTCTAGCTTCCTAAGGCAAGACGTTAGATTTTTTTCTTTTCAATATTTTTTCTCTTAAGTCTTTATTCTTTTGTAGCATATGCAATTAATATTATCAGCTTCATACTAAGCACTACTTGGTTGATCCTACAACTTTTGATAAATTATATTTTCATTAAATTAAAATAGTGTAAAAATTCTGTGCCTTATTCTTTGACCCAAATTATTTAGAAATGTGTTGCTTAGACTCCAACAGGTTGGCATTTTTCCAGCTATCTTTTTATTATCAATTTCCATCCATTAGAATCTGATATACTTTTATGATATCTATCTTTTAAAATTTGTTAAGATGTGTTTTATAATCCAAAATGTGGTCTGTTCCAGTTAATATTCCATACTCACTTAAAAGTATATTTTGCTGAAAAATATATTCTGTTGTTGTTTGATGGAATATTTTATAAATGTCAATTATGTAAAGTTGATTGATAGTGCTGTTCAGATCATCTACATCTTTAATGATTTTCTGCCTTCTTGATACATCAATTACTGACAAAAGGGTTTGATGTCTGTAACTTTAATTATGGATTTGTCTATTCCTATCTGCAATCCTATCAGTTATTGCCATATGCATTTTGGCACTTATATTCTTAGATGAATATGAAGTTAAGATTATTGTGTCTACTTGGCAAAGTGACACCTTTTTCATCATGTGATGCCCATATTTATCCTGATAAGCTTCTCTGTTTTGAAGTTGGCTTAGTCTGAGATTAATATAACTACTTTAGCTGGCTTTTGATTAGTGTTAATATGTATAGTATTTTTCCACATCACTTCACTGTTCACCTACCTGAGAATTTGCATTTAAATTAAGATTCTTGCAGACAATATACAGTTGAATCATGTTTTTTAGCCTATTCTGAAAATTTATACCTTTTCCTGGATATATTTAGATAATTCAGGTTTGAAGTGATTATTGATAGAACTGCATCAATAACGTCTATAATTGTTTTCTATTTGTTCTATTTGTTACTTGTTTCTCCCCACCTGGACACTTTTATGACTTCTGTTGTTTCAAGTAAGAATTTAAGGATTCCATTTTATATTATCTCTTAATGTACTAGTTATACTTGTTTAAAAGTTTTTTAAACGTTGTCCACCAGTTAACAATATACATTTTCATCTAAGTCATGTTTCAGATAATACCATACCAATTCACATGCAGCACAGTTATATTAGATTGCTTCCAGTTTCTTCTTCCGATCCAGTATGACATTGCTGCTATTCATTTAATTTGTCTATCTCCTATCATCACCCAATGTTATTATTTTTGCTTTAACCCACAGTTATTTTTCAGATCAATTAAAAATAAGAAGAATATAACATTTTATCACTTTTCTGATGCCCTGCCTTTCTTTAAGTAGCTTTTTCATTTTATCCCCAAGTCTACCTCCTTACAGTAGTAGCTAAAATTAATAGAGAACTTACTATGTGCCAGTCCTCTTCTAAGAATTATCCCATTTCAATCATTATTCCCATTTTACAGATCAAGAATCTTGACACACAACATTTAAGTTGCTAGAAAGGAGTAAAGGCAGCTACAAACCTGAGTATTTTAGCACTAGAATCCATTAAAAAGTGTCATTTAAAAATGACAATTTGAGCCCAAAACCAAGTCACCTCCAGCTTGGACAACTGCAGTCATCTTTAAAGAGGCATATCATCATTTGCTCTGGCTCCTATTGCCTTGGGTTTCCAATCTGCACCCAGATTAATGTTTTCAAGATACATATGTTTTCATTTCAACCCACTATATAAGACATTTTAATGATTTCCATTGCTTTTAGTATAAAAATGAATGTGTTTTCTTTATTTTTTTTTCTTCATTACTTTCAATGTTTTTCCCTTAGGGAATTCTTCTTTGGGTTTCCTGACTAGATCAAATTCCCTGTGGCATGTATTATTAACTCACAATCCTGTCTTCCTCTGAGTTTCTCTACAGCTGCAGTGAACAGTGTTTGTACACATCATCTCTTACCTCAAGTGCCTGTGTCTTTCTGCTTCTCTTCCCCAGAGCTTGCTTAGTGCCATTGGCAACCATAAAGCTGTTGAGAATTTAATGACCCTGAGGCAAACCTTAACCAAAGAATAGTTGGTGGATAAATACTTCAGTTCCTCATAAATGAGTGGGAAACATTTGACATGTGTTCAACAGAGTCCTATAATTCTTTAAAAAGTCTCCAAGAGGAATGTATTTCAAAGGTCCACAGAGGCCGTCTATTCATGAAAGTGCTCTACTTTAAATTCTTCCCTTTTCTAGGTAACTTTCTCTACTACCTCATATATTCTCCTGGAATCAATTCCCAAATAAACTACCTGCAACTGAGTTCTTTTCTCAGAGTCAGCTTTTGGAGGGACCCAAAATCTGGCCTCTCCTTAGTTTACCCTCTCTCACACTACTATGTACCTTTCTTTCATGGCATATTCAGAGTTTGTATTCATATAGGTGCGCAGAAATGGGCTTGGAATAGAGTTAACCACGTTTTGTGGAGGGTAGAATTTTTACTTTTAGTATTGTTGTTTTGTTTTTATTTTACAAGCATTAAAATTCTAATAAAAATCAATAACATAAAAAATTTTCCAGAGCCATAAAAATTAATGGAACAATGCATTTTGCTTTTCTTTTATTAATTTTTATTTTTTAGAGAGAGCATGTATGTGCATGAGGGGGTGAAGAGGGGCAGAGAGAGAGAGAGAGAGAAAATCTTAAGCCAGCTCCATGCTCAGCACAGAGCTCATGACCCTGGGGAGTCATGGCCTGAGCTGAAATCAAGGAACAGATGCTCAACTGACTGAGTCACTGAGGCATTCCGCATTTAATAACAATTTCTATAATTTCTATAGAATGCAAACTTCTAATTTAAATAACTTTATTTTATATGACATACTTGTTCACTTTCTTATTCATATACTGATTGAAAGAAATGGCTTCATTTTTTTAGTAGTGAGAATATTTAATTATCACAAACCTAAAGAGGTTTCTCTTATTATTTTTATGAGGTTTTCCTGAAGTAGAAATTGAAAAATGCAGGTGGTTAAGGAGATAGTAGTTTTCCATACTTTAATTTTTCTTAAAATAGACTAATACATGTCTGTATTATGAAGTCTAAATTAGAAAGCAACTAATTATCTTAGGGTCTGTGTATCATCATTCAACCATTAGCATTTTATGGCCATGTTTTGGTGCTATAAACAAACATTTTAAAGAGGAAGGAATGCAGCTATATTTAGATAAAGTGGTATTGAAGTGTGCCTCTTAAACTAATATGAAATTAATGGCTTTTCCTCCTACTTCTTCTTCTAAGTAAAAATAGAAAATGGAAAGAATTTAATCCAACCAGGATGACCCCACAGAAACTCAGAATATCATTACAGCTAAATTACATGTTGGTGGCTGTGTTGTCTTTGCCACTGATAAAGGCATCACACATAAATCCTTGCCTGTTAAAATAAAATGTTTCCAGAGAATAGGGTCACTGTGAGATTCAAATGATAGGTATTTACGGATCACAGATTTTAAAAATCACTTTGTAATTAATAGAAAATTCAATCCTTTGACAAAATGGTTCACTGAAGCCATGGAAAAACTTTCCTATTCATTTGGATCCTAAAATATTAGTTCATAATAAATCACTAACAGTATTATATTATGAAGGAATCTCTGGAGTCAGAAGATATGAGTCCAGTAATAAATCAAATGTACTTTTCTTCTATTCAATTTTTAAAGATTAAGAATATTAATATTTTATGTTGGGAGAGTTTGGGACAATTTCAAAGTTTAACCTTAATGATATCAGAAAGTAGAAGTGAGTTCCAGCACTTCATGGTAAGCCCCCAAGCAAGAGCCCCGGGGCATCCTCTCCAATTATTCTTCCCAAAAGATAAGTCAGGTAAGTTGATAATTATTAAATTTCCTAGCTTTGAATAGTCCTGTTCCTGGATTTTAAACAGATTTCGAAAGGAAAGAATGGTAAGTATATTGCATCTTTGACATCAGATATCTCCAACTCTTTGGTAAGGACTAGATGAATATTATGTTTTATTCAACATGAAACCATTCACATAGTAATAGAGAGCCAGTGAAGAAGAATGGGGGTGACAAGAATATTAATTCTAAGAGTTTCAGTGGAAATAAGTCATGGCTACCTCTGCTTGTGCCCAAATGAAACATGAAGAGAAAATGATGATATAATGAATGAAACTATCCTAATCTGGGAATCATGAAACTGGGTGTCTAGCTCTAGTTTTTCCACTAAGTGTGTAACTTTATGTGCATACTATTACTTCCATGAACCTCAGTTTCTTTCTCTAGATAAATACTTTACACTGTGTATTAGTTTTCTGTGGCTGTTGTTAGAAATTCACAAACTCCATGGCTTAAAACTAGACAGTTAGTCTCTCAAGTTCTGAAGGCCACAGTCTGAAATCAGTTTCACTGGATCAAAAAGTTAAGTTAGTAGAGCCATATTTCTTCTGGAGGCTCTAAGGGAGAATTGATTCCTTGCATCATCCAGCTTTTGATGGTATCTAGTGGCCTGTGGCCTTGGATGCATACTCCAATCTCTGCCTCCATCTTCACATTGACTTCCTCTTAGTTTTTATTTAAATTCCAGTTAGTTAACATGCACTGTAATATTAGTTTTAGGTGTACAGTTGAGTGATTCAACATTGACTAATTTCTAATACACCTGTGTAGTGTGTGTAAAATCTTACTCTCTGTTTCTTTTAAAAAGTAAATGTGATGGCATTTAGAGCCCACCCAGATAACTCAGGGTAGTCTCCACATCTCGAGACCCTTTAATTTGATCAGATCTGTGAAGACCTTTCTTTCATAAAAGGTAGCACTGACCAGTTCAAAGAATTAGAATGTGGATATTCTTTAGAAGGCTATTTTTTTGGTCTACTATGTTCTTCTTAGCCTATAAGGTACAGGTTTATAATTCAGTAACTCTTTAGGAAGAAGCTTTGTTTTCTTCTTTGATTTCATGGAATCCTAGTGACAGAATGAGAAAGTCAAAAGAGCTCTTCAACTCTGTTCTACTTCTCTTTCCACCTCAGATTGTTTCTGACAAAAGATAGGGATGTGGTTGTTTTGTTTTTATTTTTGAAAAAAATTATTCACTTTTTTAGTTATGTCAAAGAACATTTTAAAGGAGCATTCTGAAGTCTATGTTTTGCAGAGTAAGATATATAGAAAGTCCATCAAATATCCAAGGAAAGGGTATTTTAAAACTTTTAAAACATAAAAGTAATGAGATGTTTTTGCAATTTTTGTTACCAGATCTGAAACCCAGGAAAGCACAAAAATTAGGAAAGGACCATAATATGTTTTGACAATAATACAGAGCCCTCTAATAACTAACTGCCAAAGAGAAATATCTAAAGATAAATTATGATATTTAGACCTTTGTTTCAATTTAAAAACAAATGCAACTGCAGCAGATCAATAAAGTATTATCGTTGTATAGGCTTTTTTGCTTTCATGGCAACAAAGAATACTAAATGGAAATTTTGGTTGTGTTGTACACTTTCAAAAGTAGTCTCTCTCTCAGAGGTCAAATAGAGAAATCTAGAACTCCTGGACGTGATTTCCTGAGACTTTTCCAGACAACATGACTGATGGATGAGTTTGGATTCAGTGGAGATTCAATAGAGCATTCAAAACTATGATGTGAGTGGAGTAAGGATTCCATTAATCATCCAACTGGGCTCTGAACTCAGGGAAAAGGAAGTGAGGTCTAAGACTTATAAGTACTCAGTCTTAGACTGTGGAGTAGTTTAAAGTAATTGTCATGAAATATGAATTTTTTAAAACTAAATAGCATACCACTATCACCACAATCATCACAAACTTGGAATAATAAGCTATTATTCTCATGGTGATTCTGAGGTATGTTGTGTGGAGAAAACCATCTAACATCCTGCATAACATTCTGTCCTTCCTCCCCCGTGGACTCTTTGCAAAGCCTTAAACAATAAACATTCACTCATTTAATTTTTATAGAATAATATATCTACACTATATAAAACACTGGAGATAGACTTTATTTTTGTCCTTAGAAATTCCCAATTAATCAACGTAAACAAAATTTTAAAAATGACTACCTTAAAATTTTTAGTGTCATGAACAGCTATAAACAGAGAGACTTGGGTGATTCAGTCTGTTGGAGGAAAGTAATATATATATATATATATATATAAAACATATAATATATGTTATATATATGTATATTATATAAAAGAACATTTCAATTAAGGAGGGATAGGATGTGAATAATGCAGTTTCGTGATAAAGTGTAGCAAGGCAACAATATGTTTCTTCCGTATTTTAAGGAAGAGATTGAAAAAGGAGAGCTGAGGGGCACCTGGGTGGCTCAGTTGGTTAAGTGCTGGACTCTTGATTTGAACTGAAATGATGATCTAATGGTTTGTGAGTTTGAGCCCTGCATCTGGCTCTGTGCTGTGCAGAGCCTGCTTTGGATTCTCTTTCAATCCCTCTCTGCCCCTCTGCTGCTCATGTGCTCTCTCTCTAAGACAAGTAAATAAACTTAAAAGTTGGGGGAGCTGAATTTTCAATGCTAAGAAAAGATTTTGAAAGTCTCACATCAAATGACCATTTAATAAAACAAAATATGAAGTTGCCTCTTGAATGTAATAGAAAAGGAAACTGAATTGATGTTCAGAGAAACAGAGGAATGATTTGACAGGGGGAACAGTGGAATCCATGGACAATGGAAACATAGACAGCAAAATCCATGACATGTAAAAGAAAAGATTACTAAGTGGTAAATAAGGGCCCAACTTGGGAATCTCCACTGTGTAGCAGAAAGCAATAGAATTAATTATAAGTAGCCAATGAATTAGAACAGATGAGACACATATTCGAGATTTCCCAGTGCTAGGGATTAGAGAGGTTCAAAACCTAAACGTTCCCTAAAGGAGGAATGAATTAGGAAGTAATGTGGATATTACCAAAATAGGACCCATCCTGGGAGAGGAAAAAGAAGGTTGAATAGAAAAGAAGGGTAAGAAGGGGAATATAACAGCCTGAGAGACCAGGGTGAAGTTAAGGAAATAAGAAATCATAATCAAGATAGAGCCAAGTACAGTTGATCAAAAGGATGGGGAGAAGTGACAATGCAGGTGGTTATATGCAGAGAAGAGAATTGCAGCACTGGAAACCATTTCACATACAGCTTCTTTATTAAATAGTTTTATACAATGAAGATAATGGAAACTGAATGCCTAAGGTAAGCAAATAGGTTGATATATATGTATATAAATATAAATAATAAATATATATAAATATAACAGAGGTCAGAGTTGAGAGAAAAATGGAGTCTGGCACTGAAATCATTGAACAGAGTAAGTGTTTTCGTGGAGGTCAAATAGCCATTTGTAAACACTGAGGTAGGCAGGGGGATTCATTCATTTATTCCACGAATACTTATTGCTGACCCTATGCCCGGCACACTTCAGTAGTGAACAAAAATATGCAAAGCCTGCTCTCATAGATTACACATTCTAGTTGGAGAGACAGAGAATAAACAAATGAGCAAACACAATAATATGTCAGGTGACAGTAAGGGCTATAAATAAAAATAAAGCAGGGTTATTGTACTGTAATATATCTACTTAGGGAAGAATTTAAATAGGAGATAGCATTAGATATTTGACATTACAGGTGAGAAAGAGGAAAGCCATTTTGATATCTATAGAAAGTATGTTTAAGACAAAGAAAAGCAAGTACAAAAACTCTGGAGCAGGAACATGATTGGAATGAATGGCAGCAAAGAGGCAGATGTGATTGGGGTACAGAATGGTTAGGGGTGGAGGCCAAAGTCAAGGTTGAGGTAAGGGAAAAAAAGAGGAAGGAAGAGTATATTGGGCTTTGGATATTACTGTGAGTGAAATGGAAATTTGGCAGTCTAATTGGCAGACCATAAGAAGGCAAAGGGGTGAAACCAGAAAAAATATTAGGAAAGTAATCTAATAACCATTGGGTAATTTTGGTGCCTTGGGCTATGGTGGCATGATGAAGATAAGAAGTGGGTAGAAACTAGATACATATTCCTGAGGAATTCCTCATTGTAGCTCCCTGACATCTCATTTTAAAGAGTGTTTACTTCATGAGCATGCAAGAGAAAAATATTATTGTGCCCCTTTGGATGTAAATCTTTACAACCCAGAATTGACTTTCTCAAGGATCTAGCAGAAATATCTTTGAAATGTAATTATCAAGGACTGCACCCCTATCTCACATTTTCTGTGGGAATTTAGGAGGCTAACTTCAATACATGCCATTTATCAAAACTGATAGTCTAATCACATTGACCAACCTTACCCCAAGATTGGTACTTTCTTCCTGCCATTTCAACACAGTTGAGTTCAATCTCTCTTCCTTATTGCACTAGTCTTGAATAATGTTTTTTTACCTTGGTTAACTGATCTGATATGTTTTATAGATGCCTATTAGATATCTAAATTGAGATATCAAGATAAGACATATACATGTGGAGTTGTAGGGAGAGGTTCAGGCTGGAAATATAAATTTAGTAACTTTCAGGATTGCGTTCATATTTAAATCTGCAAGACAGAATAAGATCGCCTGGGTTAGAGGACTGATTCTTGCAATACTACAATGTTTAGAGATAGGGGATATTTAAAGGAATTATCAACGGAGACTGGTAAGGGGCAGCCAGTGAAGTATAGATTAAAAGAAGATTGGTAGTCTGATAGCCAAGTACAGAAATTGTTTCAAGTAACAGTGGTCAACTGTATCATATGATTCTGACTGGTCAAATTGGATAACTGGTAAATGATCATTTGATGGGGGTTTTTTGTGTGTGTGCCTTTACCAAAGGCAGCCTTAGTGGAATGGTAGATATGTAAGCCTGAATGGAATGGGAGGAGGAGGGCACAGGAGGGAGTGAGAAACTGTGACATTAAAAGCTCTTTTTGCGAAACGTTGCTAAAAGAAGAGCAGGTAATGAGGCAGAAACTTTGAAGGGATATGGAATCAAGGGAAGCTTTCTTTAAAATTGTATGCTAAGAGAATATGTATACTAGTAGAAATAGAGGAAAATGATGATGCAAGAGAGAAAATAGACCATAGCAAGAGGAATGACCTTGAGTAGACTAGAGTAGATGTGTTCCATTACTTAAATGGACAGATTGGCCTTAGATAGGAAAAAGTATAATTTGTACCTTGACATTCAGACGGAGTATATGGGTATTGATGCTGGTAGATATGGTGGTTGGAGCATGTGGAAATCTTTTATTGCTTCTACTTCCTCAATGAAATCAGAAGCATGCTCATTAGTTGAAATTGAGATAGGAAGAGAAGGTGGTAATAAGTTTCAGAGAGAAAAGAAGGTATAAAATAATTGCCCAAGAGACTGGGAGTAGAAGTGAAAATGAAGAGAGAGTGTTGCCGGGCAACACTAAGGCCCTACCTAAAGAGTGTGATTATGAAATTAATATATGCATGGCAGTTGTGTGCTACCACCCATGATCAACTGCTAGATTTCAGGAGCAAGATAAGCAGAGACTTGAATCTAGCTGAGATTAAGGTTGGCCATTTGGGGGTGGATAGAACAAAATATTTTCATGTTAGACCATAGTAACTAGGAAAAGTAAGGAAAGACATGAGGATATGAAGGAAATCCAGGGCCATAAACTGCTAGCAGGGGCTATTGATTAGAGGTTTTTATAGAAGCAAAGAATTTCTGAAATTGAAATACTCTACAGAGAGTGGATAAATAGGAAATGGTTGGTCAGAGAGTGGATGTTTTGCTGGGTGATTCTAATTGGAATATTTGGAGTGGGTAAAATTATTGTTCATGACAAGATTTAGGTGTGACCATGGTTGAAATGGAATACAGTCAAGACCACTGGAGTGGAGAGGCCATGTATGGGAGGTAAAAAATGTGTGGGTATTGAAATCACTTAGAAATATGAGAGGAATAGTCAGAAAGAGTAGATATCTGGGAACTAAAATCTCCAGGAAATTACTGAAAACAATTCAGAGGCCTGTAGATGGCTGAGCCAAGCAGAATTACTGGGTCATAAACATGTTGGATAGCACTCCCATCATAGAAACTGACAGTTTGAGGAAGGAGGGAGAAATCATCCATGAAAAAGGCAATGACTAGTAAGAAGAACACTGTTCCTGTCTTTAGAGACAGTGATACAAGGCCTATGAAAGAGATATTGGCAGATACCTCTTCTAATGGGCAATACATGGCTTTCAGAAGGGAGTTGTTTTACTGCTTATTACATGGGTTTATTCAATGTTTTCTAGGAAATGTAAAACTTAATATGGTACTTTGAAAACTAGTTGATGTAGAATATCCGTAGAGCTTGCTTCAAAATGCAGATAGATGCTCCTTAGTCAGATGCCCACACCATATCCCACCATAAGTGATAAGTGTTATTGATCACATGTAACATTGCTATGGTGTGATGAGAATGGCGCTTTACCCCAGACATCTACCTCCCCCAAATCCATAACCACACTGTAATTATGAGAAAAATATCACACAAGCACCAACTGAGGGACATATTACAAAACTCCTAGTAAAAATTGTCAAAATCTCATATCCTGGATGGAGTCCTGAAACAGAAAAAAGTACATTAGGGGGAAAATAACTAATGAAATCCAAGTAAAGTATGAGGTTTAGTAAATAATAATGTGTCGATACTAGTCTATTAGTTATAACAAATGTACATAGTAATGTAAAATGTTGACAATGTGGGAGACTGTGTTCAGGCATACAGGGACTGTCTTTTCTTGAAAAATTCTCTGTAAATCTAATACAGTTCTAAAACATTTATTATTTTGATAAATACAGATGCTTGGGTGGTAGGATTAGAATCTCATTTTATTTTTTTTAATATTTTTTATTTATTTCTAGGAGAGAGAGACAGCGTGAGCAGGGGAGGGTCAGAGAGAGAGGGAGTCACAGACTGAAACAGGCTCCAGGCTCAGAGCTGGCAGACAGCACAGAGCCAGACGCGGGGCTCGAACCCACGAACCGCAAGATCATGACCTAAGCGAAAGTCGGACGCTCAACAGACTAAGCCACCCAGGCGCCCCAAGAATCTCATTTTAAAAACTTGAGGTTCAGTTTACATACAATAAAGTACTAAGATCTTACTTATTCTCATCAGTTTTTATGAATGTATATCCAGATATAGAGCGTATCTCTCATTCATACAATCTTCCTGTGCTCTTCCAGTCAGTAACCGCCTCCCAGAAACTACTGCTGATGTGATTTCTATAACCATAGGTTGTTCTCGCCTGGTCTAGAAATCCATATAAATGTATCACACCACACAGTATGTACTTTTTTGTATCCACTTTGGTAGAACGTTTGTGAAATTCATCCATGAAGTGTATATATTTATTTTTACTGCTGAATAGATTTCTATTCTATGAAAATATCATAATTTATTTAAAAATTCTTCCATTGATAAAGAATTATTTTTGATAATAACCAAAATCATAGGAGTGATTCTGAAGCAGGTGATCCACAGATAACATTTTCAGAAACATTACTATAGAAAGTAAGATGCTCACTCCGTTATCTTTTAGTTAATAAACCCTTCCAAGCATGAGAAGATAACTAAGTATCTAAGAACCTTAATGCACCTGTAAAATAAATGTGTCAAATTTGTCTCACTAGCTGGATAAAGCTGAAAAATTAACAACAATAGTCTCATAATGGAAAAGCAAGATATATTAGAATGTCTGCATAGACGACAGAAATAATTTGCAGTCCAAGAGGCCTCATTTGTCTTTCGTTAGTGGATGGTGTTGATTTGTTTATCGGCCTTCAGAGGCAAATGAGAACAAAGGATAATACAGGCAGTGTGTTTCTGATGAGGCAGTAAACATCACTGGCAATAGCTGGGTAGTTTGGCCAGCACCAATGACAAGGTAACCTTTTGAGTTTCTGCAGCATCATATATTAGACATAATATGTACACTGCACTGAGTGTTTACAGGAATGATGTGGGAAAGGAAATAGCCTGATAAACTATGAGACGTTGTGGGAGAGATGAACAGTTGGAAGGAGTTCACTTCCAAGTTCAGAAGATAGGAGGAAACAGGGAGCTAAGGAAGTGGGCTAGTTAGCTGCTCACACTTATCTGGAGTGCAATAATTGAGACTGAGAACACAAATAATATTCTGAATAGGTAAAAGAGGCTGTGGCTAAACCTCTTCTAAACTTACTAAAGTAAGTTTCTTCTGTTTTCATAGAGGCTCGGGTCCCCCAGCCCCAGACTGACAAAGCATTCAGGACTTCCTTCCACAGCTTCATAAGAAATGCAAGAATGAATTGAAATCTATTCACACTCTTTCCGCATCCACTGATTACAATGTCTCCCTTGTGTATATTTTCTCTTTTGCTGCTCTCATTATCTCCTTTTTCTTTCTTTTATTTGGACAGTTCATCTTGTAAATATCCTTTTAATTTTACATTTTTACTTTCTCGATAATATTTGTAGGCTTATGGTGGTATTTAAATGGAAATTATATTTAGCATTTGAAAGTCGATTTGGAAGAATTAGAAAGTGCAAAAACCTATGCCATCAGAAAAAAGATCTAAACAGTTTTAAAAGAACATTACCATCATCCAGCAGTATAGCAGCATGAATCTGAAATAGGGATACCAATATTGACTTCAATCCCTGCAGAAGAACCTGTGTGCCTTTCCCCAGATTTCACAAGGAACTTGGCTGAAGGAGAAGCATCCAGGATTAGCTACCCTTGCTTTCCAGAGAGCCTATGAACTCATTTGATTTGCTATTTAGATTGGCTGCAAGATGCCCCCAAGATTATTTGATGGTTTAATGCTTAGCCTTGTTACACTGTAATAATTTCATTGTCTAGTGATTTTTGCTATTCTATATATAGCCTTTGTCTTGCACACTGTATTGAAGTCTAATACTTATACACTGGAAAAAAATCTCCACATCCTGGTGGTTGTATAGTCAACTGAGGTAATTTTTTTTTTTTTTTACAAATAGTTTATTGTCAAATTAGTTTCCACATAACACTCAGTGCTCATCCCCACAAGTGCCCTCCTCCATGCCCATCCCCCCCTCCCCCCCACATCCATCAGTCCTCAGTTTTTGTCAGCATTCAAGAGTCTCATGTTTTGCCTCTCTCCCTTTCCCCCACCATTTCCCCCTTCTTCTCCCCCTTGTTCCTCCATCAAGTTCCTCCTAATCCTCCTATACGTGCAAACATATGATATTTGTCCTTCTCTGCCTGACTTATTTCACTCAACATAACACCCTCAAGGTCCATCCATGTTGCTACACATGGCCAGATTTCATTGTTTCTCATTGCTGTGTAGTATTCCATGGTATAGATAAACCACATCTTCTTGATCCATTCATCTGTTGATGGACACAGGCTCTTTCCATGTTTTAGCTATTGTGGAGAGTGCTGCTATGAACATTGGGGTACATGTGCTCCTATGCCTCAGCATTTCTGTATCCCTTGGGTAACCTCCTAGCAGTGCTATTGCTGGGTCCTAGGGGAGTTCTATTGTTAGTTTTCCTGAGGAACCTCCACACTGTTTTCCAGAGGGGCTGTACCAGTTTACATTCCCACAACTGAGGTAAATTTAATTTAGACTAACTTTCTTAAGAAATATGAACCACCTCTATAGTCATACTTTTCAGTGACTTAACAATCAGTTCAACAAATTGTCACTTCTTGGATGTAATGATTCTTTATGTCTGCATGTGCATTGCTTCTGTGGCAGGGGATGTGCAGGGCTCAGGATTTCTTAAAATCTGTCCGTAAAATAACTGGAAAGTAGGCCACAAGACCATGTCTTAGTTTGGGATTTTGTGTTTTCTTCTCTAGTGCTGCATTTAAGGAACTGTACCTCCTTTGCTGCTGCAGTTGTGAAGTATTTAGTTGAGAAGCCCCATCTCATTCTTTTTTTAAAAAAAATACAATTTATTGTCAAATTTGCTAACATACAGTGTGTATAGTGTGCTCTTGATTTTGGGGGTAGATTCCCATAATTCATCGCTTACATAAAACACCCAGTGCTCATCCCAACAAGAAACCTTATCTCATTCTTATGAATGAAGACTCAGGAGCCAGACTTGGGTTTGGTTCAAATCTCTTCCTGCTGTTACCTCTCTCAGTGACCTGGGAATGTTTTTTCAGCACTTTGGGTCTCCTTGCCTCATCTTTAAAGTAGGAGATCAAAATAATATACACAAGTAGTATACAGAATTCATAGAATTGTTTTGATGGTTGAATGAATTTTACCTGCAAAGCCCTTGAAACAGTCATAGAACGTAGCAAGGGCCATTAGTGTTTTTATTGCTTTAAATTCTTTTTCTACCACTTGTATCTTAGTGGGAAGGATGGTTTTGAATGGTGATTTTAGTCTTATTCAGAATGTGACTTATTATAATAAGTACATGTACACCAGCTACTTTTCCCAAGATTTACACAGAACTAATTGCAGCATTATGGTGTTGTTCATGTCTCTGCTGATGTTTACCAGATTCCTTACTATAATTCTCTGTGGTATATCAGTATAATAGTCTTCATCTCATAGATATACAAACAATAGCCAGACAGGTAACACATATTGATCAAGAGTTGCCTAGTAAGTTATTAGTAAGTTATGAGCTTTTCTCAAAGCTAGCATTTCAATCCCTATAGAAAAATACTTTATTTTTTTTAAGTTTTTATTTAAAATCCAGTTAGTTAACACAGTGATAGTGATAGTAAGGTCAGGTGTGCAATATAGTGGAGCAACGTTTCCATGCAACACCTGGTGCTCATCGTTACAAGTGCACTCCTTAATCCTCATCACCTATTTTACCCATTCCCCCATCTACCTCCCCTCTGGTAATCTTCAGTTTATTCTCTACAGTTAAGAATCTGTTTCTTGTCGGGCACGCTCCTACACTGTTGGTGGGCATGTAAACTGGGGCAGCCCCTCTGGAAAACAGTGTGGAGGTTCCTAAGGAAACTAACAATAGAACTCCCCTATGACCCAGCAATAGCGCTGCTAGGAATTTACCCAGGGGATATAGGAGTGCTGATGCATAGGAGCACATGTACCCCAATGTTCATAGCAGCACTCTCAGCAATAGCCAAAACATGGAAAGAGCCTAAGTGTCCATCAATAGACGAATGGATCAAGAAGATGTGGTTTATCTGTACGATGGAATACCACATGGCAATGAGAAAGAATGAAATCTGGCCTTGTGTAGCAACATGGATGGACCTTGAGGGTGTTATGTTGAGTGAAATAAGTCAGGCAGAGAAGGACAAATATCATATGTTTGCGTGTATAGGAGGATTAGGAGGAACTTGACGGAAGATCATGGGGGAGAAGAAGGGGGGAAATGGTGGGGGAGAGGGAGAGAGGCAAACCATGAAAGACTCTTGAATGCTGAAAACAAACTGAGGACTGATGGGTGCGGGGGAGGAGAGCGGAGATGGGCACGGAGGAGGGCACTTGTGGGGATGAGCACTGGGTGTTATATGGAAACCAACTTGGCAATAAACTATTTGTAAAAAAAAAAAAAAAAAAAAAAAGAATCTGTTTCTTGTTTTGCCTCCCTCTCTCCACCCCCCTGCCCTTTGGTCATTTGTTTTGTTTCTTAAATTCCACCTGAGTAAAATCATATGGTATTTGTATTTTTCTGACTGACTTATTTCACTTAGCATTATACTCACTAACTCCATCGATGTTGTTGTAAATGGCAAGATTTCATTCTTTTTGTGGGTAATATTGGATTGAATACGTATATATCTATATATGCCATTTCTTTATCCATTTATCAGTCGATGGACCCTTGGGCTGTTACCATAATGTAGCTATTGTAGACAATGCCATTGTAAACATAAGGGGTGCATGTATCCCTTTGATGCATTATTTAGTATTTATGTATTCTTTGGATAGATACCTACTAGTGCAGATTGTTGGACCATAGGGTAGTTCTATTTTTAACTTTTTCTTTATTTTTTAAATGTTTATTTATTTATTTTGAGACAGAGAGACCTGAGGAGGGGCATAGAGAGAGGGAGAGAGAATCCTAAGCAGGCTCCATGCTGTCAGCTGGGAGCCCAATACGGGACTCCATCCCATGAACCATGAGATCATAAGCTAAGCTTAAATCAAGAGCTGAATGCTTAACCAACTGAGCCAACCAGGTGGTTTCTATTTTTAACTTTTTGAGGAGTGTCCATACTGTTTTTCAGAGTGGCTGCACCAGTTTGCATTCCTATAAATAGTGTAAGAGGGTTCCCCTCTCCCCACATCATCACCAATACCTGTTTTTTCTTGTGTTGTTGATTTTAGCCATTCTGACAGGTGTGAGGTTATATCTCATTATAGTTTGAATTTGCATTTTCCTGATGATCAGTGATGTTGAACACCTTTTCATGTGTCTGTTGGTATTTTTTAGCTCTTTTTTGGAATAATGTCTATTCATGTCTACTGCCCATTTTGTAACTGGATTATCTATTTTCTTGGGTGTTGAGTTTTATAACTTCTTTATATATTTTTGTATACTAACCATTTGGGGAAAGACTTTAAATTGGTGATGAATAAAGAACCTAATTTGGTAAAGAATACTCTAAAATAAAAAGGCTCATTTATTTGGATGACATTCTTGTGGCAAATTTTTACAATTTCTGATACTGCCATTATGATGTCATTTGTACAACAAAAATTTTTAAGAAAAAATTAGTACTATTTACTAATATCTATACTGGCAATAAAGGAAGACAGTTTCATTCTGTCTTTCTTTTTCAACTTACTTGTTTGTGTATTAGTCAGAGTGGGGTTGCTATAACAAAATACCATAGGCTGAGTAAACAGGAATTTATTTCTTACAGTTCTGGAATCTGGAAAGTCTAAGATCAAGGTGCTGGTGGATTCACTGCATCAGTGAGGGATGTTCTTCTGGCTTGCAGATGGCCACCTTCCTACTGTGTCCTCACATGGTAGGGAGTGGGGGGGAAGCAGAGAGAGAGAAGTTGAGGCAAGCTGTCTGGCATCTCTTTTATAAGGGCACTAATCCTACTCTCATGACCTCATCTAAACCCAAATACCTCCTGAACACCCTGTCTCCAAGTACCATCAAATTGTGGGTTAGAGCCTCAAAATATGAATTGGGGGGACACAGCTCAATCTATGGCCATTTGAGTATTGGTGAGAAACAGCAATACTTTGTGACAACTTTTTATAAAGCAAAATTATTATGAAACATGGGATTTTAGAGGATCCTATGTTTTTAAGCCTAAAAATAAGTTATAGAATATGAACATCAATTTCACTAAAAAAGGTTTAATGTAAATGAAATATTTGAATTTTAGAAGTCTCAGATGGTTCTTATAAAAGAGCAGACTCTTAGACACATTCCTTGACAGACACCTTTGTAGTAAAATTTGGCAAGTGTTTAGAGGGTGTTATAAATCATGAGTCCCTAAACTTCCACTGTCTTTCTCAAAGCTAGTGAATTACGGGAGTCTGAAATTACCAATGTGGGAGTCACACCTTTCTCTGGATTAATATATTGTGCCTCCTTAACAGTGCTTCTATAGTGTGAATGTGTTCCTTGGAGGGCAGGAGATAGTAATTCCTGAGCACAGGAAATTTCTCCATCACAGGAGAGAATCAGAACAAAGGGAACCTAGGGAAAGAGATATAGCACCTTTAAATTTGGAAGTGAAGGTAGAAGAGAAGGATGAGGAGTCTGACCCTGGAATGTCAAGACAAGAAACAGAAGGGACAGAATGAGATGATCTAGGTGCAGGATGGTGGCTAAAAAATAACAAGGGCCCCTTACTGGTATGCTTGGTTTCTTAATCTTTTATATATACAAGTAACATGATATTCACCAATTTTCCAATTCCAGAGAACCATCAACTTATGTTAACTCCATGAGTATTGCTATTTTTTCAGATAAGTGAAAAGTTAGAGTTGTGAATGTGCGATTTCCTATAGCAGATAATTAAGAAGGTGATGATTAGGTGAGGAGAGGCCTTGAAACTAAGAAATACACACTTTGGTTTTCTTAGGAAAGAGTTCTTTGGATTTATGTTGGTATTAAATGCTAAGCAGCACAAATGATATTTTATAATAACAATCACAGACGTCCCTTTATAAATCTTAAATTGCTTCCAAGAAAAGGGAGGGCCTAAATAATCACCTCTAAGTTATTTTATAATAAATATTTCATATTAAAATAAAGTGGGCCTAACATGGGAAAAGACTAAAAATAAAATGCTTCATAACCAATTTCATTGTAAATTTGCTTCGTAATTAGCGTCTTACCAGAGGTTATGTTGTAGCATTAGCAAACTGGAGCACGAAATAGTAAATACCAGCTGTAAGGATTTTGGTAACTTCCTAAACCCTTCGTAATTAATGATTCATAAAAAAATATTTACAGTGCTATTTTCTTATGTCCCCAAGTAGTTAATATTTCAACATAGTAATAACCTAACAAAAATGTGATTTTTTTTCCATTGAAAACCAAAGCAACAAAAATGACTTTTTAGTTAATAACAGTATTGCCCAGTGTCACAGATTACAACTAACTGAGAGTTTCTGTAGAGCAGAGTTTCTCACCCATGGGGTTATTGACATTTTGGGTCAGATGATTTTTTGTTGTAGGGTACTGTTCCATATGGCAGGATATTTAGCAACATCTAGGGTCTCTACCCACAAGGTGACAGTAGCACCCTCTATTTCGTTGTGACAACCTTTTGTGTCTCCAGACACTCCCAATTGTCCCCTGGCCTGGGTGGGGTCAGGAGTGAGGGGGAGACATGGACCCTGGTTGAAAATCACTGCAGTAAGGGAATAAATGTACTCAATTCTTAGATGGTGAATAGTTCAGTCTTTGGTGTTTGACCCAAGAATAGGTTTAGGTTTTACGGTCCTGAGTCAAACTTTTCTTTAACTAATATTATCTCATCTGATTCATTCTGACCTTAGCTTATTATAGATCAATGTGCCCCAATTCTCAAGATTACTAACTTTAATAATTTAGACCTTTAATGGCTCTAAATGTCTTAAATGACATTTTTTTCCTAAGCATCACAAAGGGTGACACAGGCTACATTTTTACAACAAACATTTTTAAATGGGGTTTTTATTCATATCCTCAAGACCTGCATCAATAAATAGGTGTATTTTTGGAGGTCACAAAGAAAATTAAGAAATGCCAGAGAATGACTCTGCTTACATCTTCTTGGCACATTGGGCTAAAATTGAATCTCCTTTATTGACTCACTTTCTTTTCATCAATCTGATTCATTTTTTTTAGGGGACATATTTATAAAAACAAAAACACACAGACCTTAAAATTTTTACTGAAACTTCATAACATTGAAGATACAATTTCTCCTCCCTTTCTCATGTTCACACACATGCACACACACACACACACACACACACGCGCGCGCGCGCGCATTCACACATTTCCTGCAGCAATAGAAAGCGAAGATGTATATAATTCAAAATAAAAAGTCTAAAAACTTTTTAAAGATTTTTTTAATGACGAAGGAAAAAGAAGTATGGAATTCTTTCTCTATTAACACCGACCAAATGTGAGTATATACAAAACGGCCAGATTGAGGAATAATGTGCTCTCAAAGGTACACCGTACTGGAATAGCCGCCCTCTCTGCATTCTCTGTTTTTGTAAATTTTTCCTATCTATTACACTGTAACTTCTCACTCCAGGGTTGTAACATATTGGACTCTAAAGTTAGCATACTTGGGGAATATTGGGATGGTGGAGATATGCTTTAAAGTAATTGTTTTTAAAATATAGAGTCTGTCAATAATGAAAGAGCATGCGCACACTGGATAATCATTTTCCTGGGGCTGGGGAGAGAAGAGTTATTAGGGAAATAAAAGTGATGTTTACTCCTGTTACATTCCACACACTTCTGTAGTTTCTTTTTATGTGCATTTATCTATAGCTGATATCTTATATTCATGTAGCAAGCTGCTTATTGAGCATGTGCCATGCTTGGTAAGTGCTATGGGTATAATGATAAATAAAGCAAAGGTCCTAATCACAGTGGGTTTCTAATTCAGCAGAGGGAAAGTGGTAAACAAACAATGAGTATAACCAGAGAGCTAGGAGGAGGTAAACTTCACCCTTATCCTGGGCGAGTAGAAGGGGTGAGTAAAGCTACCCATTGACAGATCCCAGAGAAGAGGAAGCCATTATCATTTGTTCACTGGACCCACAAAAATGCATTTAGTAGGAGACGCCAGAGGACAGAGGCAGTCAGAGTAGAAGAAACAAATACAGTGGGGTATGAGTCAATCAGAAGACTCTGTGGAATTCTTTAAGGTCTTTCATGAGGCTACTTGTACAGCACCAATGATGGAAGAGTTGAAAGTAAGGCTGAAGAAGGGGGAAAAAGTTCTTGAGAGCCTTCAATGACATGCTTTATGAAAGAGGGGCTCTTATTATATACTATGCACTGTATACTAATTCCTTTCGGTCATTGTGCAGAAAACAGACTGGCATATACAATGTTTTACAGGTTAAAATTCTCTTCACATATATCTTACCATTCGATTCTTATGAAACAACCCTATTTTGTATAACAATAAACTCCATTACAGAGATCAAGCTACTTAGTTTACTAGTAATAAGTGATTATAGAATTTGAACACAAGTCCTCTTGACACCAAACCCTCACTATGCTTGTGTTCTTTTGTCATTTATCTTGAAGAGCCTTCAAGCCCTTTTGAGTTAGGTCACCGCCAATCAGAGAGAGAGACAGAGAGAGACAGAAAAGGAGTAAGAGGGAGGGATAGAGGTATGCATACTGGCTAATGTGGAGTCTGTGATTCATTCTTGGGCAATCGTGTAGCCAGGTAGGTAGTACAATTTTAGTCATGTGCAGTAGGAATCCTTCAGAGAGACATTGCTATTCTAATTCTGCCAGCCACCACTCTATTTGCAGCAAACTTTCTTTAAAAATCTACTTATTCTTTGCCTCTTTGCTTTCCTTCTTCCCAATTGATATTAAATCCGTTCCAATAAAGCTTTGGCCCCTACTAATAGAATAATGGTATTTATCTCACAGCTACCACTGAACTTTCCTAAGATTCTAAATTTGAAGAAAATGGCCAGTCATTATTTTATTTGGCCTCTTAGGTGTCTCATTGACTATTTGGCAGCCTAGGATTGGGAGAGAGGGGTGGTGGGAATGTCTCTAGGGATTCTACGCTACCTGTGTTATTTGAATAGTTTAGGAGAATATATGTGTATATTACCTGTATAAAATTTTTTAGAAATGCTAAAAACCAGATCCTTTTCTAAAAAGTCTTAGAATATTTAGAGGATGCCTACATTCAAGGATTCAATAAAAATCTTAATTACATAGGAGGATTAGGAGGAACTTGACGGAGGAACAAGGGGGAGAAGAAGGGGGGAAATGGTGGGGGAAGGGAGAGAGGCAAACCATGAGAGACTCTTGAATGCTGACAAAAACTGAGGACTGATGGATGTGGGGGGAGGGGGGTATGGGCATGGAGGACACTTGTGGGGATGAGCACTGAGTGTTATGTGGAAACTAATTTGACAATAAACTATTTGTAAAAAAAAATCTTAATTACCAGTTTCTCAGTCTCGGCTCTACTCTTCTTTGTTTTAATCCATTTTCATATTGTCCCCGTTTTACTGTGTTTTGGCTGTCAGTTATTCTCAGATTATTATCTCTGCAGCTCAGCTTTCTGTAACTATGAGTTAAAAAGAATTCTGGAACAGAGTCTCACTGAGTAATGACTGGGTAATACCAAGCATGAAGTAATCACTGTAGTCAAAGGGTGTGTTAATTTTACTGGCATGGACAGGCTACATGCTTACCTTTGGTGTGAGGGGTTGGAGCAGATCAGCTAGTACCACATGAATTAGGAGAGACAGAGGGTTAGCTTTCAGAAAAGAATCAGGGTGCTCACACCAGAAGAAGGGTAGAAGGTTTTAACTACTATCAAACATATTTACTTTCATTCAACTTGTTCAGAAACTTACTAATGTGTTTTTCTGAACTTTCTAAGCTCAGCCTAATTCATTTTTAAAGGTGTTTATCAACATTCCTACCAGCTGTTTATAAATAAACATTAAGCTCTAAGGCTGTACTCAGCCTTTAAGAAACATTTTTTTTCTTATATGATTTTTTAGTATCTTCTGCCAGTAAATGGACAATGAAATGTCTGAGCCTCTAAGGCATCATTGGGAAGAGACAGAGCAATTTGTTCACCAGCATTACTTTCTGAATGAAAAGGCAAGATACTAACATGGATGATCTTTAAAAAAAGCATAATGGTGACTTTATTTTATAAAAATGTTTACTGTCATGTCAAATATGCCTGATTTCAATCAACATGGGTGAGAGTTATTTGAATAATTCCTTTTAATTGGTGGGAGTTATACTGACTATAAATTCCCAGCCTGTCTCATTCCAGTAAAATCTGCATCTGTGTATCTTGATTGAAATTGGAATGAGTGCAAAAGGATGACTGTGTTGGGAAAGATAAACTGCTCAAAGCTGTTAGCATTCACTATGACCATCTCTAAACGTTGGCCTACAGACATTTTAGGAAAAATAGAAATTAATGACTACAGGGGCAGGCTGCCATGACTTAATGAAACACATCCTTTTTGTCTCCCCACTGGTTTTATGTCAATGTGGAATAAATTGTCTGATGCAAACATCTGTTTATCTCATGAAGCCAGCAAAGTAATGTCATGCAGCTTTTATGCAAGTTGTGCAGTAAAGCAGATAGATAAGAAGGTTACTGAAAACAATGAGAGAAACACCAATAGCACCACCACCTATCTATGCTGAGGACCTCTTATGTTGTGGGGCTTGAAGTTACAGTTGGGGGACGAGAAAACATAGTCATGATGACACGAAGCTGACAGTCTGGGATTACTGAGGAAACAAAACAGTACAGGTGGCCAAACCAGGGGAATCCTGGTCTGTTTCAGGAAATCATGGAATAAACTCTCAGACAAACTGTAGATTTATCTGCTACTCTGCCTTTTTAAAAAATTGTTTGTTTGTTTGTTTATTTTGAGAAAGATGGGGGGAGGAGGGGTCAAGAGAGTAGAAGAGAAAGAATCCCAAGCAGGCTTAATGCTCAGTGTGTGGAGCCCAACTTGGGGTTGATCTCATAGCCTTGAGATCATGACTTGAGCTGAAATCAAGAGATGGTCATTTAACCAACTGAGCCACTTAGGGGCCTCTGCTACCCTGCCTTTTCAACCTCACCAAGCATCAAGAAGATTTTATATGAACTATATTGCTCATGATTCCCCAGGTCCAATATAAATAAGTAAAATTCTCAGATGCTATAGCATATGGAGAGGTAGAAAGGATCCTTAAGCAGATCCAAGTTACCCTAGACTCAGAGGGCGTTTTTCTTCACCTGTGCACTCACACGTGCACACATGTACCTAGATAACTTGCTGTAACCTCAGCCTAAGAAAATTCTACAGGGTGCCTGGTGAAAAAAGACTTTTAAAAATGCCTGCTTTCTTTAGATACAGAATCTATGGAAAAATAAAACCCTTAGGATGACATTAGATGTCAGACTTAATGTCTCATACCATCAGCATCCCCTACAACAAGCAAGCCCAGATCTCCATCCTACAGTTAGAAGTTGGAACATTAGAAATTCACCAGGAGACTCTATGTGGAGGGAAGTAGTAAACCATGCTTTGGCAAAGGAAGAATCTATTAATTTTTGGTACCTCATTAAAAACCTGTTAACATTGAAACATACTGACTAACAGTCTTCCAACCAAACTGAAATAGGGTAAGATAGAATTTGCCAAAAGCATTGAGAGGTGTGTGAGCTCTCTGAGATTTCTCCAAGGACCCCAGTCTAAGAAACCCTGCTGTCTTTCATAGTTATAACAAGTTGCTAAATTCCCTCAACTTGGATATTTATCAATACCAGGATTAATTTGTATAATGATTGCATTGCTGATATTGGCTTTGAAAATGAATTATTAAGTACAAAATCAGTTTATTTAGTGCTTAACATGTCTTGCAAATAGCAGGTGCTCAGTTTATATTTGTTGACTCTCTGAACAGCCAAAAGTATTGCTGCTACAGAGGACATCAATAATCAATCAATTAGGAAAGGGCAAGCTAGAACACAGGCAGAGAATTCTGGTGAATCACTTCATTTTTGAACAAAAGGAAGTATTGTCATATGAAGCTGTAAAGATATAAAACATTGGGACATTATGTTTTGTGACTTGATTTCTTCTTTTGACTTGGGGGAGGCAATAGCAGTAGTCATTTAATTCTGTCATCATCCCATTTTCTACTTGCAAAAGTTCAAGTGGCATCTCAAAATCATCAATCCATTGTCACTGTCCTTTGCACTTTGTAAGTAAGCAAAGCTAATTAGGAAGGAAACCACTGTTCTCCCGAGGGTTTGAATTTAACAAATGATAAGTTTCCTTAATCATCGTCTCCTGCCCATATTCTTGGCTTCAGACCTGTGTGGTTGTTCACCTTCAAACCTCCATTTCAGCACTGCTGACTTGGCATTGGACTGTGCTGAGAAATAAGCTGCTTTGACATTTAGTGGCCTAAGGCCTCTTTTCTCTTTGAAATAATTATGTAAGTTAGCTACATGTGGTTTTGTCTGCTCATAGGGCTTTAAAGCAGATGGCGAATTCTCACCTCAGCTGGATGAAAGGGCCCTCAGAGCATTTAGCAGTATTTACCAATTGGATTTTAACTGTTTGTGCTCTGGCACCTTGGGAAAACGTGATTTACAATCACAGATCCCCAAATCTAGGTAGTGGAAGGTATCGATTTCAAAACTAAACCAAACCAAGAACTCATTGTTCTGTTCTTGATTTAAATCAAAGCCAGGCTATTTATCCTAATGAAATGTAAGAAAACCTCATTTACTTGAAATTTATCAACGAGGAGATCCCTAGGATCCCTTTTTCTCTGAGATTGTTTTATATCTAACACCTTGGCAAACTGTGGTAATATAATTTCATTCGGGTTATATTCACCAAGGTTATCTCACCTTTGGTTTTTTATTGCTTATATTCTATTGGAAATTCTAATGGGAGTAATGACTGCCATGGACTTTTTAGTTTCCTTTCTTTCATAAGATTTGTATGTTTTATCCATGTCTGACAATACCATTTTACAATTCCTAGGACACAACAGCAGCTTTTCTGTGCTATAATGCAACCTAGGGTGTGTGAGCATTTCTATAGTAAATGTGCACCTGAACACCATCTCAGCTTGAACAATCACTGTTCTTAGTGAGCAAACAAAGAATATATTGTAACCCTGCTACCTCCTCCCCCCTATTCTTAATGTAATAGTCACTAATGAGGTGTATTATACATTTAATCAGTCTCTAGTGAAGTCATCTATGAGACTTTTATTCAGGTTTTTTTTTAGTATCTTGACACTTACCTTGAAGTGAATGAGAACCATGTGGTGCCTACCTTGGTCTGCAGTTACATCTGTGTTTCTTTTTTTTTTTTTTTTTTCTTTTCTTTTTAATGGTGATGATATGAATCAGTTTTAAATGAGAGTATGTTCATGTCTGAAATTACTGAAGTCTATTTTTGTGTCTTAAGAGTGTTTCTAACAGATTTATGTGCTCAAAGATTATCTTCTAAGGGTAACAGTGAAGTGGATATAGAAGGAATATGCTGAGAATTTAGGAAGTGTTAACAGAAAGCTGTGACCACTCTCAAAAAACATCTATCTTAGTACGCCTTAGCTCTTCCACACAGTTTGGTAGATAGACTTTTGTAGAAATATTGTTTTAAATAAGATTTAATATTTTTAAAAATGTATCCCCATTAAAGGCAAATACTAAGGTGGAAAATAGGATATGTTTCACAAATGGAATTTTTTCATTTTTTTCTATTTTTAAAAAATATTTAATGTTTATTTATCTTTTTTAATTTTTTTATACAAATAGTTTATTGTTAAGTTGGTTTCCATATAACACCCAGTGCTCATCCTCACAAGTGGCCTCCCCATGCCCATCAGCCCCCTTCCCCTTTCCCCCACCCCCATCAGCAGTCAGTTTGTTCTCAGCCTTCAAGAGTCTCTCATGGTTTGCCTCCCTCCCTCTCCCCCACTATTTTTCCCCTTCTTCTCCCCCACAGTCCTCCATTAGCTTCCCCCTAATCCACTTATATGTGCAAACATATGGTATCTGTCCTTCTCTTCCTGACTTATTTCGCTCAACATAACACCCTCAAGGTCCATCCATGTTGCTACACGTGGCCAGATTTCATTCTTGCCCATTGCCATGTAGTATTCCATTGTATAGATAAACCACATCTTCTTGATCCATTGTCAGTTGGTGGACACTTGGGCTCTTTCCATATTTTAACTATTGTTGAAAGTGCTGTTATGAACATTGGGGTGCATGTGCCCCTATGCATTGGCACTCCTGTATCCCTTGGGTAAATTCCTAGCAGTGCTATTGCTGGGTCAAAGGGGAGTTCTATTGTTAATTTTCTGAGGAACCTCCACACTGTTTTCCAGAGGGGCTGCACCAGTTTACATGCCCACCAACAGTGTAGGAGGGTGCCCGTCTCTCCACATCCTCGCCAGCATCTAGAGTTCTCTGATTTGCTCATTTTAGCCGCTCTGACTGGGTGAGGTGGTATCTCAGTGTGGTTTTGATTTGTATTTCCCTGATGAGGAGCGATGCTGAGCATCGTTTCATGTGTCTGTTGGCCATCTGGATGTCCTCTTTGGAGAAGTGTCTGTTCATGTCTTTTTTCATTTCTTACCTCAGCCATCTTATTATAATTATTTGACACAATTGCCCATTCTCATTTTTAATATAACTTCTTTGGTTTTCAAATATATCACTGTGCTCATTTTCTCCTACATTAATAATTACTTCCTAGTCTTTTTTACTTTCTTCTTTCCTTTACTTTCCTTCCTTATTTCTATAAATTGAAACATCCAAGAATTTAGTCGTGGGTATCTCTTTCCTATCTATACTTACTTGTTTTGTGATCATGATTAACTTTTAGTTTTGAATATTATATGTGCACTGGTAACATTCATACTGGTATCATAAACTCCAACCTCTTTTCTGACCTTCAGGCTTTTATATTTAGTTGCTTACTGGACATTTCTTCTTAGATGTTCAATGAATACTTCATATTAAACATATCCCACAGTGAACTCTTGATTACCACACTCATCTCAAAACTGCTTGTTTCTCAGACTCCTTAATCTCAATAATGTCACATTGCCATTTACTCAGTAGTTGAAACAAAATTTTGGAATCACTCTTGACTCCTCCTTTTATTTTACATACATTGAAATAAGCAGTTAACCATGTTAGTTCTGTGGCTCCCATATATTTTTTTCTTTTTAAAAAATTTTTAAAGTTTATTTATTGGTGCGGAGGAGAGAGCAAGTGGACTAGGGGCAGAGAGAGGGGAGAGAGAATACCAAGCAGGCTCCTCACTGCCAGCACAGAGCCTGATGTTGAGCTCCAACTCAAGAACAATAAGATCATGACCTGAGCCAAAACAAAGAGTTAGATGCTTAACTGACTGAACCACTCAGCCCCCCTCCTTATTTTTATTTTTTAAATTCATTGATTTTGAGAGAGAGAAGAGTGTATTTTTCAAGTTGAATAACTTGTCATCCCCTTCAGTGCTAATGCTCTAATCTAAGCCACCGTCATTTCCTACCCAATTTACAACATTGGACTATTAAATGGTCATAGAGTTTCCAATCCTGCACACTGGTTCTACATACATCAACAAGAGGAACTTTTAAATAATGTCAACTGGGGGCACCTGGGTGGCTCAGTCAGTTAAGCAAACGACTTTGGCTCAGGTCATGATCTCACAGTTGGTGAGTTCAAGCCCCATATCAGGCTCTGTGCTGGCAGTGAGGAGCCTGATTCATATCCTCTGTCTCCCTCTCTCTGTCCCTCCCTCACTTGTGCTCTCTCTCTGTCAAAAATAAAATTAAAAAAAAAAAGTAATTTCAATTGGATCATGTTGTTTCTCTACTCAAACACTAAAAAGGCTTTTATCAATCTTTCCTCTTTTTTTTTTTTTTTTTTTTTAACATTTATTCATCTTTGAGAAACAGAGAGAGACAGATCACAAGCAGGGGAGAGGCAGACAGGGGAAGACACAGAAATGGAAGCAGGCTGCAAACTATGAGCTGTCAGCACAGAGCCCAAAACAGGGCTCAGACCCACCAACCATGAAATCATGGCCCGAGCTGAAGTCAGACACTCAACCGACTGAGCCACCCAGGCACCCCTGACTTCAAATCTTTACCATGGTTTTTAATATACATGTGACCTGGCCATTGCCTATAACCAACCTCATTTCAAACTGCTCTTTTCATTACACTCCAGCCATGTTGGTCCTCCTTGGGCTTTCTTGACGCTATCAAGAAGGCTCCCACCTGAGAGCCTTTGCTTTTTCTATTTTTTATGCTTTGCTCCTGGTTATTATTATGGGGTCACTCCTCACTGCTTTTAGGTTTCTGTTCAACTTACACTTCCTTAGAAGAGTCTTTCTTGACAGCTCTACTTGAAGTAGCACCTACTACCCCATCACTTTATCCTCTTACATTCTCATACATTTTTTTCTTAACAGTGGTCATTTACTGGTTGTATATTTTCTGTATGGGTATATATTTCAGTATGTAGGTATGTTATTTATGGCCTTTCATGCTAGAATTTAATCTCCTTGAAGACCAGGACATTATCAGTTTTGTTCATTTTTGTTCCTAATGCCAAGAATTGTGCCTAACCTATGCTAGATATTAAATAAGTAATCATTGGATGAATTAAATGAAAATGAAGTGAGACTTCTATAATTATTGTCTCTACATGGAGCCTTCAGGTGACCACACAGGGGCACTGTGCATGCTCAGGAAGGTGTTACCTGGTCTTTCAGTGTCCTCAGATGGTTAACTGTTGAATCCACGTAACTGGAGGAGCATCGTCTCATGGAACTTCCTTAGGTAATGGAAATGTTCTTTATCTTCACTATCCATCATAGTAGCCACTGCCACTATTTTAATGCTTAAAATCTAGCTAGTGTACCTAAGTAACTGAATTTTAATTAGATTTTTAATTTAAAAATTAAATTTAAATAGCCACATTTGACTACCAAATTGGATGGCATAGGTCTCGATTATGGAGGCCAAACAACTGCCTGTTTTAAACAACCTTGAGCTGGATCTTTTCTAGTAAATATTAAATGAGCCAAAATTTCCTAGTTACATTGTCTTAATTTTTCACCTTATCTGTGTTTAGCTCATGCTAGCTATGCAAATGAAAAAAATATAAAACGTCACCTTTTAAATGTGTTCAGTACAGAAGGCCAATTCCCCAGCAGGAGAAAGATGCTACTGGCAAAACGCTCCCTTGCAAATGGAGATTAGGCAAGAAAACACAGGATACAATTGCTTTCAATAGAGCCAGTCAGCAAAGCAATGGGTTTTTGTAGATTCCCACTTAATTATGCATTGCCTTCTTTCTCTACAGCCAGTGCTGATTTGAATCTGTGGATATGCATACATTTACTGAGCAACCAGGAAAAGGATATACAAAAATGAGTTTAACATCTCCCTTACAATGGTACACAATTTCTGAAATTTGACACAATATAATTTAAAATATACACCCCTTACAACTATAGGGGCTGATAATTATATCAAAAATAGCTGCACTCCATCCTCTGGTAAGAAGTAAATTTAAAAAACAGTATCTTTTAAGCATATATAGTGGAAAAGGAGAGACCGATATCTATATAACTTATTTTCATATAGCATGAACACAGGGTTGAAAACAGAAATGACACATGATTCTCTTTAAGTCCTTTTCTCCATCCAACCTACTCTAGCCTAATCTACCATCTGAAAAAAACAAAGTACGTGTCCCAGAATGGTGGAAAGAGTGTCAAACATCATACTTTTCTCAGTTTAAATCAAGATGATCTATAACTTACCAGGTGACTACCCTAAGTAAACTAGGGTTTCTCACCTTCACCACTATTGACAGGTTAGGCCAAATAATTCTTTGTTGAGGGAGGCTGTCCTGTGCACTGAAGGATATTTAGCATTATCCCTGGACTCTCAACCTAAGAGATGCCAGTAATAGCCTCTCTCTCACCCCCAGTTACAATAAGCAAAAATATCTCTAAAGACTGCCAGTTGTCCCAGAGGGGTCAAAATCATGCCAGGTTGAGAACCAATGAAGAAGACAGTCAAGGGCATCACAGCCTACTCTCTTCCTGCTTTTACAAGGATTTTAACCTTTTAAACTTCATCTGTTTTTAACCCTATGTTACTCTCTTGGATATGAAAACATCTTTTCCTTCAATTATTTGACCTTGGCATTCTCTTAGACTCAATTTTGGACTTGTTTGCTGATGGGTCTGATCGAACACTTTTGTCTCAATATTTAACCAGTCCTTAGATTCAGGAACAATCCTCAGAGTGGATTTTTCTGATTGGATTCTCTATCAGATCTGCTTGAGTTATCAAAGGCAGATTTTATAACCCTCAGGGAAGGAAATTGTCTAATTTCTGGTGACCTCATTTCTAATTTCATGAAAGCTCGATTGTTACCTTAGTTTTTCTATATCATCTTCTGTCAGTTAAATAGATTCCTTGCACCTTAACTTCCTTATCTTCAATATGGAAGTACTGATTGCTGCCTTAATTGCTTTAAAGGTTTGTAAAGTTTAAATAAGATAATTGATATTAAAGTGCTTTGAAAAGATAAGAAAGCCACTTTTTTCTACAGATATAAGTGAGTATAATAGTGACAGTGTTCCTTATTCCAAGGAACTTGCTGCAGCAAGTTACAGATAGGCTGATAGCTCTCAAACATCCTGCGCTATCAATATACATTTGAAGTGGACATGAAGCTTGCTCTTATCTTTTCTCATATATTGAAAGTGTATTGGAATTTTATAGAATGGACATGGCAGGGGAAGGAGCACCTTGTTTATTGCTATGGCAGCACCAAACTTGTCTGACAAAATTCAGTTTATCAACTGACATACTAATGCCAAAAGGGGCTTGTGCCCTGCTTCAGGAGGAAAAATATTTCGGGTGCTCAGATACTTCTCCAAAATAAGTTTGAGCTTCATACTCAGTGCTGAACTTTAAATGACTGCAAACATCTGTCTTCTATCATCTTAACTCTCTCAGCCCCTAAACATAAAAGGACACTCTTGTTTTCTCTCCTAGTGGTGGAATATAAATAAGGAATGCTCAGTAAAGGCACCATGGGTGTACTCCAATATATAATTCTGTAATGGTTTTCTAGGCAGATAGTATGTTTCCCTCTTGAGGTGGGTGCCATGTTCTTATCTCTAACATTTAAAGCAGCTCCACCAGAGCCTTGTGCATGGTGTATGTGTGCTTGTGTGTGTATTGATATATATAGACACAATCAGGATTCCTTCAGGCATTTGGGAACTGCACAAGTCAGAAGAACAAACATTCCTAGAATGCATTTGTGATTTTATGAAGAAGAAAGAGGAGATGACTTGTCTTTAAAGATCTCTTTCCTTGTGAATATTTGAGAAGTACCACCTAGAAGTACCACTGCATATATAAAATAGGACTAGGGGTATCTGGATGGCTCAGTTGATTAAGCATTTGACTTTTGATCTCAGTTCAGGTCATGATCTCACAGTTCATGAGCTCCAACCCCATGTCGGGCTCTGTGCTGACAGCATGGAGACTGCTTGAGATTCTCTCCCTCTCTCTGCCCCTTTCCCATTCTTTATCTCTCTCTCTCTCTCTCTCTCTCTCCAAATAAATAAATAAGCTTAAAAACTCCAAAATCTTTTAAAAAATAAAGTAAAAAAATAAGATAAAATAGGACTAGACTTGTCCAGTCAAGAGACTGAATACATACCACTAGCAAAGCGAGAAAAGTAAACTTGGCCGTGACCAAAAATGAACAAGGCCATTGTCTGAGGTTGCCAAGAGCTAGCCTTTATTTCAAGGTCAGAAGCCCACCTTCTTTTGCTGAACTTGGAAATGAGGAATACATGTTCATAGTATTCAGAACGTGTCATCCTTGAGAATGTGAACATTGAAGATAGCCAAACAAGGGGAAATAGGTCAAAAGATACTGCACAAAGTTAAAAATAGCCACCACAAAAAATGTGTTTCTATTTGGCATCCTGCCTTTTCACATTCACTTTAATTGGCCATTTGGCTCACTGTGCAAAGCAGACAGCTTTTCACACCTCTGGGACATGGGGGTTATGGTACTCTGGTGACTGCCCCAAGCCACACAAATTGGAGACTAAGGCAGTTATTTCTATTATTAAAGCTAAAATTGCTTCCCTTTTATGTCAATGAAGAGTCTATTTCCAATGCAAAAACATCCCCCCCTCTGCCTATCACTGTCTGCAGAGGAGCTTTTCTATGTTGAGTGCCCTCCTCCCACTGCCCTGACCCCTTATTGCATGGTGCCAGATGATGTCACATGCCTAACCTTCCATTACACTCTGGCTGAGCCGACACAGCTGGATTCTCAGCCAACTATGAAGTTTAAATTGGTAATTCCAAATCTGTTCTATAAATTCCAGCACTGCTGATTTGGCCAGAATTTTAATGTTATCTTCGTGCCTGAGGTCAAAACAAGGAAGAAAGAGAACTAACCAATCTCTAATGATTTACCTAAGGGAATGTATGAATCATCACATTCAACTCTTTTTTCTTAAAAAAGAAAAAAAAAAGCTGCCATATTTTTTTTTGTCCCTCTCGCATACTCTGCCATTTATCATGACTATGGAGCCATGAACATTGTCAGTGGCTTAGGAAACTGTAACTGTGTATTTATGACTAGACAATGAACACACTGCTTTTAAAAATGGGTAGTGGGTTGGGCTAAATGGGTGATGGGCATTAAAGAGGGCACTTTATGGATGTACATTGGGTGTTGTATGTAAGTGATGAATCGCAAAATTCTACTCCTGAAACCATGATTACATTATATGATAACTGGCTTGGATTTAAATATAATTTTAAAAATGACTTTATATAGAAGTATTATAGCTCAAGGAATAAAGTATTGTATCTTGCTTTTAATAGAGTTGCAAATCAGCATATGTTCAAGTAATCTATAGGAAACAGCACTGTTTGGGGGAAATGATCTATCTACAATAACTAGTAAACAGAACTTACTAGGAACTAGGAGTTTGGGAGCTTTATAAAAAGCACCGTAGAGAGCATTCTGGCATTTGTCCAAAAGGATATGACTGTTCTAAGGAGAACTATGGGGTGTCAGATGTTTTAAATTACTGAGCTTTCCCTCTGGATTCCCTCTCTACTTTTCTGGAGAAAAGCATTAGGCTAGCATTAGGCTAGAGCCCCGTATCTTTGAAATCCCATTTCATAGTTTATCACTGGGTTGCTAGTTAACCCTGCCTGCTTACTTGAATAGTAAGGGATCCATGGAATCAGCTGGTATGATCCAGTCATAAGCAATTACTAAAGGATTTTGAAAAGCAATAACTTCAAAAAATGTAGAGTTGAGGATTATCTGAGGAGAACTATTGTAAAATTGGGAATCAAAAAGCAAAATAAAAGAAACAAATCAATTGTTGGTCCTGTTAATTTTCTTCTTTTGAAACAGAGAGTACCTTGAGGATTTCTTTAAAAAATAGAGCTTTTATTTTTAAGTAACAAAGATAATATATGAAGATAATAGTTTGTTCCTCATGTTTAAAACAAATATCTTGTAAAAATGAAGTGTTAACCCACTAGACATCCTGAAAATGTTTTTTTTAAAAACTGCTTTCCTCAGTCATTTCACACATTCTCAGATGATACATTACCTTAGTTGTTCCTGAGTACCCTAAAAACACTTTTGACCTATTTTTCTACCAAAGTGACCTAGTTTTCCAGCATTAAATTAAAATTGGCACATTATTCATATAGTAAGCATAAAGTGAGATAAGTCAGAACAGACTAAGAAAATACAAAACGTAAGGTTACCTAGAGCATTAAAGGAGGCTAAACTTTTGAATAGAAGGTAATGGAGCTAATTTTTCAAAGAGAAGAGATTGAAAAGTTTATATAGATATTACCTCTTTGTATGAGTTTTGAGTCATAAACTAATTGTATAAAAGCAGTCACCTCAGGATAATCTATTAGTGGTCTGGGAGGAATGCTCTGTCAGAGATGATGTTTTAGGGTTGACTGTATCATGTTGGATTAGAATATAACAGATTTTGGCTTGATTGGACACTGCTTAAACTGGAGGATTGAGAGCAAGGAGAAAGAATTGCACTGGATGAGAAAATAGGATATCAGAGATAAAGTAGGAGTCGGAATCAAAAAAGCAGTTAGTAATAATAGTGTTGATATCAATGATAACAACAATATGACTGACTGCTTGATCTATGCTGGGCTTTGTGCTAGGTATGTAATCCTTCCTCTACTTTCTATGAAATAGGAACTTTTAATATCTAAATTTTACAGATAAAGGAACTAAGTTACAGAATGTATTTGGTTTTGAACTTGTGGGGCTTAAGATTCTCTAAGGCACCAAGTGGAGGTGTCCAATAGGCATTTGAAATATGACCCACAACTTTAAGAGAAAAAAATCTGGTCTGGAGCTAAAATAGTGGAAGCTATGCTTTGGATTCTTTGTCTCCCTCTTTCTCTGTCCCTCCCCTCCTCATACTCTTTCTTTCTCAAAAATAAATAAACATTAAAAAATTGAAATTAAAAAATAATGGGAACTATTGGTTTATAAATGATAATTTAGGTCACAGAAGTATATGAGATAAAGTTTCATTCAACTAGAGGAAAAAGAGAACAGAATGGAAAATTATCTTTTGATATAGTTATTAGTAATCATAATAAAAACTATTTTTAAAGGATGAAGGAGTCAAAAGCCATATTGTACTGGACTAAAGAATGAAGTGTACTCTTCTAAGATGTTTACCTATTCAAAGGAGGGGAATAGGTAAATGACTCTTTTGTTTTAGTAAAATATTTGGCTGTGGAAAAGAGATTTCAAAAAGATACTTATACTGATAGTGTGAATTTCAAGTGTCAACATCTCAATTTTTATTATCCAAAGGGCTTCATTAACTTTTTTTTTTTTAAATGTTTTATTTATTTCTGACAGAGAGATAGAGACAGCATGAGCAGGGGAGGGTCAGAGAGAGAGGGAGACACAGAATCCGAAACAGGCTCCAGGCTCTGAACTGTCAGCACAGAGCCTGACGCGGGGCTCGAACTCACAAACCGTGAGATCATGACCTGAGCCGAAGTCATTAACTTTTAAAGTAGTGGAAATACAGAATTAAAGAACAGTTAATTAAAATTACAGATGTTTCTTGCATTCTCTCAGTGTTGGTTTAAGAAATGTGTACTGAAAAATCCCATGACGAAATGAATTATTAGCAGACTTTAGAATATTTTTACTTGGACTCTAGCCAAGACAGTTATAAATTCCCCAAATCAGATGCTAACAATGAGTAGTGACAGATGGGAATTTGAGGAGCTGTTTATTGGATGAAAATCATCACTAGAAAATCTCATTACTTATGAGAAATTACTTATTTGTTTGCTTTTGTTGAGTCTTAGAGCATTTTCAATTTTAGTTAATTTGAGATTCAAGTAACTAAGCAATACTATAATCATATTAGAAAACAGTAATTCTCTGTTATCTGAAAGACAATAGCAATGAAAAAAATAAATAGCAATTCAAAAAATCAATAACGTATCTTGTATCTTTTACAGAACAAAAATAGAGACTTCTAAAATTACATTTTAGTTATCACTGGTAATAGCACTGCAAAGATATGGAATTGCATGAAAGTGTTATGGTTCAAGCTTATTTTGAAATGGGCACTGTCATCTATTTAACACAATCAGTTCTTTTATGGTTCTCTGGTAAAGGAAAGTAGTACAAATTACTATTGAAGGAATACACTAGGGAACAATATGATGTCCTGAATGGGAAAACTAAAAAATAATGAGATCATATTGAATCCAGTAACCCAAGATTATTTCTTTGTATATTTAAAATTCTTAGTCCTATAACTTTTCTTAAGAAGAAAGCTTTATAAAATTTGGTGAAAATCCCATAAAAAAAAGTTTCCATCATCAAACTTGTATCTGATACCCATCTAAAATTGTAGGAATAGCTTTTCTTTATAATCCTTTGATCTTTTTATACCCACTGCTTCCATAAGAAAGTCACTTGAAAGAAATAAAACTGTATGTTGTTTTGACCAGTACCCTTCACCTTTAACAAAAAGCTGTTTCATTCCTATCTACCAATGCCAACTCATTTGATGCATTGCACATAAAACCCATCAATTACAGCTGTTAGCTGTGTGCAGAATGGAATATGTCAGCCAGGTTAAGTCTACTTTTACAAATGAACCATAGACCAGATATGAATGGCCATTTTTACTTACCTTAAGTGTCAATTCACAATTTCATTCATGTCACTACTAACAGCTTCTGCTTTTCACCTTAATTTTTAGTATTAGTAGAAACCCCAGATGCTACCCTACTGCATGGGGCCTTCTTTCCTGACCACTTAATGTCATCTGTTTCCTTCTGAAAATGCCAATGGCACTTTGAAATTTTTTTACCCTTCTTCAAACATTTATGATATATCATTCTTATTCATTTGTTCAATACATGTTTACTGGGTTTCTTCTAATATGGAAGCTATTATAGTGAATCAAACAAACAGGGTCATGCCTTTGCACTGCTTACAGTCTAGTGGAGAAGGCAGACAAAAAGCAACTAAATGATGGTAAAAAGGAAAGCACAGGATGCTATTGACTGGCTGACTGCTCCAAAGTGGTCTGTAGCATCAGGAACAAGTCTTGGAAGAAATTAAAGTTCAAGTTAGAATCTGAAAGGAAAGGAGTCAGCCAGGAAGGGGTAGGTGGAGGGATAAGGACAGTGTCCCAGATAAGCATGTACAAAATACCAAAAGATGAACTTTTTTCAAATTAAGGTTTCATGGGCAAGAGGGGAAGGGCCCTTTCATGCTTCTTGTGTCTCTCACACATTTTGAAATAATACCTCACACTTGGTAAACCTCATATTTATAATATAATTTATAGAGCAGTTACAGATACAATCTCCCAAAATTCCATAATAAAACATAAAATTTCAAAATAAAATTGAAATATTAGAACATCAAAGATAAGAAGTATATAGGTCATTCTAATGGCATAATCCAATATAAAAGTATTCTCACTGTCACTAGTAGAGATCATTTGAAATATCAATCAGTATCTGGTGTAACTATACTAAAGGTGCAAAATAAGTCAATGAAAATAAAATAAGGAGATGTCTATGACATATTATACTTCTTTATCCTTCCTCAGAGAATCTTTTTTACTTGGACTTTTAGCTTGCATTCAAATAAACCTGATGTATCAGATATTATCAGTATTTAAAAAATAAAGTTGTTTCTTACAGATAAAAAAACATTTGGTAAACTTAATAGTTTATTACAAATTGATGCAGAATAAGAACACACACAATTGCAAAGGCATATGACAGTCATGACTTTATTTTAAAAAAATTTTTAATGTTTTATTATTTATTTTTGAGATAGAGACAGAGTGCGAGTTGGGGAGGTGCAGAGATAGAGGGAGACACAGAATCCAAAGTAGGCTCTAGCTTCTGATCTGTGAGCAGAGAGCCTGACGCAGTGCTCAAACTCACAAGCTTATGAGATCATGACCTGAGCTGAAGTTGGACGCTTAACCAACTGAGCCACCCAAGTGCCCTGACAGCCATGACTATTTAAAGAATGTTTGCAAGTTGAGTTAATGTGTCACTGTTAGACTTAATACTGTCGGGAGCATAGAACACAGGGTTATGAGAAGAGAGAACATTAAGTATTGTGTCAGAATGATGTAAAATTATTTGGAGGGCCAAATCTTTTGGCTCATCCAAATTCTTATTTCTGAAATCATAGACTTTATGTTAATCCTAGGTAGGGCAAAAAATTGGAGGGGAAGTGCAAAAAAAAAAAGGCCACTACGAACTAGTAATCAGGTAGCCACTTGTGAAAGTTAGAGGAGATTGTATGTGTATATTTACTTAAACATTTAAAATAATATTTCAATGATTGCCAATACATAGACATTCTAATTGCAAACGTATAAAGCTAATATTCATAGACATAACAACAACAACAACAAAACAACCTTTATCTCTTCAAGTTCATGTTGGGAATACATCTATATTTTTTAAAGAGTCCAAGAAATACTGAAAAGCCAGTACCATAAAGATAAATAAGGTGATAGAAAGCAAAAATCGTTACTGAATAGATGAAGCATATGGTAACACATAGAGATATTTCCTGAGCTATAGTATATAAGGTGGAATTTAAGGTACTAAAACAGCTTCCACAAATTTTTCCTGGCATCTCAGTACAGATCTTATGACAGAGGCTCTTTTACATGGAGCTGCTCATAAGGGAACAACTTGTTGGCAATGCTTAGCAACAAGTCTTTACAGATACCTTCTGCTTGACAATGCCATCTGGTCCAGGATGTGTTGCCAGCAAAAACTGTTAATCAGTGTTCACTGATTCCCTCTCTCCTTTGATCTTTCACTTAAATTTTAACTAAATTTAGAGTTCAGAGGAAAAATGAAATGACAGAGATCAACACAGCGCATATCAGAAATGTCTTTGTTAAATTATTTGATTTTCTCAATGTTAAGTAAACCTTTGAGTTTTTCTACTTTTGACTCTTTATTAATGTTTCAATGACCTATATGTTTTAAAAGCAGATGTGCCTACATAAAATTTTTAATTTTGGGTTCTTAACTCCATGAAAACAGGTATCATTTGAACTGGCATAGTAATGAACATATTCTTAATAAAAGTAATAGTAAAAGAGAATGTTTCAGTTAACACTCACTATCATTGGTTACTTTATTAATATATCCATCTATAATTCAGGAACCAAAAATTTAATACACTCAAAATTCTATTATATATTCACTGTTAGACATATTGTATGGATAGGAAATAAAGGTCTCAGAGAAATAGTGAATATCATACCCAACCTCATACAGACAGTAAAATAAAGGATTAGGACTCAATCTGTGGACTTTCCAATTGTTTTTGGCTTATTTATAGTTGTTATGACCTTTGAAGGCAAGAACGGAATTCTTTTATTTGGGTCTTTTAAAAATTAGAATGCATTTGAAGCAGTATGTGTTCCTGCAAAGACAATTTTGGCTTTCACAAGGCTTTGATAGACAGTTGTATTATCAAGACTAAGTACTGTAGCAAACAATCCCTTTTACAGACAAAATCTTAATGGTGAAACACATAAAAGTTTTATTTTCCTTCATTTTACAGTCTAATATGGGTTTTTGGCAATAAGTGCTTGGCTTCACAGCCATTCAGATAACCTGGCTTCTTTTACCTAGAAACTCCATTCAGACCTTTCTCAGACCAACCTAAAAGACTGCAAGTGGATTCTCTATACCCAGAAGGCATGTACTGAAATCCACACTCCCCCAACTTGATTTTTATCTACTTTGAAAATAAAAATAAAGAGTACTGTAGTAATAGATCCAAATAGAGTCATAATTATAAAATAGTATTAGCTTAAATTAATTAACTATATGTAGTTTACAAGAAACATATATAAAAAAATATGAGGCCATGGAAAGTTTGAAAGCAGGAAGATGGAAAAATAGGAGGCTGGTATAGTTATAATATTATCAGACAAAGTCATGTTAAATATACAAACCATTATTAGAAATAAGGATATTTTATAAAGAAGAGAGTTTAATCCAGTAGGAAGATAGCATAATTCTAAATTTGTTGACAGCTATAAATAAATCCTTACAATATAGAAAGCAAAAGTTGGTAGGGATATAAGAATAGACATACCCCATCATAGTGAAATATTTTAATATGCCCTTTTTAGTAACAAATAAGACAAAATATTCAAAAGGATACAGAAGATTTGAATAAGATTAACAAACCACATGACTTACTTATTTAGAACAGAGCAAACAAATATCAACTGAAAATATGCATACTTTTTCAAGTATTCAAACATGCTTCACAATAACGCTGATCATATTCTAGGTCTTCGTGCAAATTTCAATAATTTTAAAGGACTGTTGTCATAGAAAATTTTTTCTCTACTGTAATAAAATCAAACAAGGAAATCTCAAGGGGCAGGCAACTATTGTAGTTGGAAATAAAGATAGTTATAAGTAATTCATGGGTCAGAAATGAAATATTTGAAATGAGAAAATACTCTAAACTGAGAGATAATTAAAATAATACATGCCAAAAAAATTAATACAATAAAAGCATTTCTTTGATGAAAGTGTATAAGTGTAAATGCTTTTGATAAGAACATTTGATTATTAATAATCTCAGTATCTATCTTAAGAAGTTAAAAAAAATAGCATACAAACCTAAGAAAAATAGAGTAAAATAATAGATTGAGTTATCACCAAAATTCAGGATGCTTTAAACAATAAAATAATTAAGACAAAACACTATATTGAAGAGAAAAATCATATGATCATCTTGATGATACTGAAAAAAATATTTGCTGTAATTCAACATCAATACATTTTAAAAAGCTTTATAAAACATATTTGTAAACCTTGGTAGTAAGCATCAAAGTAAATTGTAAAATTACAATTTTTTCCCTTAAGATCAGGATCAAATCAAGGATACTATTTATCATCACTTCTTTTCAAAATTTTACTGGAGATTATAGCTAACAAAGTAAGTTAACAAAAAGAAACAGAGTTTGAACTATGGAAAGAAATAGAACTATTATTAACAATAACATAATTATATTTGTAGAAATTAAATTTAATATAAAGGTTTAGCAACTTTGTAGATAAAATTAATATATAAAATTTGCTTACATATTGAGTATATTTATATAAAATATTTTTTAAATTTTAAAATATTTCAAAAGATATAACATTTACAAAACAGCATAAATATATGAAGTACAATTTATGAGCAGGACCTTTAGGAACAAAATTATAGAACTTTATTGAAGACATTAAGGAAGATGTAAATAAAAGGAGAGAAACAGTGTTTATCGACACCTCAGTAATATAAAGAGGCCAGTTTTCCTCAATAATATTTTATCTACATGTGTGAGTGTACAAACTGAGAAGAGATACCATATCAATCTTCTAAGGCTGTTTACTATACAAACATTCTTGAAAAGATAGTGTATATCAAAAACTTTCAGAACAGATGCAAAAACATAAGAGGCCTATGGAGGACTGTCTTCCAACAAAGGGTAATAAATCATTCTTGAACAACTCACCACCTATGCAGAGAAATAGGATTAGACCTCAACTCACAAAAAATATTATTACAAGAACTTTGAAGCCCTAAGTATGACAAGTAAAATTATAAAATTTTAGACAAAATGTAATAGCATTATGAAAATGTGAAGGATATGTTAAACAAAATGCAGAAATTGCAAATATTATGTTGAACTATAGGAAATTACAGATATTCAATAGTTCTTACAAAAAAGAAATGAAAGTCTGTGATTCCTAAAAACAAAAAAATATAATTTGGCGTTCAAACTAATACAAAGAAAAAGATTGAGGTGCACGTGGGTGGCTCAATCCATTAAGCACCCAACTTTTGATTTTGGCTCAGGTCATGATCTCATGGTTTGTGGGATCAAGCCCCATGTCAGGCTCCGTGCTGATAGCAGAACCTGCTTGGGATTCTGTTTTTACGTCCATCTCTGCCCCTCCCCATTCTCTTTTGCTCTCTCTCAAAATAAATAAATAAACATTAAAAAAAGAAAAAGATTGCTAAATTTGACTACAGTAAAATGAATATTTTTGATTCTTCAGTATTCACGATATAAAGAAAAGGAAACAAGATATAAACTGGGAATAAATACTTGTACATATATGAACAAACCTATAGGTGTCCAGAATGTATCAAGAATTGCTACAAATCATTAAAGGACAAATTTTCAGTAGGAAAATGAGCCAAGACAAACAGAGAAGAGAAACCTGATAGTTAATCTCCTATGAAAAGATAGTCAACCCATTAATAATCAGGGGATTGTATGTTTAAATAATGCTGTTTTACACCCAATTGATAAAAATTAAAAATCTTACTATATGGAAGATTGGCCAGGATGTGAAATAAAATAGGAGTTGCCAGATACTAGTTAGTAGAAATTTAAATCAATGCTATCACCCAAACTATCACTATTGGAATAGAAAAAAAAAAAACCCAATATTATTTTGATACAATGGAACCCTATGTAATGATGAAATAACTGTTACCTTCATGCCCTCAAATGAATGAAACTCAAAAAACTCATTTTGTCCCAAAGAAGTAAGTCTCATTGAAATAGTAAAGTCTGATTCCACTTATATAGAACTGGAAAGCAATGAAGATAATACATTGTCTAAGGAAACATACATCAGTAGTGAAGTTGTTCACTTTTCTAAAAATCAAGGGAATGATGAACGCAAACTTCCGGAGAGTCTTATGTTGGTGGGAAGAGACAAAGGGGTATATAATGAAGGAATTACTCATGGGGATCTCTCAGCTTATAGGACATCTCAACTTCACTCAGCTGTTGGATGCACAGATGTATATTTTTATTATTCTTTGGTTTTCGTATGTTTTGCATGTTCTTTAGACTACGTATTTTCATAGAAAGACTGTTTAAAGTTGAACTACTAGTTTAAATGATCATCATCTTGAAGATCCCATGAAAGCCTAAGTAACCCCATCACTGACCTGTGAACATTTCAGAATATGATGAGGTAGTAAACATTTATTTTTGTAAATCTTGACTGTGAAGCCTCTTGAAGATAAATTAAGAACTAAGAAGCAGTACCGTAACAGAAATTATGAAGACCACCATAAACATTTCCACGTTTCAGTACTCAGTTTCTGCTCATCCCAGGAGTCCCTGTCTTAGGATATCCTTGACTTTCTCCTCTATTTTTCTTTTTTATTTCTACTGTTTGTCTCAAATAGAGTCTATGCTTTAGTGAACTAAGTGGTCAAGTTAGTGTCTCAGGCCATGGTTGCCATGACAGTGGTTCATGTATTTTGGGCTGAGGACAAATAAGTGGTCAGTACTCCAAACTAACTATCCACCCCCTCTTCCTCTCAGGGGACTATTAAGGTAGCCCTACTCCTACTCCTCTGGATTCTTGAGAAGTTAACAGAAGCAAAAGAAGGAGAGCCAAACTGAAAGTCCACAGACTTGATCTTTGTTCAAGAATTGCTCATGACTGGGGCTCCTGGGTGGCTTAGTCGGTTAAGCGTCCGACTTTCGCTTAGGTCATGATCTCGCGGTTCGTGGGTTCGAGCCCTGCACCGGGCTCTGTGCTGACTGCCAGCTCAGAGCTTGGAGCCTGTTTCGGAGTCTGTCACTCCCTCTCTCTCTGGCCCTCCCCTGCTCATGCTGTCTCTCTCTCTCTCTCCTAGAAATAAATAAAAAATAAAAATAAATAAAAAGAATTGCTCATGACTTGGTTTGAGAAGCCATTCACATTATGTGGCCTTCAATGTCCTTATCAGTAAAAAAAAAAAAAAAAAAAAAAGCATACATTGCTTAAATGGTCGCTTTCAATGTCTCTAAGATTTTGAAATCATTTTCTGAAGTTTTAGCCAATCTCCTATGGCTTCTGAATGGGTATGGCAGGATTTAAAGTCATTTAGGTGAAACTCCCTTGAGGCATCATTGAAACCACTGGGATACAAAAGTTTTCAGGCGTCTTGCTTAATATAAGTTGTTAAAGCCATAGTTATGTTTTGACTAAATCCCTCCTTGTGTGTTCTATCCTCTTTGAAAATTTAAAACCATGTTTCTTTATTGCTGTCCCCTTCTGGGAAAGGCAAGCTTTATGAAAGAATAAGACCTACTGTTCTATTGCTGTGTGACTAATCCTTATATTATTTACTGTATCTGAGTAAATCTTTTATGTTCCAAATAAGGGTATCTAAAGGATAGTATACATTGTAGCCTTGCATTTGTAGCCATGAATACTTCACACATGCCCACAAGGATGTATTCAGACCCAAAGATTCCATTTCTACCCCCTTGGTGAAAGACATAGCAAGATCTTTGGACTTACTCTCTTGGGAGAAGGAAGCTTATTGGAACAATATTGAGAGAAGATTAAAAGAGGAGCTTTAAAAAATAATAATATCCCCAAACCGAAATCAATTATTTACTTTAAAATGTAACCAAGAGATTTGTAAGTTTGTTCCTTATATATACCACATCATTGAGTCAGAGGCGTGTCAAATTTCCATCAAGACATTCTTTTCTTGAGAAAGATCCAGAATTTGGGGATGCATAAAACCAGATGACAGTCATAAACTACAAATGTGCAAGTCTCTGCAACCCTAAATTATAGAACAAAGTGGAGGTTACATCCAGTATCGGCACCAATTTCCATTTTATCCCTGACTTTCTCAAATCACAATTTGGCTTACATAAGCATTCTATGATTTGTAATCAGACCTACATGAGTTTGGAATAAAAGCCAAATTTATTGAGAGACAGAAAATAAATAATATGTTACCCACCTTTTCCCCATGTTATTATAGCACAGGCTGCATTTCCCAGCCAATGAAGAATGATCTGTACCTCCTGTCTCCCTGTTAGTAATTTCTGTTTCCACAATGCAGTAAGGACCATAGCAAAGGGGACTACTCTATTCCCTTAAAATGTCCTGCTCCATAACATTCAAAAAAGACCCATTTTTTTCACACATGTGATTTGCAATAGAAGCCAAGATACATTTTTGGTATAATAATTAAGTTAAAACAGGTAGCAGGACATAGAAGAAAACATAGGAGAGGAAATGTAATAGTAGGATCATATCTTAAGTTCAGACTAGCGTCCCATAAGACAATAGAAAAGAAGACTTTGGGGGAAATTTTGACATAAAATTTTATTTTAATAAAAGCATCAGAAGTCATATATGTTGTATATGACTTAATGTAAAACATTTTAAATATATTTTCAAAAGTATGCCTCAGGGGTCAAAGTTGCCTTATATTTAAGTCCTTTTGAAGTCATCTACATTATGTGGTCCACTTTCACTGAATTGGGCTTAAGCACCAAATTCCCATATGGATTCAGTGCTAATTTCAGTCCTGAGCCTGATTCGATTCAATGCTAATCAAAAAACAAAAAAACAAAAAAACAAAAAAGTGGATGAGAAGGGGAAGGCATTTTAACAAAGATTGAGTAATTATTCCTCAAGGTTAGCTTTACAATTGCATATGTTGAATGTCCCTGTAAATTAACCTTTTAAAAGATCATTTTCAAAAACAGTAAAAGAAATACTTAGGTTAATGAGAGCATAGATAATATAGGCACAAGCCCAGCTGATATTCCATCTTCTTGCACCACCACAGATGAAGCAGTGTCCAGAATAAGGAAATAGTGTAATTCCTAAATACCTTTTGTTCAGAGTCTGGCTCCTGCCCTGACTCCTCCCCTAAAACTCTCGTACCACCACAAGATTCAGAAACAAAGGAAAGGATAATGGCCAGCACAGAGGGACCCCCAGAACTCATCAGCACTGTGATCATTTCTGTTTTTAGGGAGTATGAAATACCAATTGGTAAATATTTTGAATACAACTTTTAGCCATAGACAGACAAAATAAAAAGGATGATGAGGATGATAAAGATAATGATGATAATGATGTATTTTGGTACTTAAAATATACAGTGAAAGCATTGTGTGAATTTAAATGTTTCTGGATCTTAAACAACTTAGAACAAGCACAATAGCTTTAAAAAGGTTTAGATGATCCATAAATGGCTCCACTGATTACTAATATAACAAAGATGTCTAAGATAGCTTAGTGTGAGATTGATTTATAAATGTAGGGATAGAATATTGATATTTTAAAATATCAATATGTTTAATATTGATATTAATATTTAATATGTCCCTAATCCTTTATCTCAAATTTTTGAAATGAATCGTATTTTGAAATTCAGATTTTAGACAGTATATATACTTTTTATTATTTAACACCCTAAATACAATAATCAAAGTTGGCGGAACTATATTGATGAATATTCACATCAAATGAGTTGTAAAAATCTTAATTCTCATATCCTTGGAGAATTTGGATAGACAGATAAGTTGTTGTGGAGTCATGTGCTATATCATATATATCACATATTTTTAAAATGTTTATTTTGAGAGAGAGAAAGAGAACACAAGCAAGAGAGGGGCAGAGAGAGAGAGAGAGAGAGAGAGAGAGAATCCCAAGCAGGCTTCACGCCATCAGCGCAGAGTCCAACATGGGGCTCAGTCCCACAAACCATGAGATTATGACCTGAGCTGAAATCAAAAGTCAGATGCTTGATTGACTGAGCCACACAGGTGTCCCTAATAGTATGTATATATAGGTGTATGAACTAATTAAGTATTATAAATATACATTTTAGTATGCAATTTGAATTTATAATAGTTCTTATATTTCTCTTGGCCACCGATATTTGGTAGGTTTTTTCATCAGGAAATTAGGATGTTGCCTTACATTCTTAGATACATGTCTTACATATATCATTGAAGAAACTTCTATGTGCAGACAGTGTTAGAAAGTGAGGCAATAGACATGCATAAGGAATGGTGATGTGTTAATAAGTTACTGAGGCAGAGAGCCAAGACAATGCCATGTGGTAAGACTGTAAGAACAGGGCCCCTATCTACATTGGTGCATATGTCTCTAGCATTTTATATATTTTCATTCACGCAGTGGGAACACAAATGTTCAATGATTTCATTTAAATACAAGAGACATATGCAAAATACTGGGAGGACTCTAGAAATAGGAATTACTCATTCTACTATGGAGGAGGTAATACTTGAACTGCATCCTAAAACTCTGAAAAGGAGCCCATTTCAGAAAAATAAGAAATGACATTCTAGGAAGGGGAACAGCATGTACAAAGGCAGAATATTTATGGTCAGCTGTACTTTGCTAAGATGCAGTAAGTGTGCCTGGAATACTTGGGAAGACAGGGCTGAAGGCCTATGAGTATAAGAGTTAGGAGACAAAGAAGCACTTTTTTTTTTTCTAAATCCTCAGACCTTATTCATCTTATAGGTGAAAGTATGTACCCTTTTACCAATCTCTTACTATTTCCCACACCCTCTAGCCCCTGGGAACCAGTTTTTTCCTCTGTTCCTGTGAGTTTGACAGGTTTGTTTTGTTTTGTTTTTTAGATTGACATGTAAGTGATACTGTATAGCATTTGTCTTTCTCTGTCAGGCTAATTTAACTTAGGATAATGCCCTAAAGGTCCATCCATGAGGCAGTTCTATTTTTAATTCTTCGTGTAACACTGATTTTCCATAGCGGCTGCACCAATTTACATTTCCACCAACAATGCACAAGGGTTCTCTTTTCTCTCCATCCTCACCAGTATTTGCTCTCTTGTCTTTTTGAGGACAGCCATGCTAGTAGGTGCAAGGTGATAATCTTATTGAAGTTTGGATGTTCATTCTCTGATTAGTGATGTTGCACACCTTTTCATGAATCTATTGGCCATTTACATGTCTTTGGAAAAACTAGTTTTTCTGCCCATTTTTTAACCAAAATTTTTTTCTTTATTTGCTATTGAGTTATATGAATTATTCATATGTTTTACATATTAACCCTTCACAGCCATATGATTTGGAAATATTTTCTTCTATTCAGTACATTGACTTTTCATTTTATTGGTTGCTCCTTTACTGTATGAAAACTTTTTAGTTTGATGTAGACCAACCTACTTATTTTTGCTTTTGTTGCCTTTGCTTTTGGTGACAAATCCAAAAAATTATTGCCAAGACCAATGTTAAGGGCTTTTTCCCTATGCTTTCTTCTAAGGGTTTTATGGTTTCCAGTCTTACATTCAATTCTTTAATCTACTTTGATTTGATGTTTGTGTATGGCATAAGGTCCAATTTCATTCTTTTGCATGTGGCTGCCCAGTTTTCCTAACACCATTTATTGAAAAGACTATCTTTCCTCATTGCATATTCTTGGCTCCTTGACAAAATTATTTGACTTTGAACCTCCTGGTTTTAAACTTTATCCTTTAAGAGCTCTATATACATAGGTTGGGGGGAGTAATGACTTAACATTCAACATGTTTTTGCCATCATCCATATATTTCAAAGAAAGAATTAATGGTATTGTAAATAAATCCAGTACAGTTTCATGTTATTTTTATCAATTGAAATTCTCATGGGCTATATAAGGACAATTTCTCCAAATAACTCTCCAAGTACTTTTGGCATGATATTACATTCTTTTTTAGCCTCTCTCTCTCTCTCTCTCTCTCTCTCTCTCTCACACACACACACACATGCATGCTTTGGCAAGCAGCCCCTAATTGCTCTTGTCACATATGTTAACTCAATTCCTAATTGCCTAAAAGGTTTCAATGACGGAAAAACACATTTTAAAGAGAAGCATCATGGATAGGCAGACTGTTTATAGTTCCTAGTTTGTGCTTGGCAGAAACAAAAGTAAATCACACACACACACACACACACACACACACACACACACACCAAACAATTTATTATAGTACATTTGAATACTGAAACTGTTTTATAAATGAAAATAGCAAAATTACAATTTGCCTGAGTTCTAGCAATGAAAATATGTTGTTATTTAAATGCAGGTATTCCATAATTTACCCCCAAATAATTTAGGGCTATCTTCATAAATGTTTTTTCTGATTGCTAAATATGTGAACACTAAATAAGAGGTTATTACTAGGAAGCCATATGGACATGAAGCACTACATTTGATCATTGTCAATAGCAAATAGAAGCTGTTACTGTGTTCTATGCAGTGCCAAGCTCTGTTATTGGTGGTAATTTCATTTTGGGATTAGAAACCAAAATAATTACTTAGGCTAAATTTTGGGAAATTAGAACACCAAAAATCTAGGAAAATAATCAACACCACAGCAAAAGGGAAATTTCTATCCTTGCTTTCTTAATGCATGTGCGCTGGAGAAGAGAACTTGTTAAAATACCTGATAACAAAATACTTATTTATGCTTGTGAAAAAAACGTGCTTTCATGATATTTGCTTTTTTTTCTCTAATACAAAGATAATATTACAGAAAAGAAGTTTAGGATTAATTTATGAATTATTACAAGTAATGAAACAGTAGTCCTTCGTGTTATTTCATTTAAAAATTTCAGTGAAGAGACTTTATCAGCAATAATGGAATTTTTGATAACCAGAAAGAGAGAGAGAGAGAGGGAGAGAATGAGAAGATTTTTGTATCACATAAAGAGAAAATACGATATAGTCCTATCTAGTATTTTGTTTTTAAATGAGGCAGCTTCATGGGTGCCTGGGTGGCTCAGTCAGTTAAACATCTGACTTTGGCTCAGGTCATGATCTCACAATTCATGGGTTCAAGCCCCGCTTCGGGCTCTGTGCTAACAGCTAGCTCAAAGCCTGGATCCTGCTTCAGATTCTGTCTCCCTCTCTCTCTGACCCTCCCCTGCTCACACTGTCTGTCTGTCTGTCTCTCTCTCTCTCTCAGTCTCTCAGAAATAAATAAAACATTAAAAAATAAAAAAAATAAAGTAAATGAGACAGCTTCTGTATAGAAATTGTAAGGGAGAATAAGGTAGGTAGACTAATATAAAAACTATGAATAATTGTATCAAATATATCCTTAAGGCAGTAAGAAAGCTTTGACTTAAGATATTAGCATCCAACTTTGTGTATTCATAATACATAATATCATATTTTTAGAATACACTGGCCATGAAAAATCTGAGCCTGTAACTTACATAGGACATTCAGTAAAATAGCTATTGGCTGGTAATCAGAAAATAGCTCTGTGGTGGTGGTCTCCAATATTATATCTGCAAAAGATGTGTGTCTAAGAAAATCCTATTGCCTATCACATCTATAAAGCAAACTCCTAGGTATCCATACTCTGTCTGTCTGTCTGTCTGTCTCTCTCTCTCTCTCTCTGTCTCTCTGTCTCTATCTCTTTTAATGTAACTTATCTCCTGACAGTTTATATGGGACAAATACTGTTGCTCATTTCCCACTGAGGCTTTTGCCAGACCACCTTCCAGAACTCAGTTCCAAAAGATTACAATGTAGAATTGCTGAGAGTTTCCGTGGTAACCCCCTTTGTATGTTTCCATGTGACTATGTCATGGCCACAGACCCTCAATCATCTGTCAGCTGACTCAGAAGACTGAGAGCTTCCAGGGAGTTCTACTTCCTTGGAATAAAAGTACTAGACAAAAGTATGCAAAAGACCAGTGTTAGAACAAAAATTATAAAGACAGTACTTAAACTCCCAAGAAAGTGCCTTTTCATTTGTAGATAACTAGTTGTCATGGACCATGAAGAACCCTTGAAGTCAGATGCTGTATCAAGTTCTTATCCAGTGAGTGGTCAGCAGCATACAGTTTGGTGCCTATGGTGTTCAAAGTAGATACATCTCTCATGTAGCCAGCACAGGACTGTCATACAGTTATGCACCGAAGGGCTTTATTTCAAATTTAGAAGCAAGATGGGTAGAGCACAGTGACTCTAAGACTCATAAAAATATTAGAGATCATTTTAGACCATTAGTTGATCATTAGTTGCCTAAACATGTTAGTAAAGCTTCTTAGCTTCTGAAAATATGTTGTATGGAAATATAAGCATCAGTATATGATATATATATATGTATACACATATACGTAAGAGCAGAGGAGTTTAATGTAATTTTATAGTTGGAAAAAAACAAAGTACCTTGAATATCCATCAATACAGAAGTAGTTGAAAAAATATAGTATATCAAAATATGGAATATCATGTCATTATAAGAAATAATCATAATATATAGTGCCTTAATTCAACAAATACTGTATTTGTATCTGCAGAATATATTGGGATAAGCATGGAGAAAGATATAGATGATTGGCATGAGTCAATTAATATTTATTTCCTCATGGAATGGTAAGAATAGGAAACTATGGAATTAGAGTAATAATAAATAAGAGCACACTGGAAAAAATACATAGTATAATATTAGGTTCAAATATAGAAAAGAATGGCATTTAACATTGGTATAAATATGTTTGGAAAAATGTCTGCATGTAGATAAAGAATTAGAAGTAACAGAGTCATATAAAATATTGATTTGAATTAATGATGACATTGATATATTTAAGCATATATTTTTGCTTAAATTTCCCTTGTTATGTTAATACAATCTTTAAAATAAAGAATATATTCTCATCCCTGGATTCTAGTGCTACATTCTGGGAATTCATATATTTTAAAGCTCCCTGGTTTGGGAAGCACTTTCTAATATAAAGGAACCAAGTATTGAAGTTATTAGAATCCTCATAGATAAGTGAACCAAGAAATTTCTTGAACTTGATGACATGGCCTTGCTTAAAATGGTACCCAGGTAGATAGGACTCATATATATAATCAATATTTCCATATTTCCTTCTTATGGTTATTATAAGCCCAAAGCCTTAGTTTTAGATTTGTTGTCAGCAAACCCTGTATTGAGTTTAGCAGAATTATATGAATTCAATAGAGGGACAGAAAGAGCTTGGCTCACTAAACACATTGATTACTTTGCTTGAATTGTATATTGAGGACAGTCATAGGAAAACCGTGAAGAGAGATAACTTATGCCCACTCTTCTCTTCCCACTTCTTGTGATCTTTTTTAGAGTTTTGCTTATTCCCCTGAAAGGCTAATATATTAAGAGTTGCTCTTTTCTCCTTTTCATAAAACCCAGTTCCCCAAAACAATACGTACACCAAAAAGTTAATGACTGACAACCTTATTTATTTCTTCTCCCTAGATTTCAAGAATTTATAACTCAGTAGTCTTTTCTGAGTGCCTAATTTATTGCCCTCTCATTGGCTGGTCGTGAAATATTTGTAAGAGCCACATTCTAAACTTCTGTACTTCAGTAATTTCCAGGGCAAGTGACTCCCTTCAGTGGAAAGAGGTTGTTCCTTTTGAGTGCAAAGTTAGCTTAGAAATTCCCAGCGCTTGAAGCAGTAAAACTTTACATGCCATTTTTATATATGGTAGAAAAAAAAGAAGCAGCTGAGAATATTAAGAGGAACATAGGACAGAGTGATTGATCAAGAAATCCTTCCCTGGAAATTCTTTTGGAATCTTTTTATTGCTTTTACAAAATCCCAAGTTGTAGAAACCCTCAGGCACCGTTACTCATAGTTCTATGTTGTTTTGCTTTTTGTTTTTGTCACTGCCTTTCATTTGGCTATGCCTTGGTTTACTTATGCCGTCAAAATTCTGGTGTCCAGGCAGCTACCATATGTTTGCACGTATAGGAGGATTAGGAGGAACTTAACGGAGGACCATGGGGGAGAAGAAGGGGGGAAATAGTGGGGGAGAGGGAGGGAGGGAAACCATGAGAGACTCTTGAATGCTGAAAACAAACTGAGGACTGATGGGTGTAGGGGAGAGGGGAGTGTGATGGGCATGGAGGAGGGCACTTGTGGGGATGAGCACTGAGTGTTGTTGGAAACCAACTTGACAATAAACTATTAAAAAAAAATTCTGGTGCCCAGAATGGGCAGCCAAGGCAAATGTCCCACCTACAAAATGTTACCTCATACCATTTAGTTCTCAGTGAGTTCCTCACTACAGATACATAGACTAAAGCAACAAAACTTTAATTTTGGAGAATCAAGGAGCAGGGAAGAAGCCGGGAGTTACAGGGTTTCCTGGGAGAACCATTCACCCTTCTGTCACAGAATAAAAATTATCAATTTGTATGCTCCAATTTCAACACTCTTAGCTAATTAAATAGAGTACTTATTTCCCCTTATGAAAAACATAAAAAATATGTAAAAACAAATAGACAAATTTACCCTTAGGTTTACAGAATATACTTTCAGTCAGGACTCTGGTTGCAATTGAAAGTTAACTCAAGCGAAATCAGAGAAATATGAAAATGTTCTAGTTCTTATAATGAAACTGCAGAAATTGCTGGTTAGACTAACTCCAAAATCAGTAGAAACCAGGGCCTAGTATCCTCTTGGATACTTTATGTATCCAAGAATACCTGCTTCTTTATGTATGGTGTTTTTACTTTCTTCAACCTTTCCCACACAGTTGGAACAGTCACCAAGAACTCCAAATTCATATATTCTTGATAGAGAAGACTGAATTCACTCTGCATGTTCCCAGGTTTTAACCATGGAAAAGTCAGATTAACCTAACTTCATACAGGTGTCCATGCCTGGATCCATCAACTGTGGCCATAGCCAGTGTGGGACAACACACATTTGAACCATATTGTCAGAAAGGGCATTTCTCAGAAGAAGGAGGGTCAGAAAACTACATGTTCACTATAGGTTATGATGTTCTATACATGGATAATGTCCCATACATTAAAAAGTACATTTTAAAAAGTAAGTTATAAAAAAAAAAACCTAGCAGACCAAGAATTGAAAATGGGAAATTCTGGATGGATGGTAAGTATCTGTATGTGTGTGTATGTGTGTGTGTGTGTGTGTGTGCTTGTGTGTATGTGAGAGAGAGAGAGAGAGGGAGAGGAGAGGAGAGGAGAGGAGAGGAGAGGAGAGGAGAGGAGAGGAGAGGAGAGAAGAGAAGAGAAGAGAAGAGAAGAGAAGAGAAGAGAAGAGAAGAGAAGAGAAGAGAAGGAAAAGAAAAGATATGAGAAGGGACGAGAGACAAATTTGCCATTGGCCTTGGATAAAGCTCATATTCAGCACAGCCTAGCATTATAAATGTTTTGGAATCATATGTATGAGTTTTACTCACTGAGAAACAAGATCAGTAAGCAGAATGAAGTTCAAGTAAGTGCAATAAGTTACGTTATGAGGTAATGAAATATAACAAATGCAGACTTCAGTTTCTCTCTTGTAGAAATAAGACACAGTTGAAAATGAATATATTTTAACATGAATGCATTCATGTTTGCTTTTGCTTTTGACTTTATTTCTCAAGTACTGTATAAAAGTGACAGATGATGGCTTAGAGGGCATTGTGAACTATAATTTTAGAATTGTTTGCATTTGTTAAGGAAATGTATTCTGAATCTTGCTATCTCAATTTAAAAAATTGTACCTTTCTGATCATACTGCTGCTGCCCCTCTACACCCATACCAAAGCACAAAGGAGTTAAAGTATATAGTTTTCTGCCATTCAATCAATGTATAATTGTCCTCAGAGTATGCAGAACACTGTACCAAGTCCTGTGTACAGTCCCTGCCCTGGAGATTTATGAACTACCTGAGGAAAGGGAACAAACATAATCTTCTCCTTGATTTCCGTTCCTATTGTCAAGTCTAGATGTAGAGATTTAATATCTATGAGCAATTGATATCAGTAAAGTGATGGTAGTACATGAGATATCAAAGGAGATTTTATAGAGTGGAAAGAGGAGCATCAACAGAAATCTGAAAACTTAATGCATCTAAGGCCCTCTCTTCCCCTAAGAAGGGCAAGCCATGGGGACACCAGGGTGGTTCAGTCAGTTAAGCACCCAATTTTGGCTCAGGTCACAATCTCACAGTTCATGGGTTTGAGTCCCACGTTGGGCTCTATGCTAACAGCTGGGAGCCTGAAGCCTGCTTCAGACTCTGTGTCAACTCTCGCTGTCTCTCTCCTACTCAAGCTCTGTCTCTCACTCTCTGTCTCTCAAATATAAATAAATAAAAACACTAAAAATGTTTTTAAAAAAGAAGGGGAAGCCATAGAGCTGGAAAGGACTCTACAAGAGAGATAACTTAGAAAAGATACGGTGAGGGAAGTTTCTTATAGTCAGGATTGGTGCAATATGTACAATGCTACAGAGAAGGCTAATAAGGACAAAAATGTGTCTGCTTGATTTAGTAATCCAGAGGTAAGTGGTGTCTTAGAAAGGAAAGACCATGACAGTGGAAGAATAAAGGGAGGTGAGATGGCCATTCGATTTCAGAGGATTAAACAAAGGTGAAGCAGTGAATATAAACTGTGCTGTTTCCAGTCTTGGCTATGAATAGAATAAAAATAAGAAAGCAGACATAAGACAGAAGTGTGAGCATGAGGGATGGTGCATCTTAAAACATGGGAGGAGGTATGGGAGAATCAGAAGATAATGACATTGCAGATGACCCTGAGGAGGTGGAAAGGATGGCCCAGAGAGGACAGGGGAGAGAACCTAGACTTAACATGGAGAAGGGAGACTTCCTTTCCAGGAAAGGATGAAAAGAAACTAGGAATAAGGGCAGATGTATAAACGTGTGAGTATTTCACAGGAAGTTAAGTAATTTCATATATAGGCTTCTCAAATTTTAGGAGAGAGAAAATAAAGTCACCTGAGAGAGGCGAGGAATTGAGTATCAAATTGGAGTTACATACATTTCATAGTGTTATGGAAAATTAGAGAAGAATCTATTTATCTGGCTTCCTGTATGTCTGTCTATAGATCTATGAATTGCCCTGAGTACTAAGCTGACATTGTTTGGGAACAGAGGATCAAAACTATTACTTATGATTAGGTGATACCCTTACCCTATAAACACTAAGTTTTAAATGGAAGGAACTGAGTAATAGTAATGAAGGAAGGAAGGGAAAAGAATCTGGAGGCTTTGTTAATGTTGAAAAGCTATAAGGCAGAAAGTAAATAATAGTCACTAAAATATAAAATATTAGAAATAACCCAGCTCATAAGGACATCAAGGTTGAAGATGTTGCTATTATGGGAATGGTTGAAATTCAGCAAAGGTAAAAATAGTTGGAATCCAGGATGTTAAGAAGCTTTGAGGCTAAGGCTTTAGATGGGTCAAGCACATGGATATTGAGGTTACCTAAGGCAACCTACAAAAGAATGTGGAGAATGAATGTAAATTAGATATCAAAGTCCTCAAGGATTAGGAAGAGAGTGAGATACTGGTAGATGGCAGTGATGAGGAAGAGCAGAGAGAGAGACAGTGGTATTGCTTAGAAGGTTGGTTTCTCAAAGAGGAAGGGTTTTTGCACAAAGGATAATTAATATTGAGCTAGAAGTGGTATCAAAAAGGAGTGGGAGCTAGAAGACTAATGATACATCTGGGCTCTAGGAAATGTGTAGGTTCTGAGAGGCCCTAGGGGAAGGATGGACCAGGTTTCACCAAAGCAAGGAAATGAAAAGGGTAAAGTGATTGAGAATAAAGTTATTAGTTTGATTTTTGGTTTCTTTTTGGCAGTTTTTGTAGTGGTATGAAGCTACCAGAGGTGTAAAGGGTTGGAAGAGAAATTCACATACACATACACTCTCCCCTTTTTTTTTTTTTTTTTTGGTGGGAGAGGATGTTCTCCATCGACATTTTGCCTAATAGTTCTACCAATTATAATCTTTCCTTACCTGATTTATAACATCATATTTTGTTGGAGCTTCTTTTATCTATCAACCATGACCGGAGCTCAGGCCAGCATTATTAACCATGAGGTAACACATATAAACTATGAGAAGCCAAATAGAAGTAACATTTTGTGGAATTGTCTACCCTAAGCTGTATATCTCAGGACTTTTCTTACATGATAAAATAAAAATGTATGTTGTTAAGCCACTTTTACTTGATTTGAATTTAACGATATTTTCAGCCAAATGCTGTTCTGATTGATATCATGGATATCTTTGAGTTTGTCTTGCTTGGGTAGTTTTAATTTTAAAAATTTTAGGTGCATCTGTACAACTTGTCACCAAGATTTCAATACACAATTTTATTTCTTTTGTAAGATCTATGGAGAATTATTTCCCTCTGCCTTATGTGGAAAAAATGCCTGGAATTTTTTTCTCCAATAGTTTTAACTTGTATATTTGAGACAAAAGTTAAACTCTTCTATTAGAAATTTTTTTTAGCAAAGTTAAAATTAAGAATCAACTACAAAGCCATGTTCCATTTTAAGCTCTGGGAAGCTAATTAAAAAGGAAAAAGAAGCGTCAGAAAGGAGAAATATTTTTAAAGGAAAGAAACTTCTCTGAGTATTGTATCCCTGATGATAAAACTTCTTTTTTTGCTGTTGAATTTGCTCTTTAAATATCAACGTTGATTTTACAAAAATCTTCATATAACATTTGTATACTTTTTAATATTTTCAAACATATTAAACAAGCAATTTTTTTAACTCTCTTGATATACTTATGGAGTAGGTAAACATTTTTCTATGATTTTCAAAAGGTCTGTCTAGAGAGGTCACACTGATTCCTTGGAGGAGTTTAAGTGATCACTAGGAGTCAGGTCTGGGGCCTGTATGTCTTAGTCATCAATTGTTGCATAACAATCACTTTGAAAGTTAGCACATAAAACAGCAGTCTTTTTATTATTTCTCAAGATTTTGTGGGTCAGGGATCAGACAGGGTACTATAGGCATAAATCTTTGCACATGATGCCTACCGGGACTATAACACACCCAAGATGGCTTCTTGACTCACAAGTCTGATGTGTCTACTTGAAGGGTTCAAATGCTTAGGGGCTGAGTGGAACAATTCAAATGGGATCAACTCCTAAGGACTGCAGTAAGCTAAACTAACTTCCATGTAGTGTTACCAGGGTAGCTGGACTTCTTAAATGATGGCTTAACATCCAAACACAAAGACAGAAACTTCCAGGTCTCTTTAAGGATTAGACTTGAAACTGGCAATATATCATTTCTAATACATTCTTTTAGTTTTTGCAAGCCAGAGACCCAAACTAGATATAAGGAATGAGGGCTATAAAAGGTGTGAGTATGAGAAGATGTTTCATTAGGCACCAATGCTGGCATTGCAATGTAAAAAACAAGACACACAGTAAACTCTGAATTTTGGATACACAATGAAAGTTGTTTTAGTATAAGTATATGTCCTACATATAATATGTAGGACATGGTTGTACTGAAACATTATTCCTTGTTAATCCTCAATTTCAAATTTAACTGATTATCCTGCATTTTTATTGGCCAGCTCTCATAATCCTAAATCTACCAATGTAACAGGCTACCAATAAATAGAGACTGATACTCTCTTTTGACTCTGTAGCAACACATCAATAACATATAGCTTAATGAAAATATTCATCCGTACTTGCTGTATCTCCTAGTTCATGCAGTATACGTTTATGTTCTTAGCTACATCTTTGAGTTCAGTAAAAGTGATCATGGTAGTCAGATGAATTAATCAGTGAAATGGGATTGAGCTACTGGGAAGAAAGGCTTTCCACTCATAATAATATAAGGAAACCAGAGAGATGATTTAATACAGTCTTCTTATCTAGATTCTTCTGAAAAGCTTGCTGATGTGTATAAGTTATTTTTCTGGCAGTTTTGTTTAGGTACTAGGTAGTATTACAAGACAATAGATATTGTTGCTCTTCCATTTAAAATGAATGACTTCTGTAGAAAAGTAGTAGCATCTACTGCGTGAGGCTTGTTAGAATCCTTTTAATACATTTATATAAACAGTTTAGTGCCATTGTTGCTGTTATTCAGGAAGATCTCATAATCCTGAGAGTTTATTTTTTATTATCCCTTTAATAAATTCTGACTTAGACATCCTGCTCTCACAAGTTTCCAGAAAAGAATAATCTGCCAGTAATTTGATCTAACCAACAGTATTTAAATTCCTAGTGATTTTTAGAAATTCATCTCTCGGGGCGCCTGGGTGGCTTAGTTGGTTAAGCGTCCGACTTTAGCGGTCTGATCTCACGGTTCGTGGGTTCGAGCCCCGTGTCAGGCTCTGTGCTGACTGCCACCTCAGAGCCTGGAGCCTATTTCAGAGTCTGTGTCTCCCTCTCTCTCTGACCCTCCCCTGCTCACGCTGTCTCTCTCTCTCTCTCTCCAAGAAATAAAATTAAAATATTAAAAAAAGAAAAAAAGAAATATATCTCTCTCTGCCAGGAGACTCTTTTCCATGTGATGTTACAAGGGCAGATGCCTTAAAAATAATGAAAGAGATGACATACAACTTTCTGGGGCCTGCATAAATTGCTGTATATTAGGTTAGTACTTGTTTATCTAATATTTCTTAGTGATCCACTAAGTTGGACCTAAACTTTAGAACTACATTTTTCAAAGGAAACTTATACTATTATACAAAAATAAATAAATAAATGAAGAGGAATTTGAGCCAGACTAAAACCTTTCCTAGGCCAAAACTGTCCTCTCTAAATCTTCTCTTCTTCCCACATCTTCCATCCTTCCTGTTATAAGTTGCTAATTTGAAGGTTGATATTTAATACTAAAGATTAGCCATAGAGCCTATGTACAGGGAATGACCCACTATTCAGAGTGTGTAGTAGAATTTTGCTAATAAACATGGAATCTTCCCAATGCTGAAAGGGTTTGGGAGGAAGAGCATGTTGCTGTATAGTATTTGATTCTGCAGGAATTCTTTCCGCATTTATCTCAGCTCGTTAAAGACATGATCTGAAGGTAGTAATGCAACAGTTTAGGTGGTGATGCCATAAAAGGTCATAGAATGCTTTATCAAGCATTCTGATACAGTAGTGGGATTTTACTAATGATGAGAATTTGACTAATGTCACTCAAAAAAATTCAAGGATTTGCCCCAAATCATGGCAACGCTGAGACCAGAATGCAGACCTTCTTCAACCCAGTGCTTTTCTCACTAAAGCATGTCCGCCATCATAATATTGTATCTACACACTGAAATCAATGACTTCTGAAAGTCCTTTTGGCTTAATGTCTACATGTTTTGTGCCTTCAAGGAAAACATCTGAGAAATATTCCCAACACTCTCGTGTCAACAACTTTGCATTCCTTTAACATACTTTGTCACAAGGTTGAGGTTTGAAGCTTGTGGCTTCAGTTAAAATTTCTGACCAAAGTTGAATTTAACAATATGAGCATACAGTGATCTGTTTCCGCAGTGGTATTTCATTGTAAACAAGTGCTAATTTTTATTTAACTAAGCTCCTATTGATGGTCACTTAGGTTTTTCCAATCTTTTGTTATTAAATATATGGTTTAACATAATGGGAAGTCTATCAATGGATACATTCTGAGAAAGGGGTTTACTCTAATTAATAACTAATTTAACCTGCCGAGCTTGATTTTTTTAGAATATAATCAATTAATAACTTTAAGTTGTGATGATGATGATTAATTACTAATTTATTAATTTGAAACGAGAAAGCTCAGTTATCTTCATTTTTCTCCCTGGATAGATGGTTAATATTTAAACTTATTTCTTGTTTGAATTACCATCTCCATTTGGTTCTAATTGTTCAACTGGTATACCATTTTTATATGGAAATAGAACTGTGAATTTTAATAGCTCATGAAATATGGAAAACGGGCCATCAGTGACTATACAAAGACACATTGGTTTCAGAACTGATTTGAGATAGAAATTCATTCAGTTTTCAGCTCAAATTAACAGACTTTTATGTGATATAGCAGTTAAAATCAATTTAAGAGCTTCCTAAAATACCATTTACAGCAAATACGCAGACGTCTTCTTATTTAAAACCTGGAACACTGACAGACTCTAGCAGATTGGGTCTCACAGGCATTGAAACTGTGGGAACATGCACAGTAGCAGTAGGTCTGCTTTTCATTTTCTAGATTCTCAATGATTTAATCATGAATATGAAGCAGTTTTGTGCTTAGTTGAATCTATTGGTTAAGATAAAGCTTTGCATTAACTGGAGATTTCAGTTAACTATTCTGTTCCTACTTTAATTAAAAATCTAATTTGTCTTGATTATTACCATATCTGCCAAATATTTCTCAAAATGAGGAATATAATAAAAAGGGACAAGTCAGCAGATAATGTTGTTACATTTTAGGAATTTAAGGTTATTTAACCACAAGATAGATTTTTTTTAAAAACCAGATTTCAACATTAGTTACTTCAAAGAATTAAGCAAGCATTCAATATGAATGTATTTATTTTTGAAACAAAGAAACAGCCTGGTTCCTTCATGTGCTTTTTAATTGTATGCCTTTGGTCTGATGACAGAAAAGGAAATATCATGAGGCATAATTTTGAACTGCATCCCACTTACAGCAGCATGCTCTAAAGCTGTGTTTTATTAAGAGTATTTCATAGAACATTAGCCTGAAGAGATGCTTATATGAAAAAGTTTTTGTGACTAAATGTGCTTGGGAAACTGCTCATATTGTAATCTTAGAAATTCTCAGTATGCATTCACCCTGAACTTTTAACAAGTTCCCAGGTGATGCTCATGTTGCTCATACATGGACCATAATTTGAGGACCACTGTCTATAGGCTGTCCTACCAGAAAGGGACTAGACTCCTAAAAACTCCATGGAAACAGTCACCAATTAAGTACCTAAGATGAGCATATCTGGTAGAGTGCAGAGGTGGTAGATCAGCACAAAGGCTACTACAGTTGCTATCTATAGCATCAGACCTCATTACTTCCATACTGCTAAAGGAAAGTCTATTTTTCTCCATTCATAAATACCAAGTGACAAAATTGAAGAAAGTTTTCATTCTGTCAGCGGCCATATTCTCAAGGTTTGGGTCCTAGTCCTCAGGGGAGAGGCAAGTTGTTTTCAAACCAAGAAATTCTGAGGTGGAAAAATAGAGTTAGAGGCCTCGCTTTCTTTACTTCATGCTTTCATCAGCTCCTGGCTGATGTCCCATAGCCATAGTCCAAGTCTCTTGCTCAGCCTGATATCCAGTCCTGCTAAATGGTACATCTCACTTAGTTTTATAGAAATACTAGGACATAGGAATTTCCACCCTATAACCACCAAAGAGATGCATATAATCAGATTGTACATAAAATAAAGAGAATATTAAAGGAAATGTCATCAAAAGTTGAAGGCAAGGAGAGGTCTAAAATGTTATCCCTTCGCTGTGAAATTAGATAGCTATCAAAGTATTATAGGGTGGCCGCCAGAGCACTTGAGAGACCAGAGTCATTTGATAATTCAGATTATAAATTTAAGACATCATTTTTCCAAAGGTAGGTATCACTCACATAATTTAAACATTAAATACATGACCTCATTTACTATTGGCATATATTATCCAAATAGAAGATTGAATTTAATATGCATTTCTGCTGATAATATAAGCAGATGTGTTTCCCATAACCAATATTTCCTATAGAATATGAGTTAACCAAAGTGGTTGAACAATTATTTCCTGCATGCAATACAGGTAATATGGTTTTCCAAGCATGTAGGTATTGTTTTTGCTTTCTTTTTCCTATTTAGTATGGTAACTATCCTTTAGCATTACTGACGGTAATATTAGCAGCTATAATCTCAGCTTCTCCATGTTGAAATGGTACAAGTTGCTAAAGAAATAAGATATAGTGTCCAATCGTGGGTTTATACAGAGAGGTAAGTGTTAATTTGACTGATTCATTGCAAATAGGACTCTCAGAATGAGTCAACTTTTGCATTAAAATCCATAGAACTTTACACAAATAAATCTTCATTTTATTTTATGATAATTTAATGAATAGGGAGAATTTTACTTTTTTCCTCCTGACTTTTATGTGTTTTATTTCTTTTTACTTTCTTGCTACAATGGCTAGAACCTCCAATAAAATGTTGAATAGAAGTAGTAGAAGTGGACAATATTGCATTTTTCTTGAACTCAAGGAGGAATAATTCAGTCTTTCGTCACTAAGTTCAGTATTAGCTTTGGGGTTTTTTGTCAGAGGTGATTTATCACATTGAGAATGTTTTCTACTATTCTTAGTTATTATGTATTGGTGTTGCACTTTACCAAACATTTTTATCCATTAAAATTGCCCTATGGTATTCCTCCTTTTATTTCCAGTTAGTTTTCTGAATTACATTTATTCATTTTCAAATAGTAAGCCAACCTTAAATTTCTGGAATAAATGCAACGTGGGTTCATGATTCCTTTTACATATTATTAGATTTGATACACTAAATATTGTGTCAAATATATATTTGTAAAGTAATATTGTATTTTTTATGTTACTGAGGGATATTTGTTCATATTCTTAATGGCTTCTTGTGGTTTTCTTGAAGTAAACTTTACATTTGGTGAAATGAACAGATTTTAAGACCATATTTAAATGAGTATTGATGTATGAATATACCCATGTAGCCTATATGACAATAAAGATTTAGAACACTTCTGTAACCTCATAATATTTACTTATGCTCCTATACAATTAATTTCTACTCCCCATAGTCAAAGACTCTCAAAACCTATTTCTATTAAGCTAGATTTGTTGCCATTTTTTGATCTTCATATAAATAATATAGCATTCTTATGGACCTGGCTTCTTTTGCCCAATGTATGACATCTATCCATGTTGTTACATACATCATAAGTTCACTCATTTTTATGGCTGAGTAGTATTTTATTGAATTAATATGTCACAATGCTTTTTTTTTAATTTTTAAAAAAGGTTTTATTTATTTATTTTATTCTTTGAAATTTATTGTTTAATTTATATCCAAGTTAGTTAGCATATGTTGCAACAGTGATTAAAGGAGTGGATTCCTTAATGTCTCTTACCCATTTAGACCATCCGCCTCCCACAACCCCTCCAGCAACCCTCTGTCTTTTCTCTATATTTAAGAGTCTTTTATGTTTTATCCCCCTCACTGTTTTTATATTATTTTTGTTTTCCTTCCCTTATGTTCGTCTGTTTTATATCTTAAATTTCCCAAATGAGTGAAGTCATATGATATTTATCTGCCTCTGTCTGATTAATTTCACTTAGCATAGTACCCTCCAATTCCATCCATGTAGCTGCAAATGGCAAGATTTCATTCTATTTGATTGCCTATTAATACTCCATTGTGTATATATGCCACATCTTCTTTATGGAAATTTGGGCTCTTTCCTTACTTTGACCATGCTGATAGTGCTGCTGTAAACATTGGGGTGCAGGTGTCCCTTCAAAACAGCACATCTGTATCCCTTGGATATATACCTAAGTAGTGCAATTGCTGGGTCTATTTTTAATTTTTTTGAGGAACCTCCATACTGTTTTCCAGAGTGGCTGCACCAGTTTGCATTCCTACCAGCAGTGCAAAAGAGATTCTCTTTCTCCACATCCTTGTCAACATCTGTTGTTGCCTGAATTTTTAATGTTAGCCATTCTAACAGGTGTGAGGTAGTATCTCATTGTGGTTTTTTGGTTTGTATTTCACTGATGATGAGTGATGTTCAGCATTTTTCATGTGTCAGTTGTCCATCTGGATGTCTTCTTTGGAGAAGTGTCTATTCATGTCTTTTGTCCATTTCTTCATTGGATTATTTGATTTTGGGTGTTGAGTTTGATAAGTTCTTTATAGATTTTATATACTAGCTCCTTAATTTGATATGTCATTTGCAAATATCTTTTCCCATTACATCGGTTGCCTTTTAGTTTTGCTGATTGTTTCCTTCACCGTGCAGAGGCTTTTTATTTTGATGAGGTATCAATAGTTCATTTTAGTTTCCCTTGCCTCTGGAGATGTGTTGAGTAAGAAGTTGCTGCGGCCAACATCAAAGAGGTTTTTGCCTGGTTTCTTCTCTAGGATTTTGAGGCTTCCTGTCTTACATTTAGGTCTTTTCATCCATTTTGAGTTTATTTTTGTGTATGGTGTAAGAAAGTGGTCCAAGCTCATTTATCTGCATGTCAGTGTCCAGTTTTCCCAGCACCATTAACTGAAGAGACTGTCTTTATTCCATTAGATAGTCTTTCCTGCTTTATCAAAGATTAGTTGGCCATACATTTGTGAGTCCATCTCTGGGTTCTCTATTCTGTTTCATTGATCTGAGTGTCTGTTTTTGTGCCGTACCATACCGTCTTGATGATTACAGCTTTGTAATATATCTTGAAGTTCGGGATTGTGATGCCTCCAGCTTAGGTTTTCTTTTTCAAGATGGCTTTGTCTATTTGGGGTCTTTTCTGGCTCAATGCAAATTTTAGGATTGTTTCTTCTAGCTCTATGAAGAATCCTGTTGTTATTTTGATAGGCATTGCATGGAACATGTAGATTGTTTTGGGTAGTATCGACATTTTAACAATGTTTGTTCTTCCAATCCAGGAGCATGGAATATTTTTCCATTTTTTTGTGTGTCACCATACTTTTTAAATCTTATATCTCGGTGGACATGTGTATCATTTTTAGTTTGATGCTATTGTCTATAAAGGTGACATACATTTTTATGTTAAGTCTTCTGTGGATAAATTGTTTCATTCTAAATAATTACTTTTTTAAACGTTTATTTATTATTGAGAGAAAGAAAGAGACAGAGTTCAAGTGGGGGAGGTGCAGAGAGAGAGGGAGACACAGAATCCAAAGCAGAGTGCAGGCTCCAAGTTGTCAGCACAGAGCCCAATGCAGGACTCGAATCCACAGACCATGAGATAATTATCTGAGCTGAAATCAGCTGCTTAACCAAATGAGCCATACAGACACCCCTCATTCTAAATACTTAGAAGAGAATTTCTGAATCATAGGTTAGGTATATGTTTAACTTCGTAAGAAAATATCAAAAGGGACAGATGGAGATCAATTCTGCCAAAGAAAATTAAAAGATTCCGATGAAAGTTAACCTGTCATCTATAGAGGTGTGTTAAACTGGAAGGATTGGAAAAATATAGCCCATGTACTAACTGATATTATATCTATTTTTGGATGGCGTTGAGTTGAGAATGTTTTTTACCTGTTAAAATATAAAATGTAAAAGGACTATTAATTAGGCTTTTGGCAAAAAGAATTGCTTAGTTTTGTTCATTGGATACCATGAGGGTTTTACCATGTGAAAGGGCATAAACATTTACCCTGTGGCTCTTAGAGAAAAAAAATGCTGACCCCTAGGCCTAGCTGCAGTAGCAGTACAAGTGAGTATATAAAGAATGTTTTAATAATGATTATATAGATTGTCCAAGATAAACAATACAGTTCTGAAGCAAAGAAATATATTATTGGAATTAGATATACTGATACAGAAATAATAAATGAAAATTTTTTTTCCAAAGGTCTTTCTGAAATACCCCAAGGACAGCTAGATGGACTACCATCACCAAGTATCCCATAATTATTAACAATTATTGAAAGTTAAACATTATAGAAAACGATAAATAAAAATAATTAGAAAGAAGACAATGAAACAGGGAGAATATACCCAATAAAAAATAGTACAGTCAAGGTAACTGGGAAAGAAAATAAAGGAGCATTTAGACAAATAATGATGACAATCAAGAAGAGAGTGGAAGATGAGGATTCCTTAGAATAAAAATAATCAAATGGAAAACAATTCAAACAATTGGAATAAGGCAGCCCCCCCCCCCCCCAGGTGGTAGCCATGTCAGGGGACATTTGTAACTTTACCATAGTGACCATTTGTACCTAAACACTTAACTATATTAAATAAATTCCCAAGTGTAGTGGATCAATAGATACAATATGTCAAGTAATCCTAATTATAGGTGAATTTAGTCATCGGGAAAATTTTCATAAACACAAGAGAAAAAGATTGGGAGAATCTTTAAAAAAAAAAAAAGAGCATCTAATACATTTACTAGATTGAATCAAGGTCATTAACAACCTGGTAATAGTATATTATCTGTGTAAATGTTAATAATTTTAATAAGGATTTACTATAATATATGATACAAATGTATATACATACATACATAGATGATTTCATGATTATGAGAAAAATAATTTTGCAAAATAGAGAATAGCATTTTCAAATGCTCTTATGACAAGAAAAAGTATAATATGCTGAAGTCTCAATTTTTTTTATAAATGATAATGGAAATAGCCAGCCCAAAGATAAAAAGCAAGTTTGAAGTTGTGCCATCTGTTTATTATTGTAAGAATAATTTCTTGCTTGGGGTTCTGATATAAAACAGCAAGAAAATCCCAAGGTTTTAAATGGATACAAAGAGATGAAAGAATAATACACAAAGTCAAGTATATGTTACAATTTCCTATGCCTGTGATCCCTACACCAAAGTATTCTGACTTTAAATTAGAGTAACCTTAAATAACTGTACTCCTGGTCCTTGCAGCTGAGACCATAAGGATTCAGATTTGAATCATATTAGCCAATTAGATTTGGAATCAGAAAGGTTGCTGACTCAACAGCTTGATACTCTTCGTTAGAAAAATTAGGATAGGCCATTTATAATGCCTAAAAAGGCCCTGAGTTCTTAACTAGCTCTACCTCTGTTAACCTTAGAACTCAGGTACCAATCACATAATAGTTCAAATTAGCCCCAAAACAAATATAAGAACTGGCTTAGTAGAGCACTCATGGAAAATGGAAAGGGGACATCTTAGAATGAGACAAATCCAACACTTCAGGTGTCACCTTTACATGAAGAGATTGCTACTGTTGAAATATACTTGGCTAAATTCAGATTAGATCTGAAAGCTTCACCCTGCTCTGAGCTCACAAAGGACTAAGACAAAGAATCTAGTTCTTAGATAGAGGGGCTTTCTTTACAGCTGAAAGAACAATGGCAAGCCGGTTCCTTCATTTATGGATAAAAAACAAAAGAATTCTGATAGGTAATTAGATTTGAAAATAAATTATAAATTATTACTGTTTTTGCAATGAGGCCAAAATTTTAAAACACAATAGAAACAGATACTTCTTATAGAAATTTAACCCAGTACCAAAAATTTAAGGTGATTGCATTGAACCTATGTCATATGTGTGAAGAAGCTTGCAGGTACTTCTTCAGAAGTAGTGATAGTTTACCTCTCCTATAGGATTAATGCTGATACCACAATAAGTGAACAAGTAAATAAGAGACTTACTCTCTAGAAAACAATTTGATGGGCAGATCAAAAAAATTAATTTCAAGAGATATGGGGTAACCCAAATGAGAAAATTTGAAAATTTCACCTCTTAAGCATTTCCACTGAAATCAGAATCACTGAGTGATGGACTGGGCTCATAAAATGCAGACAAAGAAAAGCTAAATATAAAGAAAATACTAGAAATTTCATGGTGTATTAATCAAGTCAATGAGACAACAGAATAGAAGCAAAACTTATGCAAATAGACATTTTGTAACCATGCTCTATGATAAAAATCTCTGAGATAACTTCAAAACAAAGACCACCCCCTGCAAGAAAAGTAAAATCTGGGTTAAGACAAAAGAGAATACTTAATTTCAGGAGAAATTATAGGTAACAGTCATCCTAACGTTAATTGTGTCAAAATAGAAAAAAGCAATCTGATCCAAATAAAAATCCTGTTACTTTTGTTTTGAAAATTTGTGAAGATATATAAAAATATTAATTATTGTCCTACCCTTACTAATATTTTCTACTCTAAGGTATGTGTTTTTTCACTACCTATAGTGACTTTTATGACTGTTACTAGCCCTTATACTCTTACTGTTATTTATACCCTCTGGTTACCAAATCAGTTTTCAAAATACACATTATAGAAATTCAGAAGAAAAATGTGTATTTCTGCAGAAAATGCCAATTTTAAGATTATCTGATGGCATTCTTTTTGGGTGATTTATCCAATTTATCAAGAGAGAGAAAGATGTACTACTGATTCACTGCAAGGACTGTTAGTTGATTATTAGTAGTTGGACCATAGTATTGTTCTAAGGATGGCCATTTGAAAGACAATGTCCCCTCCAACCCTAGCTGTTGGATGCAAATATAAGAATCCCTAAGAATGATCTCCATTATAATCTGCAATTATAGTAAAAGGGCCACACTCACAGTCTTAAAAGAACTCTAGAGAAGTATCCACTATTGCTGCTTTGATAAAAAATCTGTGGCTTAATAGGTAGGGAAGATTTTTAAAAAGATATTTTTTTAGATGACTATAAATCATAACATAGAAGACAGATAAGAAAATAGGATATAGGGTGAGACAAGCTTGACATGGATTGTGTTTTATAAACAGTCTTGAAAAGAACGTTCAAAGAATGATTCTTTGTGTGTATAATTACATTGTCATATAAGACTCCAACTTAGCTGTCTAGAGAGAGACTGACAAAGTAATGGGCCAAATGGCAGAGAACTGTGGGTGTCTTTTATGACCTGAGGGTCTCAGTCATACAGTTGCTAAGAAGATTTTGTCCACAATCTCAATGAGTTTGGGAGTGGATCCTTACCTGTTTGAGCTTTGAGATGGCCCAGCCAACAACTTGATCACAATCTGTGAGAAGACCTGAAACAGAAGATGCAGCTAAATCATGCCTAGACTCCTGCCCATGGAAACAGTGATATAATAAATGTATTGTTTTAAATTGCTAAGTTTGTGGCAATTTGTTATATAGCAGTAGGAAAATGCATCTTATCTTCATGAACTACCTCATCTGAAAAGAAAAGAATCTGCCTACCCTGTGCTTAAGATTTAAACAACCTGACAACTGTAAACGTGTTTATATAATACATAACTTTAAACAAGTGGAATCTGTTGCACATATGCTTGTTCACTAGGAGAGTGGGATATAGATAAGAAAGACGCTTCTTGTTTACTAGAAATGTGAAGGTCCTGCTAAAAACAATAACCTTAAACGAATACAGTATTAGGCATGCTGAAAACATCCAGGACCCCAAAGAGCATAAATCTCAGAGTGTCACTGCCACACCAACAACCAGGCAGCAAGTTCACTGTATATCTGGTGGGAAAAGTCAAGTGGACTGTGAAGTGTTTTACTGTCGCCATAAGGTAATTCCAATCTCTTTGCATATTGAGCAAAGAGATCTTCAACCAAGAGCAAGTAGATAATGCAACTGATAACTGATGGTGGCTAAAGCAGAGAGATGAAGACTTACCAAATTTTGAGAATAAAGTAATGTGTGCTTTTCTGCTTTGCTAGGTCTCACTGCCATTTAAGTTGCTTAACTGAATGATTGCTTGATCAATTTATTGAATGAGTATAAATGTGTATGTGATGGGCAATAAGTGATTCAGTTTTCTTGATCACCACTTCCGATTAGCATATACCAACACATTCTTTGTAGTAAAGCAAGCCAAAATCTAATTTCAAAACACACACTCAAATAATTGGGATCTGGCTCAAATGCAATATATATATCTTCTTAATTTTATTTCCAAGTATTTTACTCATTTTGATGCTATTATAAACAGAATGTTTGAACTTCATCTGATTTTTAAAATTCCTGTTTATTTTGAGAGACAGAGAGAGTGAGCATGAGCAGTAGAGGGGCAGAGAGAGAGGAAAGAGAGAGAGAGAGAGAGAGAGAGAGAATGAGCAGTGGAGAGACAGAGAAAAGAGAGAGAGAATCCCAAGCAGGCTCCATGCTGTCATTGAAGAGCCCCATGTAGGGCTTCATTGCATGACAATAAGATCATGACCTGAGCCAAAGTCAAGAGTAAGATGCTTAACTGAGCCACCCAGGCTCCCTTATTTTTAAAATTTTTGATGATAGTAAAGATTACAAGTAAATTTTGTATCTTGACCCTGTATCAAGCAATGTGTTCTTATGTTTACTTTTTAATTCTTAAAATAGATTTCTTAGGATTTTTAAATGAACAATCATGCTGTATGTGAATATAGACAATGTTACTTTCTCCTGTCTAATTTATGTGGATTTTAAAAAATTGTGTCTGTTTCCTTTTATTATGTTTTGTTTTATTGCAGTAACTAGAGCCATCAGAACAATGGTGAACAAAGACACCAAAGTGGATAACCTTTTCTTATTCCCAAGTTTACCAGGAAAGCATTCAATATTTCACTTTGAAATATGGTGCTGGTCACAGTTTTTTTCATAGATGCTCTTCGTAAGAATAGGGAGTTCCTTCCTATTATTAGTTGACTGAGAGTTCTTGTCATGAATAAATGCTAAAATTTGTTCCATGCTTTCTTTGTATTCATTGAAAGGACTGTAGTTTTTCTCTTTATTCCATTAATATAGTAAATTATAGTGATTGATTTTCCAATGTTAAGTCAAACTTGCACTGCTGCAACACAACTCTTTTGCATCTAGTATGTTATCATCTCTATAAACCTCTGGATCCAATTTTTTGGTATTTTGTTTCTCACATGTTTTTACCCTGCTATCCTTTCTTTCCTTTTTTTTTTTTTTTGCTTCATCAAATATTTTTGGAATTTTATTTTGACTCGTATAATAACTGTTTAGCCAAACCTCCTTTCAGGTTGGGTGTTTTTCCTCTAAGAATTATATGTTTTAACTTACCACAGCCCAATACTTCCAAAATGCCATATGTATATATGTACATTTGTATATATATGCCCTATATGTAAATAAGGATATATACATATTGCTTTAAACAATTATACTCTTTAAAAATTAATGGGAAATGCATTGTGTTTTGTGCCAATGCTTACCAAAGCTTTACTGTTCCTTCCCCTTTCCATTTCTTCCTGCACATCTGTGTTCTCATTTGGTTTTAATTTACTTGACCCTGAAGAACTTCCTTAGCATTTTTTGTAGCTTAGTTTTCCTCAGACAAATTTTCTAGCTTTTATCTGAAAGGGTCCTGAATTTGTCTTCATTTTTAAAGAATATATTTGCTGGATATGGAATTCTGGGTTGATAGTTATTTTTCTCCTTTGCTTTCCTTTTCCTCCTCCTCCTCCTCCTCCTCCTCCTCCTCCTCCTCATTCCTGGTTATTGTTTGTCTTCCATTATTTTTGACAATGAGGCAGCCATTTTTCCTTGTTTACTTTCAGCTTTTTACTTTATATTTGACTTTGAGCTGTCTGACAATGGTGTGTCTTTATATTTCTCTCTGTGTATGTGGCTTGGGATTTGCTGAGCTTCTTAGATCTATTATTAAATGTCTTCCATCGTTTTTTGAATATTCTCAGTCATTATACCTCAAAAGTTTTCTTATACCTCATTATTTTTTCCTCCCTTCTGGGACTTCAAAGGGGCAAACAATAGACTTTTAATATTTTCCCACAAGTAAGTGAGGCTTCAGTAATTCATTTTATGTCCACTATTTTCCCTTTATTCTTCACATGGATAATTTCTATTATTCTGTCTCTGAATTTACTGACCCTTTAATTTGTCATTGTCAATCGGCTTTTAAGTCCATCCACTGAATTTTTCATTTAAGAGATTGTATATTTTAGGGTTTGTTTTAAATAGTTTTATTTCTTGCTGAACTTTTCAACATGATCAATCATTTTGGCCATGATCATGGTCTTTATATCCTCAACACATTTATGATAATTGCTTTAGAATGTTTGCCAATTAAGCGCCTAGATCATCTCAGTATTTCCTTCTATACATTGCTTTTCTCTAACTACTAGTAATAAGTTCCTATTTTTTTGCAAGTCTAGACACATTTTTTTGTTTTGTTTTGTTTTTTACAAATAGTTTATTGTCAAATTGGTTTCCATATAACACCCAGTGCTCATCCCCACAAGTGCCCCCCTCTGTGCCCACCCCCCCCACATCCATCAGTCCTCCGTTTTTGTCAGCATTCAAGAGTCTCTCATGGTTTGCCTCTCTCCCTTTCCCCCACCATTTCCCCCCTTCTTCTCCCCCATGATCTTCCGTTAAGTTCCTCCTAATCCTCCTATATGTGCAAACATATGATATTTGTCCTTCTCTGCCTGACTTATTTCGCTCAGCATAACACCCTCAAGGTCCATCCATGTTGCTACACATGGCCAGATTTCATTGTTTCTCATTGCCATGTAGTATTCCATGGTATAGATAAACCACATCTTCTTGATCCATTCATCTGTTGATGGACACTTAGGCTCTTTCCATGTTTTAGCTATTGTGGAGAGTGCTGCTATGAACATTGGGGTACATGTGCTCCTATGCCTCAGCATTTCTGTATCCCTTGGGTAAATTCCTAGCAGTGCTATTGCTGGGTCATAGGGGAGTTCTATTGTTAGTTTCCTGAGGAACCTCCACACTGTTTTCCAGAGGGGCTGTACCAGTTTACATTCCCACCAACAGTGTAGGAGGGTGCCCGTTTCTCCACATCCTCGCCAGCATCTAGAGTTCTCTGATTTGCTCATTTTAGCCACTCTGACTGGCGTGAGGTGGTATCTCAGTGTGGTTTTGATTTGTATTTCCCTGATGAGGAGGGATGCTGAGCATCGTTTCATGTGTCTGTTGGCCATCTGGATGTCCTCTTTGGAGAAGTGTCTGTTCATGTCTTCTGCCCATTTCTTCACTGGGTTGTTTGTTTTTCGGGCGTGTAGTTTGGTGAGTTCCTTATAGATTCTGGATATTAACCCTTTATCTGATATGTCATTTGCAACTATCTTTTCCCATTCCGTTGGTTGCCTATTAGTTTTGTGGGTTGTTTCCTCTGCAGTGCAGAAGCTTTTAATCTTGATGAGGTCCCAATCATTTATTTATGCTCTTGATTCCCTTGCTTTGGGGGATGTGTCAAGTAAGAAGTTGCTGCGGTGGAGGTCAAGGAGGTTGTTTCCTGCTTTCTCCTCTAGGGTTTTGATGGTTACCTGTCTCACATTCAGACCCTTTATCCCTTTTGAGTTTATTTTTGTGTATGGTGTAGTCACATTTTTTTGAATATTAGACTACTGGTTTGGTGTTAGAAAGCAAAAACAAGTCTTACTGGCTAATTATATTGAACATGCAGAACTTTAAATCTTACATTTTTTTTAAACACGGGTCTTTTTTCATTTTGTCCTTAATCTAAAAATGGGTTTTTAGTTGTGTTTATAGTTTTTAGTTTGAATTTTTGGCTTTCTGTAATTTCGGTGGAAATCCCAAAGTGTATAAAACAAGACTCAGATACTATATTGTATCTCTTCTGCAGTTGACAGCAGCTAAGATATATCTGCTCAGTTTCTTGCATTTCCAGCTGTTGTTTTCCACTAGATTTCTTGGGGTTTTCTTGTGCATTCAAAGGTCAGCCAAGAACTGGAGGAAAATTTATATGCTGATTTGGGGACTCTTTCCCTGTGGTTCTTTCCTTCTCAGGAATTTCCCTTTCAATTACAACTCATCTGGTAGTCTAAACTCTCTTCTCTAACACACCAATCTGATAAAACAGAAGATTTCTGCTTGAATTATAGCAGCCCTCTGCCATATGAATTGGAAAATGCCTTTGGGGAAAAGTCAAATAAATGTGGATCTGATACATTGCCATTTAATGCTTTGAAGAATTGAAATCTACCATAATTGCTGCCTGCCTTTGGTCATTCTAAAGTGCTCCAAATTGGTTTATACATTATTTCATTATAATAATTATTTGCAAGAGAGTTAGCCTTATTTAACCTACTCTATCTTTACTACAATCTGAACTCATTTTCCCACATGATATATATATATATATATATATATATATATATGCATTTCTCTGTTGCCTTCCAGCATTAAAAGTTCCTTTGAATTTGAGTCCACGTTGACTTTATCCCCCTCATAGTTAACTTGATCGTTTTGCTCAGCTTCAAAATGATTCTCTCTTTATTCTCAAGAAAATTGACTAGGACATCTCTTGGCACATACTGCTACATATCAGTACATTCATTCTACCAATATTTGTCACCTGGAAAATTTTTTAAATGTTGGGGATACAGTGGTAAATAAAACAACAAAATTAGATTCTAGTAGGAGACCTATTTTATAAAGAGGAAAGATAAATTTAAACAAAGGATGTAAATGATCTTAGAAATAATAAAGTATAAGGAGATAAGTGCTGCGGAGAAAAATAAAGTGGAGAAGGATATCTTGAAATTATACTGTTTTCATATTTCTATGAAATTATATTGCCTTTTTTCTAATTGCCACTTTTTCTTCATAAGTACATTATGATTGATATTAATTCACAATAGCATACCTTTTATTTCCTTGTGTTTGTCTAAAAGTGTCCTAATTTACCAATAACATAAATACATCTATCATTTCCTCTGTGATATTTTTTGTTTTGTTTTGTTTGTTTTGTTTTGCTTTTTTGGAGTGACTTCCACAGATATTTTTATTCTGTGACGTTTAGGAAAGTTTCAAAATATATCATGTTTTATATTCTCCAACCCATGCATGAATATTCATCAATACTTCTTGAATAAAATTTCCATGCTTTAATCTATAATTTTCACTGTGATAAAAAAAAAAAAAGGTTTGCTTTTCAGGAAAACAAATAAGATATTTTTGCTCCATGCTTACAATAAAGCAAGGTGGAATTTCTAATCAAGTAGAAATAACTACTTCTAAAGTTACCAGTACTGATGAATGAATATAGTGACATATCAGTGGTAAAAGAATGCTATAAAGAAATTTTCTTTGGCTTTGGAACAGATTCTGTGTATGTGTGTGTGTGTGGTAACACATTTTCCCACAGCTCAGCTTTCTTTTTGCTTTATGTTAAAGTTGGTAGTGATGTTATACACATGAAATTTATCAGAATCAAAATGAATGTTACATAGTAACAACTAAGACTATCTTACTCTGAGTGAAGAATAGTGTATTAATTGCTGCAGTTTTCACTTTTTAGTCTTAAATTACCCTTTTTGTCATCTGCTTCATATCATCTCTGTTCAACATTTCTTTAAATTTTTAAAATAGAATGGAGTTTCCTTGAAATCAAGTATTGTATCTACTTGTGAGCAGGCTACTGATTGCTCCCCTACTGATTGTTCTACTCATCATTTTCTTGCATTATACCTGCCTTTTGCTTCTTTTGCTTTTTGTCTCTCTAGAGTATGAAAAATCAAAGTCCTGTCAAGCTTTCTCTAACTCTCAGGCTGTATCCACATTATACTAGAAACAGTTCAGTCAGTTCAGACTAGGAGCTCGTCAGTTTAGTCACACCATGAGCTTAAAAGAGATCTATTCTAACTCACTGATAGGTAATTGAAGATGAAGCTGTCAGTGTGATAACACGGAATAAATACAGACTCAGTCTGACTCAACCTGAGCTCCAGTTTCAACCTCTTACTCATTGTTCTGTTTCAGTTTTACCTGGTTTACCTCTACCACAATGTCCTGACACTGAGAGAGAGTCTTTAATCCTATTCTTTTAATTTGTTTGTCTCAGTTTTTAAAAAGTGATGAGTGAAAATAGGAGTACAGGGTCTTGTGAACCATAATATTATAATTTTATGGAACGTTAAAGCAGGAATAGAACCCAGGGATCATCTTGTCCATTTTCAAACTTGGGATCAGTGTATCTCTACTGTTCTTTGAGAGTTGGCTAATAATAATTTATGTGCATGGTCAAAGTGGGTGGGAGTAGGAGGTGGACAGTGTGACTCAAGTGATGCTTCATGGACTGTATTTTCTGCCTCCCTTGAGGGGCACAGCTCCCCACTCCAATACACAGACACATAGACACATTTCATGTACCAGTTATAATTATATCAGTTTTGTATAACAGTGCTCCATCAGCAATCACTTTTGAGGAAAAGTCTCTTCTGCTAAGAAAACATTTTACACCAATAATTTTGTTTAAATCTGTCATTATACAGACTGGGATATTTAGAATCACAGAGAATGTGACTTTCCCAGGGTCATGCTGCCATTTGGTATTCAGAGTGTACCTACCAACACGGAAGAAAAATTAAGTCTCTAAGAAAAATCACAATAACTTTCTGGGGCATAGATCTCTCTGTGAAAATGAAAACTGAATAAAAGCTTAAAATGTTCATTTAAGAGCCATGTGATGACTGTAGTCAGAAATTGCTCTTGTTAGCTGTTCAACTTCCATTAAATATTCATTTCATTAGGTCTAAATATCCATTCACCCATTTTTTAATAAAAAGATTGATCATGTAAAAACAATGTGTCAAATGTTGAGGAAATAAATGTGGGTGAAAAAAATTGACATACTCTCACTTTTAAAGAGCTTAATTTTATTGGTAAATTGACAAGCAAAAATATATGCATAGAGTATAAAAGCTTTGTATTGTAATTTGAACAGTAATAAAAATATAAATTGTAGTAATAAAAAATAACTACTATTTACTAAAAGCTAGGGACTGTATGATATATATACTATCATATATATTACCATTCTATAATAAATATTATTCTATATAGTTATTATTTCCATTTACAGACAAATACATTGAGGCACTTAGAGGGTTAAGTAACTTTTCTAAGACCATACAACTAATATAACTAATTAAATGCTACATCTAGGAGTGAAATTCAGATAGGTCCAGTTCTAAATGCTCAGCTTGGTATAAGAAGTTTTCTATCTTTAAGAATCCCTAATAAATGCTCTATAAAAAGGACACTTTTTACATCAACGGACGAATGGATCAAGAAGATGTGGTTTATCTATACCATGGAATACTACATAGCAATGAGAAAGAATGAAATCTGGCCATGTGTAGCAACATGGATGGACCTTGAGGGTGTTATGCTGAGCGAAATAAGTCAGGCAGAGAAGGACAAATATCGTATGTTTGCAC
>NW_024080781.1:2589154-2653568 GCF_003009895.1 Hyaena hyaena
AATGAAATCTGGCCATGTGTAGCAACATGGATGGACCTTGAGGGTGTTATGCTGAGCGAAATAAGTCAGGCAGAGAAGGACAAATATCGTATGTTTGCACGTATAGGAGGATTAGGAGGAACTTAACTGAGGAACAAGGGGGAGAAGAAGGGGGGAAATGGTGGGGGAAAGGGAGAGAGGCAAACCATGAGAGACTCTTGAATGCTGACAAAAACTGAGGACTGATGGATGTGGGGGGGAAGGGGGATGGGCATGGAGGAGGGCACTTGTGGGCCTGAGCACTGGGTGTTATGTGGAAACTAATTTGACAGTAAACTATTTGTAAAACAAAAAAAAGAGGACACTTTAATTAACACACTGGAGAGCTTAAGGAGAAATTGGTTGCATATTGGTTGCAGTGTTATGTCTGGATTTGAACATTTAAAAAGATAACACGAATGTTTGGGGCACCTGGGTGGCTTAGTCAGTTAAGCTTCCAACTTTGGCTCAGGCCATGATCTCATGCAATCCCCACATCGGGCTCTGTGCTGACTGCTCAGAGCCTGGAGCCTGCTTCAGATTCTGTGTCTCCCTCTATCTCTGCCCCTCCCCCGCTCATGCTCTGTCTCTATCTCAAAAATAAATAAATGCTTAAAAAAATAAATAGATAAAAAGATAAAACAAATGATAGAAACATAATATTTTACTTAATTCATATTTTTACCAGAAAATTATGCCTCAAAAAAGAAAGTCTGATTACTAATTAAATGCCTCCTAATACGCTAAAATATATAAATTTGTAAATCTGTCATGAACTAAGCCCCTGATTTTGACTTTTGGAAATTAATTCTTAATACAAAAGTTTTGCTATAGAAGTGCATTAAATCCTCTGGCAATGTTGTACACATTTGAAAACTGAAGTTTAATCATGGCTCTTTGAACATACACTTTTATTTCCCTTTGACATCAGTTCTTGGTGTTCAGTAATTTAACAGTAAATGATTATAGATGAATTTAGTTAAACCTATATCCTCAGGCCCTAGAAAAACCCCATGGCAATAAAGGCAAGGAAGCAAAGAGTGTAGCAAGCAGTATATACATATATATATATGTAAGTATGTATGTATTTTAAGGACCAATGAAAAATTTTCTAGCTCTCTTTTTCTTTTAACTTAGATTTCAGAACAATTTAATGTTAAGATGCCACTAATCTAGTTCCTAAATTTTGTTAATAACTTTGCTTTGATAAAGGTTAATAGTCTATATGACCTTAATATCTTTACTACAAATGATTGCCAACTTGTATTTTATAATTACATATTTTTGTTCATATAGAACAGTATTTTTATTACCAGTGACATATTATTTAAATCAAGACCTCAATTATAACATTAGCAACGTTTTTCATCAGATCTAAGATAATACTGACTGTAAGGCAAACAATTTTTATACCACTGAAAAAGAAAAACTACTGCTGCTTCAAATATAATTCAGTTTTATCTTTTAGTATTTTATCCTTAAAAAAAGAACTATGTTGGGGCGCCTGGGTGGCTTAGTCGGTTAAGCATCTGACTTTCGCTTAGGTCATGATCTCGCGGTTCATGGGTTCGAGCCCCGCGTCGGGCTCTGTGCTGACTGCCAGCTCAGAGCCTGGAGCCTGTTTCAGAGTCTGTGACTCCCTCTCTCTCTGACCCTCCCCTGCTCACGCTGTCTCTCTCTCTCTCTCTCTCTCTCTCTCTCTCTCTTCTAGAAATAAATAAAACATTAAAAAAAAAAAAAGAACTATGTTGAATAGACATGATTTTTAAATAATATATTACTGTTATGCCTATATGAAAAGTATAAGCAAAATATATTTAAAGTATTTCCAAAATTTCTTCTCAATAAATATTTGATTCTTCTGAGTCACTTTTTAACTCAGTCATTAATGTCCAGTTTTTTCTCCAAATGTCATCTTGTCTGCAATGAGAAGCAATAGTGATGTAGCATTTTCTAAAATAATGACATTGTAAGCCAAGAATCACACATTCTACCAATTTCTCAATTAGAAATCCACATATTAAAGAATTTCACTACTTTTTTTCTTTTTTTTTTTTAATGTTTGTTTATTTTAAGAGATACAAAGCATGCACAAGGGAGAGGCAGAGAGAGTGGGAGAGAGAGAATCCCAAGCAGGCTCCATTCTCAGCACAAGCCTGACACAGGGCTCAGTCTCATGAACCATGAGATTATGACCGGAGCCGAAATCAGTAGTCAGATGCTTAACCGACTGAGACACCCAGGCGCCCCTTCACTGACTTGTTCAATTACATTTTAGCATGATGACAAGCAAAGGGTAAATGGAAAATAAATTAATAATGGTTCCTTTAGCTTAGCATTCTTGAATGGGAAAATAGTTATGAAGTATTTTACAAAGGCATTTGCAACATGATATGAGTTCAGCTCTCCAATCCTATAACCTAAAGTGTGGTTGTCACAAGGAGGGTAATAATATGGCACCTTTTCAGTACTATCATGAGGGAAACTGCTTATTATTCACCAAATTCCATTCTTCCTTTTCCCATACAACAGACATGTGGTCACACAGTTGACCAACTAACTACATTTCCCTGCCTCTGTGGAAGTTATGGGTGGGTCAAGCAAGGAAATCTTCATCAGTGGAATATGAATAAAAGTCTTGGGCCTCTAGGATTTAAAACATCAGGTGCACCTTGTCCACATCTTGTCCATCCTCACTCCCTGCTGGAAGCTGGACATGACAGCAATCCAGCAGCCACCGTATCAATGTTGACTGTGCTTCGTAGGCTGCAGTGGTTGGAAAGCTAAAACCCACAGGCCAAATCTAGCCCATGGCCTTTTTCGTGTGTGGTTACCAGCTAAGTATTATTTTATATTTTTAAAGCATCTATAACAAGGGAGAAAATGAGAAAAATATGCCACAAAGACATACGTCGCTATAAAGCCTAAATATTTACTATGTGGCACTTTACAAAAAGTTTGGAGACATAAGACCTAAGGTATAGCAGAACAACAGCTTAGAAGAAATCCAAATCTCTAAATGATGACAAAAGCAAAGCTCTCCAGGCCATCTAGGTTTTTTTTGTTTTTTTTATAATGTTTTTTTTATTTATTTCTAGGAGAGAGAGAGAGAGACAACGTGAGCAGGGGAGGGTCAGAGAGAGAGGGAGTCACAGACTGAAACAGGCTCAAGGCTCTGAGCTGGCAGTCAGCACAGAGCCCGACGCGGGGCTCGAACCCACGAACCGCGAGATCATGACCTAAGCGAAAGTCGGACGCTTAACCGACTTAGCCACCCAGGCGCCCCTAGTTTGTAATAGTCTACAACATAAAATAGAAATAAACTGAGAGAGTGGTTACATTACATAGGAAAGAACAATGAGTGATAGCTGACTTGTGACAAGAAACAGGACAAAGGGGTGTTGTGTATAAGTGATGAGTCACTAACTTTACTCCTGAAACCAACATTGCTGTGTATGTTATGTAACTAGAATTTAAATAAAAATTTTAAAGAAACAGTGCAAACAAGAGGACAGTGAGACATCTTTAACTTCAGTGTGATAAAAGAGAAATGTTAACCTAGATTTATCTATTCAGTGAAAATATCTTTCACAAATGAAGGTTAAATACATTTTCAGAAAAACAATAGCTGAGAGAATTTATCTCCAGCAAAACTATGTAAATGATCTTAAAGCAAGGGAAGTGATACCAGATAAAACCCTGAATGGGCAGGAAAACATGAAGATTCTTAGTGATGAAGTTTTGGGGTGATGGTGGCGTGGCGCAGAGACAATTACCAAGAAAGAATTCTTGAAGACGTCTCTAGTGCAAAAAAGGTGATTTTATTAAAGCATGGGGATAAGACCCATAGGCAGGAGGAGCAACCCCAGGACTATGATCGTGGAGAGACTGGTTGTATACTATGGAGTGGAGGGAGGTCGAGTCCAGGGGAAGTTTCCAATGAGATTATCAGCTGCTAAAGAAGATTCAGGGGATACAGGAGGCCTAGCAATTGTCAAGCTAAGGTTGTTCCCTCTAGCAAAGCATTAGCATTAAGATAGTAGGGAGTTCCTGGAGAAACACTTTGCTTTGACTGCCTCAAATATTTGTCACTGGGCTGCAGGTTATAAGGATATTTAATTTGGGGCACCTGGGTGGCTCAGTCAGTTAAGCATCTGACTTCGGCTCAGGTCATGATCTCTCGGTTTGTGGGTTCGCGCTCTGCGTCAGGCTCTGTGCTGACAGCCAGCTTAGAGTCTGGAGCCTATTTCAGATTCTCTGTCTCCTTCTCTCTCTGACCATACCCTTCTCACGCTGCCTGTCTCTCTCAGAAATAAATAAAACATATAAAAAAATAAGGAAATTTAATTTTATCTGCCATTCTGTCTTTGTTTCCCACATCACTTAGGAAGGACAACGGTTTAGATAAACATAAAATATATTGTTATTATAATTCTGTGTGTCTGGTTTTAAATTTCTTAACAAAAATTATGGACTACTAAAAGAAAACAGTAATGCAGGGTTAATGGCATACATTGAAGAAAAAATGCTAAGAATTAAAAAAAACAGGTAATGACTAGTTGGTTGCAAGGTTTTAAAAATGTTTGTGAATATATGAATTGAGACTGAAATTATGTGAAGATTCATATTGTATTTATATTTTCTAAAGAGAGAAACCACCAAAAATAACACATAGGTTGTAGACTAAAAAGCAACACAGAATAAAGCATAGTAGTTTAAAAAAATACAATGTTAATTCAAAAGGGGAAAAGGTTGTAACAAAGATAAATGAAATAAATAAAAACCAAACTTCTAAAAGGAAGACTTAAGCTTACAATAGCAACATTATATTTAATGGCAATTAATATACATTCTAGCTCCAGTTAAAAGACTGATTGTGTGACTGGATAAACAAGAAAGATTTGTTTATATATGGTTTAAATGAAACACACTTTAACAGGAAATACACAAATAGGTTAAAAGTGAGAGTTAAAATAGGGTATATCTTGGAAGCACTAAACATAAGGTTAATATGGCTCTATTAATTTCTACCAAAATAGAATTCAAAATAAAGAGTATTATTAGTGAATGAAGACAGATATTTCACACTGATAAAAAATACTAACTTATTAAGAATATATAACAAACTCAAATTATATATGCATTTAATAACAGAGCCTCAAAATATAAGATGCAAAGGAGGAAGTGGACAAGTTCACAATCATAGTTGATAGAAGAGTGGACAAAGAAATAAGGGAAAATATGGATTGAACAATACAAACAGCCAGCATATTGATATCCTCATAGAATATAAAAAAGGAAAAAAAAACAAATAAACAAAAACTGATGAAGAGACTAGGGAGATTTGCTAAAACATTTTTTCTCGAGTTGGGTAAATTGGGCTGTCATATATAAGCTTTTCCATAAGTTTCCAGGCACCTTCCTGCAAATTATTCAGTGCAGTGTTGGAGAAAGTGGAGGCCTTATGTGATGCTTGGCTATAATTCTGGTATTTCCTGATTTCTGATATATTAACAGAAGTTTTCTTAAACTTCACTCTGCCTGTCTTTTCAGATTCCTTTCAGATTCCTGTACTGAATTCTTTTCTTCTTAAAATACCTAAAGCAATTTTTGTTTTTTGACTATATATCATAATGTGTGGATACAGATACTGATAAATGGTTGAATCTATCTATTTGAATGGCTGAGCTTGTGAGTCTGTAGGGGTTCTCTTCTAACAGTGTATATATTCTCATGGACAAAGTAAGCTCACCAGATGAGAGAAGTGGGAGGAAGGAAGAGAAAGAGGAAAAGATTTGAAAAAGTTCTTTAGGAATCTGGTTAAAGCAAGGACTCTGATGGCTGGGCCGTATAAAGGGTGCTTCTTTATGGTTCTAGTAAATGTGAATTTGTGGCTTACCTCAGCCACATTTATGGGCCATAGTTAAAATCTGTAAGATAATTGACTGGAAGGTCCAAACATTGAGGAGTTCTTAGCCTTGTCTGGACATTAGACTTCCTTGACAAGCTTTTAAACAATACAAATGCCTGCTCTCTTCCAGTGATTCTGATTTAATTGTCTTAGGGTAGAGTCTGATCATCAGAATAATTTACCTACCTGCTAAAATTGCCTACCACCTACCTGGAAAATGCCAATGTGAGAACAAGGTTGAGTCCCTTTTTTTAGACTATGAAAATTCTTGAGTTCGGTATCTATGTCATTTTAATATTTTTATTATCATTGTTTGCACAAAGTAGGTAATCAAAAACTTAATACAACTGAAGAATAAATCTATGAAAAGTCAGGCTTTGGCAACTGATTTTCACCTCTTATCCCCTCCTTTTAATAATTTCTCACAACATTCTCCTATAGTTATTTGGAATCTGTATTTAGATTGGATTTAAAGGTAGCCATGCAATTCCTTACACCTCTATTAAAGAACGAGCTATTAAAATGCTAAGGATGAACATTTTGTTGCACAAGATCTCACAGATTGGTGTCAGAGGTAATCTACTGCTTCATACATAAATGATTGAGATAGAGTTGGTTTGTTGGACCAAAAAAAACCCCTATTTCCTCTACTTTTCCACGCAGCTAGACTACAGCTCCTGGTCTCACACCCAGGAAGACATGGCCAAGAGACAGAATTCTAACCAATGAAATGGGAGTTGAGATGATATATATCTCTCTAAACTTGTCCCCATAGTCACCTTGCTTTTGCCCTGTCCACTGGCCAAGAGAAGATGGTCAGGATGAACTTGGAACTCACACAATGAAGGTGGTAGAGCCCAAAATGAAAGGATTCTGGATCTCGAAATTGTCACTGAGAGGAAAATTGCTCTGAGATCAGGAGCACCTGTTTTCAACTTTGAGTGAGGGTAAATTTGAATAGTGAGCCAATATACGTTTGTTTATGTTTATGTAGGGTTGAAAGTGATATGTCATGTCATGTTGATAAAGTATTTTCCTATAATTAACTATTTTATCTACTTGAACATGCTAGACGGGTAAAAGACATTTTATTTCATGTGTCATTTTGTAGCTAGAAAAGACAGGAAAAATCATGAATAACATCCTTGTGGCATTGGTTAATAGCATTATGTATCTAATAAAGTTCTGGACTGTGGGCCCTACAACATGATTCTCAAACTAAATATGTACCTTTGAATAACTGAGAAATTTTGTTACTGTCAAATTTTGATTCAGTAGGTTTGGGATAAAGCCTGACATTCTACATTGCTAATAAGTTCTCAGATGTTGCCCACACTGCTGGTCTTCAAACCACACACTATATAAAGAACAAGACCATACAATTAAGGCATTATCTTTCCCTCACTAGATTAAAAATCTCTGGTCTTCTATACATGTTTAACTCTTCTTTTTTTTTTTTTTTAAATGTTTTATTTATTTCTAGGAGAGAGAGAGAGACAGCGTGAGCAGGGGAGGGTCAGAGAGAGAGGGCATGTTTAACTCTTCTTATCAATTCTTCCCTTTTGTTATGGGTTTAATTATGCCCCCCCCCCCCAAAGCATATGCTGCTGCCCTAATTCCTGATACCTGTAAATGTGACCATATATGGAGATAAGGTCCTTGCAGATATAATCAAGTTAACATAGTCAATTTAAGATTAGGGTCCACCCTAATCCCTATCACTGGTATTCTTATAAGAAGAGGGAAATTTAGACATAGAAGCACACAATGAACATTATGTGAAGACAAAGGCAGAGATTGGAGTGAGGCATCTACAAACCAAGGAATACCCAGTGTTGTAGTTGTTCCCAGAAGTGGAGAGAGAGGCATGGGACAGATTCTTTTTCAGAGCATTCAAATGGAGCCAACTCTGCTCACACACTGATTGAGGACTTCTAGCTTTCAGACTGTGAGACAATAAATTTCTGTGGTATTAAACCATCTAAGTCTGAAATATTTTGTTATGACAGCCCTAGAAAACTAATACACCTTTGTATGCCATAATGTCAAGTTGCTATGTTTTTTGGGATAGTATTTATCAATGAGACAATAAAAGCAAATCAATGAATATATTTTCCCCTTTTCTTTGCAAACAGTAAAGAAATAAAAAATTATTTGCATTTGATCAGTACCCACACAGAAACCATTTTCTCATCAGTGAATCATTGATTACCTAGGATGTCAAAAATGTTTAACTTCTTTGTGGAAGTTAGGATGAGAAGTCTTTGACTGTTTTTTCTCTGACATACAGTTTACTTAAGTGCATTTTCTACCAGATTACCTCCTTTGCACGGAAGAGAGAAAAATGACCTAAAACTTCCCCCAGGGGCTTCAGAACTGCTGACACAGTCATGCTTCCAAGAAACTGGGCCCTCAAACTAATTTTTCTCAGGTTCTCAAAGGATAAAAATATTAAGTATGAGTCACACGGATGTTAATTTCATGCCCTTTTTACTCCTATTCTATTCCTGCTCTTTCCTGGAGCTCTTCACATAGATATAGGTAACCAAAGAAGGGTGAGACCATTTTACCTCTGTCAACTGTATGATAGAAAATTACTGTTCACTTCTTTAGAGAAGTGGAGTTAAAAAATAATCATCATCGAGAATATTTTCCATTTATTATCCAAAAACCATCCTAGAAGGAAGAAGATAACACCTTTTCATAACTTAAATACAGATGAATAATGGCAACATTGAAAGTGGTATTTTTTTAATGTTTTATTTATTTCTGAGAGAGACAGCATGAGCAGGGGAGGGTCAGAGAGAGAGGGAAACACAGAATCTGAAGCAGGCTCCAGGCTCTGAATTAGCTGTCAGCACAGAGCCTGACGCAGAGCTCGAACCCACGAATGTGAGATCATGACCTGAGCCGAAGTGGGATGCTTAACCGACTTAGCCACCCAGGCGCACCTTAAAGTGGAATTTGTTCTTGTTTGAGTAAAGTGTCTATCATTATCTAATTAAACATATTAGCTCTAGTTAAAGACATCATTTTATTTCAAGTGCCACTTTACAGCAAGGGGGAAAAAAACAGGAAAAACCACACATGGTGTGCCTGTGAGGATAGATTATGCCAAGGAAGAACAAGAAACTAAGTTTAACTAAACTTATGCATACTGGGTCCTATTGCTCTTTGATGAATATATTTAACTCAGAGTAGTTTCTCCTGGATTTTACTACAATGGAGAATAGTGACATCAAGCATGGCATAAAATACTGCTCCAGAATTGTCTTAGTTTGTGTTATGGGTGATTTTCAGAATCCTTTCAGAATCGAGATCCTCATATCCCCAGGTAATGGCAATGTTTTTTACTGAAGGTTCTCAGCTAAGTCCCTCTGCCATTGCAATTCTGGGAAGGGGAGGAGAGGCAGTTTCCAATGACTGGTTCATGCAGAGACCTCAAGGTCCAAGGTCTTTGCCTCAAGGTGGTACAACTCTGAAGGACCATACCAACTTCTCAGCTTTCTATGGGATTGTCTAAGACCTTTGTGTGATTTCATCACAGTTCAACTTCTATCCTGTGCTATTCACTCACTGACTAGTGTTGATCCTAGGAATACTCTCTCCAAAATCTCAGAATCTCAACCCGTTTTTCAGGTAACCAAGTTTTAACAGTTTATAAACTCAAGAAACACAAGACAAATAGCAAAGAATAATGAATAGTAATAGTGTACACTGGTACTGGTAGTGAATACAGTTGACAATATTGAATACTAACAGTGAAGGGCACCAATACGTGATCTGGTATATGTATTAGATAAAATAACAATTCCCCAAAGATATCCATGCCCTAATCCCTGGAACCTGTGTCAAAGGAGACTTTAGGATATGATATTATTAGGATCTTGAGAATCAGAAATTATACTAGATTATTCAAATGGGCTCGATGTAATTATAAGGTGCTTTGAAAGTAGAGAAAGGAGGAAGAAGAAATCAGGGAAAGGTATATCCCAATGGAAATAAAGTCAGATTTATATGATATGAAAAGGTCTCAGCCCACTGCTGCTGGCTTTTAAGATGGAGAAAGGAGGCTACAAGCCAGGGAATGCTACTAGCCTCTAGAACCATATGATCTTTTCAATAGATGCAGAAAAAACATTTGGCAAAGTACAACATCCATTCATGACTGAAAAACAAAAAAGCACCTCAACAAACTGCAGAGTTGGAACAACAAATTCTCCCCTAGAACCTCTAGAAAGAAATGCAGCCCTGCCAGCACTTTGATTTTAGGACTTCTAACCTGAAGAACAGTAAGATAATAAATTTGTATTGTTTTAAGCCATGACGTTTGTGGTATTTGTTACAAAAGCAATAGAAAAGTAATACAACATATTTCTTGTGCATGTTCAATTATGTGAGCTATATAGTAAAATCAGAGTCATCATTTTATGGTATTTAACATTGGATAACATGGTCTGCCTGGAATACTGAATTTGCTCTGAGTCAGTTCTTCACTGCCTATACCATGTTGGTGATCAAACTGAATTCTCAACTATGTATACTTGATCATGAGCTACAACTGTCTGAACCATACCTGGGTGTGTTTTGACATGAAATCACAGGTTCAGAACACCATGGTGTTAGGACAGCAATGTCAGGTGTCTTCATAGGATAGTCTTTGTAGTTTTGTGGACCTAGATTCCAGTCTCACACCATAATTTACTACCTATGTGTCCCTAAGTCAATTACCCAACTTCTCTCTACCTCCTTTCCTCAGGTATCTAATTGGGGTAATATATAACTTGTGGAAAAAACCAAACCTCAACAAATTCAAGAAGATCCAAATCATTCCATGCATATTTTCTGACCACAACAGGATGAAACTAGAAATCAACCACTAGAAAAAAAAATCTGGAAAGACAACAAATACATGGAAGTTAAATAACATGTCACTAAACAATGGATGGGTCAACCAGGAAATCAAAGAAGAAATTTAAAAGTACAGGGAAGCAATAAAATTAAATATCCAAAACCTATGAGAGGAAGAAACAATCCCATTTACAATGACATCAAAAGCAATTAGATATTTAGGAATAAACCTAACCAAAGAGGTGAAAGACCTGTACTCCCAAAACTATACAACACTGATGAAAGAAATTCAAGACAACACAAAGAAATGGAAAGACATTTCATGCTCATGGATTAGAAGAAGAAATATTCTTAACATGTGTATACTACCCAAAGCAATCTACACATTTAATACAATCCATATCAAAATGCCAAAAGCATTTTTCACAGAATGAGAACAATCCCCAAATTTGTATGAAATCACAAAAGACCCTGAATAGCCAAAACGGTCTTGAAAAAGGGAAGCAAAGTTGAAGGTATTACAATTTTGGACTTCAAAATTACAGTAAACAAAACAGTATGGTACTGGCACAAAATTTTACACATAAATCAATAGAAAAGAAGAGAAAACCCAGAAATCAACTGATGATTATATGGCCAAATAGTCTTTGACAAAGCAGGAAAAAATATGCAATGAGAAAAACAGTCTCTTTGACAAATGGTGTTGGGAAAACTGGACAACATGTGAAAGAATGGAACTGAACCATATTCTTACACTATACAGAACATATTCAAAATGGACTAAAGACCTAAATGTGACACCTGAAACTATCAAAATTCTAGAGGACAACACAGGCAGTAACCTCTTTGACATCAACTGTAGCAACTTCTTTCAAGATATATCTCCTGAGGAAAGGAAAACAAAAGAAAAAATAAACTTTTAGGACTATATCAAAATAAAAAACTTCTGCATATCAAAGGTAACAGTCAACAAAACTAAAAGGCAATGTATGGAATGGAAGAAGATATTTTCAAGTGATATATCCAATAAATGGCTAACATCCAAAATATATAAAGAACTTATAAAATTCAACACCCAAAAATCAAATAACCCACTTAAAAACTAGGCAGAAGACATGAACAGACATTTCTCCAAAGAAGACATTCAGATGACCAACAGACACATGAAAAAATGCTCATCATCATTTATCATCAGCGAAATGCAAATCAAAATTACAATCACCTCACACCTGTCAGAATGGCAAAAATCAGTAACACAAGAAACAACAGGTATTGGTGAGGATGCAGAGAAAGGGGAACCCTCTTGTACGATTAGTGGGAATGCCAACTGGTGCTGTCACTCTTGAAAACACTTTGGAGGTTCCTCGGAAAGTTAAAATTAGAAATACCTTATGATCCAGCAATTGCACTAAAGGTTATTTACTCAAAAATACAAGAACACTAATCCAAAGGTATACATGCATCCCTATGTTCACAGCAGGATTAATAGCCAAGATATGGAAGCAGCCCACATGTCCATCAATTGATGAATGAATAGATGAAGAAAATGTGGTATATGCATACAGCAGAATACTATTCACCCATCAAAAAAAATGAAATCTTGCTATTTGCAATAACATGGATGGAGCTATAGAGTAAAATGCTAAGTGAAGTAAGTCAGTCAGAGAAAGACAAATACTATATGACTTCAGTCATATGTGGAATTTAAGAAACAAAACAAGCAAAGGGGGAAAATGGGAGAGAGACAAATGAAGAAACAGGCTCTTAACCATAGAGAACAAAGTGATGGTTACAAGAAGGGAAAGGAGAGGGGGATGGGTGAAACAGGTGTTAGGGATTAAGGAGTGTGCTTTTGATGAGTGCAGGGTGATGTATGGAAGTGTTGAATCACTGAATTGTACAAACTGAAACTAACATAACACTGTATATTAACTAACCAGAATGAATAAAAACTTAAAAAATATATAACTTGTGCAAACTTGTTATGCGTATTAAATTACATCATGTTCTTATACAGTGTCTGGCACAGAATAGACACTTAATAAACATTAGTTATTTGTATTATTACAACATAGTTCAATGGTTCGTTTATTCAACAAATATTTACTGAGACTCTAAGAATTGTTTTTCCAACTTGTTTAATTATCACATTGAGATACAACTGACATTTATCTTTAAGATTGGAGAACCTCAAATCATAGGTAAAATGCCTGTTACTATGCCAAAAAATAGATACTTAGTTAATGTTTAATAAATATATTTATTCATTAACAAAAGGCTTTGATCATTTTTATTCAGTGTGGACAGGCTTTGTGTTATCCATTAGAGACCATATGAAAATAATTTGCACAGCCAAAAACACATACACCATACACAGAGTATCTGAAGGATACAGCATTTTTTCTACAGTCCTTGAAAGAAATATGATTGTAGTAGACTTCATTGAAAATGGAAGGGAAAACTTCAGAGCATTTGAGGTTCTGACCGAATATGTATTTTTACCCTTAGGTTATTTGACTAAAACAGCGTATGCACATTCAGTGTTTTATTAAAAAGCACATTCCTGCTCAGAGACATAACAGATACATTTGCAGTGGAAGAATTTTATTTATTTTCCTATTGCAAACTCTGCCAGAACCACATGGAAAAAGACCAAAAGATTTATTACCTTTATAAATCTATTCACCTAGCTTTGAAAGATTTTTTCTAAATACCAATTAGAACAATTTTATTCTTTTCAGTTCTTATTGAAGTGTTTATAGTTAATGTCATCAGAGGAACAATTATCAAAATGTAAGAAAATAGTATAACTAGGCTCAATAAATCAAATGCAAAGAAATATATTTTATTAATCAAAATAGTTGAAAAAAACAAAAGGAAAAGTGAAGGAACTATTTTGTGGAATCTAAAGTGTCTTTATAGGGATGAATAAGTATAATGTGTGAGTATGTAAACCTTTATGTCATTTACAAAGACAGGGTCCAGTGAAATCACACACAAAAGGGAAAGAAAGAATAGGAAATGCTCCTTAGTGGGCTTATCTTATGATGGTTAAAGTCTCTATTCTTAGTGTGAATAATGACATCAATGGATTTGAACATAGCTAAAATATAATTATTTCGGTTTTTCAGCAGATTCCAAAACCAATTCCATAATCTTAAAACATTAAGGCTAAAACAAAATTATGTACAAAATTATAAGAGGGCTTAAGAAGCCTTCAAAATATTTAGTAAAAACTTCTAATTTTATAGAAGAAGAAATTAAAGTATGATGAGATGTACTACAATCCAATTTATGAGTCACTCAAAATTAGAATATTCAATATTTAATTGCTAAACTTTGTTTTTGATTCCTCATGTGTTATCCAATTTTATCACCGCCTCATTTAACAGGCTTACTTCAAAATGACTTTTGACTGTTTTCCAAGATCTGGTTCACATTCAAGTGAAATTTGCTTCTAAAGTTTTCCCAGGAATGTGCCCCAGGGCTTTGAAAATAATTCTAAATAAGAGCAATAAAATGTTTCCAAGGCAAGTTAGTATTGTCTAGAGCAGCACTGTCCAATAAAAATATTTTCTAATAGATACATTGAGAAAGTAAAAAGAAACATAATAAATTTTAGTAATATATCTTAACTGTGCATATCATACAACCATTTCACCAGGTAAAAATTGTTAAAAATTTTAATTAGATATTTCATATTATTTTCATACTCAGTCTACAAAATCAACATGAGTTTTACATTTACAGAACATCTCATTAAAAAAATTTTTTTAATGTTTATTTCTTTCTGAGAGAGAGCATGAACAGGAGAGTAGCAGAGAGAGGGAGAAACAGCTGAAGCAGGCTCCAGACTCTGAGCTGTCAGTACAGAGCCCAAAGCAGGGCTCGAACTCATGAACTGCAAGATCATGACCTGAGCCAAAGTCAGACGCCCAGCTGACTGAGCCACACAGTTGCTCCAGTACATCTCAATTTGTATTAGATGTATTTCAAGTCCTCAATATTGTTATGTGGCTACCATGTTGGATAATACAGATATAGAATGACAATCACTATTCAAATTCTGTATTAAACTTCTTGAGTTTAATTGTAAGCATAAATAACTTGGATAAATATTCAGTTGGCAGTTTTGGATTTCTTAAATAGTAGAAACTACTCTGTTCTCTCTGTTCTCATGTTCTGCATTTCATATTACATGTATTTCGAATACCTCATTTCTTCTATTTCTTCTTTTTTCCTCGTATTTCTCTTTCCCCTTTTTTGCTTCTGTGAGAATTCTTTTTAACTGTCCTTCTAATTCACTTCATTAGCCATAGTATTTTATCAGTTTTTTCAAGGACTCCATTGCACACTTAAATTCAATAATTTTATGTTTTAACTAGGCAGTTTCTTGATCTCAAAGTATTCTCTTTGATATATTTAATGTACCCTTGAGTATCCCTGATATTATATGTTGCATATTATTAATTTCTCCTTTCTTTTGATTTATTTCATTTGATTCCTCAGAATAAGTTTCTTTTATACTCTGAAATCTTGGCATAAATATTACACTGGTAACTTATTTTAAAGTCCTGTGGCAAAAAAGTAGAATAATGTGTGGATTAACTAACTCTAGTTCACACTTAAGGCATGGGTAGTTAGTGTTTGAAGCAACTAAGCACATGGCTTTACTGTCAAGGGGGTTCAAGTAACTATTTGTACACCAGAAGGAACATCAACATAAAGGTTGTTGGAAATTAGTTTGGTAATTTCAGTAACACTCAAGATAGGTGGTTCACCAGAATGGTAGCACATCTCTGGCATGGACAGCATGTAAATATCCAGTATGCCCAGGTGCTGAACACCTTTGGAGTAACACACATCCCGAACTCTACATGGTTCATAGTCTGTATTACACAGAGTACTGTGTGGTCAAATTCAACTACAAGCCCAACTGATTTAGCTGTCAGGTGTGTTTGCATTCACCTTTGAGTGAATTTCTCAGGCAAGGGCTTCATTGGTGTGCTTGACTACAGAGAATACATTCATCTCCAAGTTTGTAAGAACATAACATATGACTATTTTTGTATCTTTCTGATAGGAAATGTGGTTCATTTGGCAAATTTTGTGTAAAATTACATGTTAACAGACCACCTGATAACCAGATGTCATCTAGTATACTGTCAACTCCAATCTCCAGAGACTACCAACAGTTGAACAGCCAGTTGGATCAGGTCCGTTTAAAATTTTTTAATGTTTATTTATTTTTGGAGGAGAGAGAAACAGAGCGTGAGCTGGGGAGGGGCAGAGAGAGAGGGAGACAGAATCTGAAATGGGCTGCAGGCTTTGAACTGTCAGCAGAGAGCCCGATGCGGGACTCTCACTCACCAACTGTGAGACCATGACCTGAGCTGAAGTTGGATGCTTAACCTACTGAGCCACCCAGGCACCCCAGGTCCATTTAAAATGATTAGTTCAGTCTTTTTTCCCATTCTTGTTGTAATTTTTACAAAGAAAATTCTGCAATTCTGTTATTGTCATGTAAGTACCTGTTAAATATTATGTGGGTTTCTGTGGAAGTATTGATCTTGCCAAAAGAGAAAAAGGAAAGTTTATCCTTTTTCTAGTTTTATTTGGTGGTTTGTATGGCTTGTGAGGTGTAGCGATAGAGTAGCTAGTTGGGGCAACCAAGAAGTAGGGGGACACTTGTTACGGGAGACTGAAGAATCCTATTCTCTTTGATTAGCATGCCTGACTATCCAGATAATATACTTGAGGTAGATGGGCATTCCTCTTCTAGGACTACGATAATCCCCACAATATTAGGTGGGGTCAAGATCGTCTCCACGACATCTTGGCAATAATTGCTCACAATTTCTGTCTTTCTCTGCTTTCTCCTGTCTGTCTCAAGTTCATCTCCCATGTAGCCCTGATTGCTTGGAGTTGCAAGACATTGTACACCAGAAAAGGTCAAGGAGGTTTGAAGACTCTTAAGAGGTTTTCTTTTTTTTTTCATTGACTACATGATAATTTCTATTCCATGAAGGAAAGGCAGGAAAATATTTTTAAAGCCTTGATATTACAAAATATCTCCAGTGTCATTTCAGTATTGCCTCTTCCTGTCACACTTCAGTCCAATCAATTCCATTAAATAATGGAGTTAAAGGTATATAACTCTGTTATTTTGTGTCCATCCTTAGCCTACAAATATAGCATTGTATTTGAGATGATCCAGGATTGTATCAATTCTACAGATCCTAAAGTATAGGTCTCTGCAGATAGCCATAAAATAATAAAAAATAAAATGTAAAAGTCATATAAAAAAAATAAAACCTGTAACTCTACTCCTATTATTTTCTGAGAGATCAGAAGCATTCTAAAATGTTTACTAGTGTCCAGTAAAGTCATTACACAAACGTAGGGCCATTCACAGCAAATCTTAAAAACATAATGGCAGCCTTTCTCTTTCCGCCATCTTTGAACCCGTGGAGGCCTGCTGGGAACAGGACTCCTGAAACGACAAATATGTCTGGAAGGTTGTGGTCCAAAGCCATTTTTGCTGGCTATAAACGGGGTCTCAGGAACCAGAGGGAGCACACAGCTCTTCTTAAAATTGAAGGTGTTTATGCCCGAGATGAAACTGAGTTCTATCTAGGCAAGAGATGTGCTTATGTATACAAAGCAAAGAACAACACAGTGACTCCTGGTGGCAAACCGAATAAAACCAGAGTAATCTGGGGAAAAGTAACTCGTGCTCATGGAAACAGTGGCATGGTTCGTGCAAAATTCCGAAGCAACCTTCCTGCTAAAGCCATTGGCCACAGAATCCGTGTGATGCTGTACCCCTCAAGGATTTAAACTAACTGAAAAGTAAATAAATAAAGGTGTAGATTTGTTCTCTTGTAAAAAAAAAAAAAAAAAAAAAAAAAACATAATGGCAGACTAAGTCCTTTGAAGGAAAGAGATTTGTATTTTGTATTTATATTCACAATTTGCTAGTTTATTGCAATTATATTTTAATATTAAGCATCCTTATAACTAATATTTTATCTTATTCCAAGCCTTCAAAGTTTTAATTATTAGTCTCTTACAATTTCAAATATAATAGTTATTCTTTTATTTCATATTTATGTAATCAGTCATTGAAGATTTAGGAAGGAGGAAAGTTGAGTGTTAAATAAAATCTCACCTTGAAAAACACACCACAGGCCACTTAAAATTCTTGACATTTTCATCAACCCTAACTTCAAACATTTGTTGGTTAATGATTTTATTTTTTTCTTTCTGCACCCTGGATGAAAAGTTGGAGGTGTTTAAATACTATAAAGCTTTAGATTCATTCTTCTGGTGAACTTTCAGAAAATGCACAGTCTCACGGTACGCCCAATGCACAGTATTCTTTCAAGGTGTTTTCTTTCAGGCATGAATTAATAATATGAAAACTGCTTGATTACATGATTACTGACTAAACTCAGGAAACTGATTGCATCTGCTCATGTCTATAGTTTCATTCAGAAAAGGCTTAAAATGTGTACTCCTTGTGCAGGAAAAATAATGTTTTCTTTACCCAGTATGGACCTCCCTATTTTCAATATGTGGATTCTAACAGGATCAAATTTTTTCCCCTTGTAATGATCTTGTAATGAGGAGACTGGAGGTCTCTGAAAATATATTTAAAAAACCCAAAACCCAACAAACAAACAAAACCTGGAGCTATATACCCTAAATGACGTCAAAAATTATATTTTATATTCTGGTGAAAATATATAAAAGCAAAATATGGTACCCTTTTTGCTCAAAATATTCTGAAGAATCATATTTGAGGCCTGGTGAAAGATGAATTGTTTTAAAACTATTTGTGAGGATTGCAGCAACAGAAGCAAAAGCATGTAGTTCAGGTGGAATGAACATGGATGTCAAAAAGGCATCTGTCAGGAGGAAAATTCTGAACCCTGATAGTTCTCACTTCCAATTATAACAGCAGGTACAGTATAAGAAAATGTTGCATTGAAATCCAAGGGCTGTGCTCAGCTGACAGTTTTTCTTGTGCTGCCTTCTCTTTTAACAAATTAGTCATTCTAGGAGCTCTCTTTTGTGTAAAACTTTTGCCTTTATATATGGATTTTCCCTTATCTATAGCATAATATGTTATTACATGTGACCAGCTAATTTCTCCTTGAGTCTTTTCCATTTGACAAGGCAGAACTCTGGACATTCAAAATCAAGTAGCTAACTATTATATTTCTGATAACTTTAGAAAAGCCTTGAAATATGGAAACTACATAAAACTACCTGAAGGATGATAAATCTTGATAATGGTAAAAATAATGCAGAAATAGATCAACAAATCTCATTAATATTCCATCATAGTAAAACAAACAAACACTCATTAAGATAAAACTCAGCAGAAGATGAACAAACATTTTTCCTTTAATCCAAATATGTGATTTCTCTGGAACTATAGACATATAAACTATTTATTATTATTTCATTTGCAGACATATAGGCAATGTCCTGAAACTCAATGACCAAAGAACTTTATGGAAATGGTTTTCTTTTTTACCTTTAATTTTAGGTCAAAGGAACAAAAGTAAAAGAAACAAATTCACACAAGAATTTGTTTTAAAAAAGAAATGCAGGCTTTTATGAATGGAATGACAGCTTGCCTGTCCCTTTCTCGCATCTTCTTCATCTACACGTATGGGGAGTTACACTATGAGAGTGACTACATAAAGCTATTGCATAGTGACACTATGAAGTCCTTAATTAGTTAAGACATTAATTATGTTTAATATTGTCACTTTCTTACTATGAAGAGAAAGCAATATATCTGATAGGTAATTTTAATCACAAGGTTTGAGACCAAAGGGTACCATGGCATTAATCAGCAAAATTAAACTAAGTACTCTATTCAAGTGAAGTTTAAAAACATACTGAAATTTGAGACTTATTTTATTATCACTTAGGCTTATTTTTAATAAACTATGTGAAGATAACTATATATATTTGAGAATGTGAAATAAACATTTCACCAAAATTTTCTAAAGGAAAAACACATAGGCTCATAGCTGACGAGTACAATAAAAAATTTTTCCCTTTCCTATTTTATTGAGCCTGATCATCTATTTGAGAAAAAGCTCTTGAAAAGCTTTTTAATAAGGAATAAAGTATCCCCTTCCAAAAGGCACAGTCCTAAGGATTTAGAAATATGGTCCTGAGGATTAGAAAGAATGTACTTAGGGAGGAAATTATATAGTGATTAAAGCACACTACTGTTACAAATTATATCAGGGATTTTACAGTGGGTTTCTATTTAATTCCTTAAATACTGCATCTTTAAAGCTTAGAGTATGATGTTACCAAAGAGATTATATTATTAAAAAGATTGTTGAAACCCAGTTACCAGTATGAGAGGATTACCCTGATGTTTTAAAGGATAGCCAGTTTGTTCAGTATTATTAAAGTCAATGGTAAACAGAATAGAAAGTAAACAAAGGAATACATTTACCTTGTATAACCGGAAAATATCATTATGTTTTGAATTCCCAAGTTATGGAATTTACATAGACACACACGCACACATACATCCTTTTATTAACTCATTCACAGAGAGTTAAGTGATGACTGAAAACTAGCACTAGGTCTAGGGTCAATAACTCAGCACTTCTGAATTTTAATCCTAGCACAGAGAGGTATCATTTCCAGAGAAATAAAGTACTTTAAAATAATATTCCTTGTAGTTCCAAAATGTGATAAGCCAATGAGACTGAATTTAGCTTTCAGATAAATCCAAACCTTTTTAAGAAACTAACTGATTTTAATCTAGCAGCCAGCCTAAACAAGTTTTGGCCCTTATATCTGAGACTCATTACACCAGTCTTATTTATAGAAAATAAGCAAAGTATAAAAAAATTACTTGAAAAATAGAACATTATTATAAAAAGAACAAAACTGTATTTAGCCTGATGGAGTTGCTTATCAAAATAATTAACATACAATATTTGAAATTATTTTTATGTAAAATTTTCAAGTAATACAAAGCTTAATATTCCACAAAGAACACACTCTACCAGACCTGTTTTTAGGCTCGTGCCTTACAGTTTCCACATTGGAAAAATCCTCTCTATAATTATAGGCTTGGCCTTTCATAAGATATGAAAGTAAATACACAATATATTCATCTATGCAACTTAAGAGACAAGAGTGCTTTGACTCTGAAATAGTGAGATAATAAAAAAATCAGGAATTCCCACACATGCCAGAGACATAACTCTGCTTTATTGTTACATGCCATAAATTTGAAAACGTTTCTGACAAGAATGTGGATGTCAAGGTAATATGATACTTATTTTCATTTCCATGCTAATAAAAAGACATGAGTGGAGTCATGTTTATCAAGTAACTTAGAGTCATTCTTGACCTTCCTTTTCTTTAATCCAGGGCCTAGAGCTTGGTTGTAGGTGCTTTAGGAATCTTTATTTAGATAAGTAAAAGTAGAAAGAGTATCTGTTTCTCATTAATCTCATTTAAGTAATAATGCAACTTAAAAAATTCAGAGGTATCTAGTTTCACGTAAGATCATGGTGATGATGCTTTGCTAAGATCAGAAGCCATTACCGACCTCAGCCTGGTTTGTGTTTGAGAATATTCTATATATTCCTTATGACACTTCAAACACACACACACACATACACATTTTTTCACACAATCTTCTGAGGATGTGTAAAAATGTACATGAATGTGATTGTTATACCTGACTCCATCATCACAATTTATTTCTGCCTTCAGCTTTAATACTGTTGATGAGAGCAGGAATTCTTGGCTTATCTTTAGAATTTTCATACCATAGATGAGTCTTGAGTCAATATAGCTAACTCTACTTTTCCTTTTAAACCAATAGTTGGATTGTCTATTGGATATTTGTACACCTGACTGATATTGATTGTATATTCCTTAAAATCAACAGTGTACCATATTCAGTATATTCAAAAGTAAATACATAACTCTGTCCCTCTTCTTTTACACCTAATTTTCTTTCAGTATACATTTCTTGTTGGTTACAAGATACTCATAAAAAATAATAGTGTATCTAATATCTACTTCTTGGTTAGTGACCCAACATTAAGTATTCAGAGTGGCAAAGTGTTTAGATAAAATACAACACTTTACAGCCCCCTTGCTGTGAGATGTGATCATGTTGCTAAGTTCTGGCCAAAGAGATATATGTAGAAGTTGTTAGGTGGGAATTCTATGGGCCTAAATTTGAAAAGGAGAGAAAAGGCTGAGTTGTGCTCATTTTGGTCCTTTCACTTCCTGCTCTGCCTGGTATATGACAATAATGTTGACCTCCAGCAACCATCCTGGACAGTGTAAATTCTAATGAAGAAAAAAAAAAAACAAACAGATGGTGGAGCAGCAGATCAAAGGAGCCTAGGTCTCCATTAAGCCTGTGTTGCTATCATCTTATCCTACAGTGCTTACCTTCACCCTGGCTTCATTAGAGAGAGAAAGTGCTACTTATTTTAACCACTGTTAACTCTGGTATTTGTTACTAGCAGTAGAAGGCAATAACTTACAGTACACAAAGTCCCCAAGAGTCCTTTCTCTTCCTTTATAATCCACGCCAATAGCCAGTAATCATGAAGTCCTGTCACTTTAATTTTTTTAAATTGATTTCAAATTTTCTGCTTTCTCTATCTGCACTTTCATTGCTTTAGTTCAAACACTCATCATCTGTCACTTAACATTGCAGCAGACACTAACTCATCTGCTTTCAGTCTCACTTCCATAAGGCATATCATGCACAGTGCTGCCAGAGTGTGCTCTCTGAAAAGACTATCTGATCACAATCTGCTCTTCTCCGCCTCAAGTCCACATGCCTTCAGTGACTAATTTCCAGCCAGATAATGTTTTTTAGTGTGCCAAAAAAGTAGGAATCTTGAGATTGACCTTGTCTCTGGCCTCATGATCTAGAAATATCAAAATACTTGTAGCTCCCGAATATCCCTTCTATGCCTTGTCAGTGCTTTTTATTCTCTGGCATGCCTATGCTCAGGCAGATGGCTATAAAACTCTTATTTGTCAATTTTCAATTAAAAACATAGTTAAGCTTTTCTTTGAAGATTTCATGACTTTCTGACTTGCTAAATATAATCTCTACTCTGTAAAATTGATTGCACATAATTTTATTGGTATATAACACCTTGAATTATTATTTATTTTCTTTTACAAGACTGTGGACAACCTAAGGGAGATAGAATGTCGCACTCATTTTCGTACTTCCAGATCCTATCTCACCATCTGGGGAATAATTATACAGCTCACTTAGGAAATATTTGAAGAATTTGAATTGTAGTGTGGCTCCTCTTTGGGATACTGTTAGTTAACAACCCCCCAAGAAATGGTGACATCATGGGTCACTCTAATTGAAGCCAAAATCATTCAGGACTATTATCTACACTAAATGGCCACCGGAATTATCTTGTACTAAGCTACTGTTATGGTTGGGCTGGTCAGAGAAGGCAAAGGTCTTGGAAAGTTAGAAGAAAAACGTGTGGTTGCAAATGACGTCAAGACCATTTTGGTACTAGTAATGATTGCCAACAACAACAGTCACCTTTTCAAGGAAACAACAGTTTGATTAAGAATTGATATTTTACTGAAATGTTTCTCTTTCTGTCAAGTTTTGTTACAGAGATTTATCATATGGTCCTGTATTCATAGGTTTATTTATTCTCTGTATCATTTGGTTGGGTTATTTTATGCAGGTTCTGGCAATAGATAACAGTATTTCCATTTTTTAAAATTCAGCAATTTACTACTCTTAGTACTTAATATGCTTAAATGTCTTAGGTGTTTGAAAGTACTTAAAACTATCCTCTTTTGAAATAGTTATAGTCCCTTTCTTAGATATATTTTTATTATCACTTAAAGAGAAATAAGGTATTTTAAGTACATTAGATAAAACCTTTGGCATTCAATCTTCAGAACTTAGTGATTAATAGAGAATCAATCATTTTCCCCTAACACTTTACTCATTAAAATTGGGTTTTTTCTTTCCCTCATTCTAATCTATGATAATCACTACCATATTGGCCCAATGTTTAGAACAACCTGTTATTTCTGCAACACTATTGGTGTTCTTTATCTATGGTAAATTAGAAAACCAAAAATTTCAGTTTGAAAGCTTAAATAACCTTGCCAACTGATCTACTCATTACACTGTTCCTATAGAAACACTACTGTGACTAAACTCTGATGTAGACAAAGTCAATTAAAATATTATTTCTTTCATCTGCAAGGACTTCAGGCTGTCTATGTACTTTTTATTATAAATAAAATCAACTTTTGAAAAGTCTTTAGAGATACACATCTTTAAAATCTATGATAAAAGTTTTTTTTCCCCTATCTGCTTCAGTATTGACTTTAATAGCACTAAAATTACTGGCAGAGAAGAAAATTAAATTTAATCATATAGTTAGGATGAGTAAGAGATGTTTGAACCTGTTTTTTAACCATATACCATGGCAGTTTCCCTAGCTGAATTTTAAGTAGCTTTCCCAGGGTCATAGAGCAAGTTTGTGTTGGATATAGGATTCATCTCTAGGTAAGCTGGCTTTCTGGGAGTCATCACATGAAATATTTTTTTGTGGTGGTGTCTCCAGTGGACATTAGATTGATATTTAACAAAGCATGTTCAGTTCAATTAAAAATGATTCCACAAAATTTATTGAGAATCTGTTGTGATTTAGACCTTGGATGCCTGACTCTGTAGAGCTCACATTCAAATGGTGGAAGCAACGGACAATTAGCATAATAAATAAATAGGTAAGTAAGTAAGTAAATCAGTAAGCCAGTGTTCTAGAAAATTGTGTTACAGGGGTACAAAAAGAAGAGCAAATATAAGGGAGACTGGAATATATGGGTTGTTTCTGAATTGTTTTATATTCACTAACCTGTACCCTACATGGGAAACATCTTTTATTTACTTGAGAACAGTGCTTGTACACAGTATATATGGGTGATATAGAATGAAGTCTTACAATCTTCATTTATTTCCAAAGTTGTTTAAGTCATTAACTTTTCTCCTACCCCTTCACTGAGGTTTTATAATGTAATAGAATCAGATTTTAAAAACCATACCTGTATGCCACCCTGAGATCCCTTGATGTCCTAAATATTATTTAAAACAAAATTTTTTTCCATCAAGATACACTTTTTTTTGCTATAAAGTACTATGAGTTTCGACAAATGCCCAATTTCATGTAGCCACCACTACAATATCATATCATATACAATACATTTTTTCCCCAGTAGCTTACTGGCAGCTTTCCTGCTGGAATCCAGAATGCGGTCATCAGGAACCACATTCCTTTAATGCATGGTCTCTTCTTGGGTCTTGGGCCTCCCAGCTCTCAGGTAGGAACTTATAACAGGGGTTCTTCCAGTTCTCAGGCCTTTAGCCTCAGACTTAAACTTTTACTTTCCTGAGTGTCTAGCTTGCTTAATGCAGATCTTGGGACTTCTCAGACTTTATAATCATATGTACCACAATACCTTATAATAAATTATATAATATATGACTATATGTATATGAATTACATACAATAAATTATATATAATTTATTATAAAGAAATATATGTTTATATATACATATATTATTTATATATGTATATACATATATTTATAATATATACACATATTTATCTCCTTTGGTGAGGTGTTTTATGTATATATCTTGAATTGGGATGTTTGTTTATTGTTGAGTTTTAAGAGTTCTTTGTATATTTTGGATACAAGTCCTTTATCAGACATATGATTTATAGATATTTTTGATATCTTATCTACAATGTTATTAACCTACCAAGTACCTAGGGGAGAGTGATTCCAGGTCAAGCAAAGTCAGGTACCTTAGTAGGGAAAGAGCTTATGGTCCATTGGCTCTGGAGGAGAAGAAAATGGCCTTTTGATTCAGGATCGTGTTCTATTCAGATATTGCTACTGATACATAGAGAAGTCATTTGGATGTTATATTAGTGAAAATTCTGGTAATGGGTTATAAATGTATCATCTTAAAAACTTCAATGAGAAAAACATACAGCCTTAGAGTCTTACTTTAGGCCTTCAATAAATTTTAATCTTTTCCTACTCGCAAGAAATAGTGCAGTGAGAATAATTTAGGGAGCTTCAAAACCACTTCAAAGAGGGGTGTCTGGGTGGTTTCATTGGTTAAGCGTCCGACTTAGGCTCAGGTCATGATCTTAAGTTCTTGGATTCGAGCCCCACATTGGGCTCTGTGCTGACAGCTAGCTCAGAGCCTGGAGCCTGTTTCAGATTCTGTGTCTCCCTCTCCGACTCTCCCCTGCTCACGCTGTCTCTCTCTCTCTCTCAGAAATAAATAAAATATTAAAAAGAAAACCACTTCGAAGAAATAACTCTCCAACAAAACAAAGCCTTCTTTACAATCTCCATTCCCTGCTTGTGCAAAGAATGAGAGCCATAACTCACCCTCAGACACACTCACAGTCACATCAGTTAGATATATAATAGTCTCAGGGTATAGGTTTTTGCAGTAAGTCTGGAGAGAGAGGCCCTAGACCCCTTACTGTCCTAAATGAAGGCAGTCATTCTTCCCCTTCAGTATCCTTAAAGCTTTTACATTTTAGTTTATGGGAAACAAGATAGAATGGAAAGGGTCTTTGCTCACTATCTACCCAGAGTTCTCATCCTCTAGAAGCTCTAGAAGTAATGAGGTGATAATTTCCATACTTTAACTGCCCCATCTGAGAAAGAAAGAACATTATTGCTAATGTACTGCTAAAGCATTGCTAAAATATTAAGGAAACTATAATACAATTAGGAACTCGATAGCTCCTATTCATTCCCTATTCTCTGCTTTTCCCTATGAAATGCAAACCAACTCAATGACACCAGTCATTGTCTTTTTTAGAAACCAGTTTCTGACTTACAGCTGAAACCTCATGGATAGCAATGACACCTTCATTTGTGACTTTCATTTCTCTTTTTTATGGGTGAATAGGGTAGAGGCTTTCTGTTTTATAACAACAACAAAAAAAAGGACTTCATAGATTACTTAGATGCTTTCTGTTGTAATATATAATTTAATTATTAAGCCTACCAAAAGAAACACAAAAATAACTTATAAGAAAGTATTGCCTTAACTAGAAACTACTGTAAGAAACTAGGTATTATGAAGTATGTCTAGAGAAGATTGAAAATCAGTCAATACAAACAGCTAGAATTCCAAAGACTAAATTGACAACTTTAAAGTCTCATTATAATATGCCCCAAGTGCAGCTAAGTTAGCCAGACCCTGATGAGACACAGATGATTCCATACTCAACACACATATGGTGTGAGAGTTTTCCCCAAGTGTCTAAGCCTAAGCATTCAAGTCAAAATGAGGTAACTTGGAGTCTTCAGAAACTTGCTATCTGAGATCTGCTGCTCTCTCATTAAGACTTCAATTTATCTTGTTCATTTACCATTTACCAACTCTTCTTAAATTATATATTAGCAAAGTTTTCTAACCGCAGCAGAACTATTTATTGTGCTGAAGAGAAAGAAGGAAATGCAAATATGTGGAATTCAGAAACCAATTTTCAGGCTGTCCAAGGTCTTCAACTCCCAGGAAAGTAGCAACGATCGCCACACCTGGATGTCATTAAATGTCTTCATTGTTTATGCCAGGATGGAATCTGAGCTGAACTTGGACATTCAAAATTTAGCAGCCACCTGGGACATGGGCTATAAAGGTAATTTTTGAAAATTGTGCTCACTGACTTTTTACCACTATCTTCTCACATAAGAGGAAAAAATCCCTGCCTGTGGCTACTGCTTAAGTGACAACACTTTTAATTTAGTACAAAGAGGCAGGTTGTAACACTGTCTTTAATATATAAATTCTTTAATAAAATGAAAAGAATATAAATTTGATCATAATAGAAATGAAAAATTCTGACTAAACAGCACCTCCAAGGGACTGGGAGGGATAATGAATCTAATGGGTGTTTAAGTTTACTAACACTTGCCTGGGGAAAAATAGTGTATATAAATAAGTATTTACTTTCCAGTTTCCCTCCCACATTCTTTGTATGATAGTTTTCTCAACTGGGAAAAAAATTCCTCTCTTCAGGGAAGCATCAGAATGTTGAAAGGAGCATGTGAAGCCTATTCAATGAAGTACATTCTAATTAAATTATTATAGTTTTGGAAAATGTAACTCTTAATCTTTAGAGTGCTTAACAAAACATGTCCTATCACATTCACAAGGGGATACTCTGAATATCGTAGGGGAGAAAAATGATATTTTATATTATAGTAATATATAGAAAAGGGTTTTAAAAGTTTTAAAATAATTTACTGCAAAGTATGACTATTTTTGAGTGGCACATTTTTAGGGAATGCAAATTGGTGCAACCACTCTGGAAAACAGTATGGAGGTTCCTCAAAAAAAAATTAAAAGTAGAACTACTCTATGACCCAGCAATCACACTACTAGGTACTTACCCAAAGGATATGAAAATACTGATTTGAAGGGGCACATATACCCAATGTTTATAACAGTATTATCAACAATAGCCAAATTATGGAAAGAGCCCAAATGTCCATCAGCTGATGAATGGGTAAATAAGATGTGTATATGTATTTACCATATACATATATACCCATTGGAATATTACTCAACCATCGAAAAGAATAAAATCTTGCCATTTGCAGCAACATGGATGAAGCTATAGTGTATTACAGTAATCAAAATAAAGTCAATCAGAGAAAGACAAATATTACAGGATTTCACTCATATGTGGAATTTAAGAAACAAAACAGAGGAACATAGGAGAAGGAAGGAAAAAAAGAGAGGGAGGCAAAGTGTCAGAGTCTCCTAGCTATAGAGATCAAACTGAGGGTTGCTGGAGGGAGGAAATGGGTTAAATGGAATGGGTATTAAGAGGTGCACTTGTGATGAGCACTGGGGTGTTACATGTAAATGATGAATCACTAAATTCCACTCTTGAAACTAATACTACACTACATGTTAACTAACTAGAATTTAAATAAAAACTTGGAAAATTAAAATAAATAGCACCTTTTAAAATAGGCATATCACATTTTATATATTTTCAGAGATCTTCAAAGTTTTCAATGTTACCATTACGGTGTTTCTTAAAACATTTGGAAATTTTCTTCTGGAAATGTCTAATGTAGTTGACAAGCAACATGAGAAAATCCACTTCTTTCCTTTTAGTCATATGTACCCACGGTCCATATTTGTATAGCTGTGCATAGCCACCAGATTTGGCCCCACAGAATTCTGTATGTTTACCATATCATCTTTTATTTCAGTGGTTTATTGAAAACCGGAAAACCCTGAAAAAATGCAAACCCTGGGCCCTAACCCAAGAAATTTTATTTATCTAGCTATTTTACGTGATTCTGAGATAGTTTATGGGAAACCATATGCTTTGATAAATATTCCAATAATGGCTGGAAATCTTCCATTAAGGAGAATTAAATGAGCATACCAAAGATTCTGAAGGCTTTTCCAAAAAAAAAAAAAAAAGTCCAAAATAGTTTTGGACAATCACACCAACATTCCAATAAATGCATGGTCTAACTCATTAACAACTTTTAAAGGCAAAATTCCCTTGAATCTATGAACTGTTACAAGTTTATCTTTCTAAGAAATCCAGTGTTGTCACTTATGATAAATTCTAGGGTATGCTATTTCTGGCTAGCTTCTGGTACCCTTTTCCCTCTCTGCCAGAAAACTTCCACACTTGGCTTGTCATCCCTACATGGACTGTTGTCGTCTGTGATTTTTGCTATCTGCTCTCTGTCCAGTCTTCTTCCTTAGTTCTCCCACCCCCGAGCTGGAGTTCGCAAGCTGGTATGAGTTACAATTACTATGAACATCCATTGAATAACAAGCCGGGGAGTAGCTAAATAATAACCTCTAAGTATGTGTCATTCTACTGAGGATAAAACATTGCCTGGAGGTAGGGAAAAAAGGAAGCATCTCTAAGGATTTTGTCAGTTAAGCATTTGCATTAGAGGTAGGGAAAAAAAATCTTGACACTGAGGATTATAAAACACTGGATGTGTAATAGCTTTCTCTGGAAGTTTCTTGGATGGTTAACATGAAATTCTGCTGGAAGTCAGAGAGATAATTAGAGTTGTGAGTTTTCTTCTACTTAATTCCCTTTACCCCTCAAGAGTGATTCTTTGCACCTACAATTCTCTTGCTTATCCCTAAAGGCTAAACATCTGTAGGTTCCTTAGTATGACAGTAAAAGATCAGAGAGAGAAGGGTAAAGGATCATGGTTTTTTAAATCCAAAATTTCATCAAGCATCCCTGTTAATCTTTAAGATTAAAAACCATGTGGTAAACACCCTAAAATGTGTTTAAGATTTTAGAGTAAAAACCATGTGGCAAACAGCGGGGCACCTGGGTGGCTCAGTCGGTTGGGTGTCTGACTTCGACTCAGGTCATGATCTCACCGTTCGTGGGTTCAAGCCCCACATTAGGCTCTGTGCTAATGGCTAGCTCAGAGCCTGGAGACTGTTTCAGATTCTGTGTGTCTCTCTCTCTCTGACTCTCCCCTGTTCACACTGTCTCTCTCTCCCTCAGAAATAAATAAAACATTAAAAAAATTAAAACAAATAAAATAAAATGCAAACAGTCCTTCATTCAAATTGGAAAGTTTATGCTTTTTAATGTACATTTTTGGGACATACACATGTAAAAATTGATAAATTCATTTATTTTAAATTACACTATCACTGAATTCAGCAAAGTCATAATCTGAAATTGATTTTTAATTCTTACCTCTAAAAAATATTAGGTCTTGTTTACAAAGAAAATAAGCATGTTTGTTTATATTTTAGAATATCAACTTTGAATATTAAAAAGTTACGTCAGCTTATTCTATTCCTTAGTTTAAAAATAAAGCTTTTATATTTCATAGAATTTTACAGCTAACAACGCATCTTGGATTTTTTTCTATCATCATTTATGCTAATTAGCATACTCCTGGTAACAATTTTGATCATGATATTTATCAAGTTTAAAGAGCCACCTCCAGAGTATTGACTCCTAATTAGGGTTATTCGGACCCTAAAATCACTCCTTGGGTTTAGAGTCAAGTAAATCAGACAGTATACTGTTTATTTGGAAGCATTTAAAATTAAATCACTACACAGACAATATAACACATTCTAAGAACATCAGCTAGCTAAATTTAAATGATATAAGAGTAGCTATTTGATGTAAAATTTTAAGGGGCACCTGTGTGGGGGGTCCGCTGCTAAAGCGTCTGACTTCTGCTGAGGTCATGATCTCACAGTTCATGGTTTAAGCCCTGAATCTGGCTCTGTGCTAACAGCTCAGAATCTGGAGCTTGCTTTGGATTCTATGAATCCCTCTCTCTCTCTGTCTCTCCCCCACTCACTCCCTATCTCTCTCTCCCTCTCAAAAATGGCTAAACACTGAAAAAAAATTTTAAGGGTACCTGAATGGGTCAGTCAGTTAAGTGTCTGACTTCAGCTCAGGTCATGATCTCACAGTTCATGGGTTCAAGCCCTGCGTCAAGCTCTCTGCTGACAGCTCAGAGCCTGGAGCCTGCTTCAGATTCTGTGTTTCCCTTTCTCTCTGTACCTCCTCAACTCATGTTTTTTCTCTCTTGCTCTCTCTTTCTCAAAAATAAATAAGCATTAAAAAAATAAATCTTTTTTAATTAAAAAAATTTAAGTGTCACTATAGTCATCTTCAGATTATTATCAGATAATAAATGAATATTACTACTTGGGTTTTGAAGTATGCATGATTGTCAGTTTTAGTTCAATTAAAAAGAGTGTTCATTCTACTTCAAGAGGAAAACTGAACAAAAATAGGTTTATAAAATTGAAATTATAAAACTTAGCTAAAAATAAAATGATATCTCTAATGAGATTTAATTAATGGTATTGATCATAAAAATAATGATAATAATTTACCACTGTTCTAATCAGCTATGATCCTACTGGTAGTAAACTTTAATAAATAAGGTACTACATATAATATATATTTTGAAGAATGTATTTTATTTAACTTTCAATAATTAACTGATGTCCCCTCCTTTCTTCTTTAAGTACTTTTTATCTTTTCTAGAATCATATCTTCTTGTTTTTCCTTTCCTTAAATTCCTGGCTATTACTGCCCAATATTCACCATAGCCACTGATTCTTCTGCCAGCTCATTGCATATTGCCGATTCTCTAGGTTTCTTTTATATGGGGCCTTCTTCTCTCATTAGACATTTCTCCTATTCTTAGTCTTCAGTTACTATTGATCTAACTCCCAAATCAAAATCCCCACCCCCCAGATGTAGGTTCGACTACCCAGCTCTCCATTAATCTGATTGCTTGAATGTTCCATGGCAACTCAAACTCTACACGTCCCAAACCAGCCAGTCCTGTACTTAAATTTATAGTGATCAAGACACTGACAGAGGCAGTGTATTTCATTCTTTCTTCTCCTTCATCCCACACTTCAACAATTTCCAAAATACATTCATTCTAACTCCTAACCATGGACACGCATTCCTCTCTTCCATTCTCAATGATCTTCTCCTAGTCCAGGAAACCAATTTCTCTTCCCAGGGTTTCCATAGTATCCTTCTAAATGACTCCCTTGCACCCAATACAATTTTTCAAAATTATACTACAATCCCAGAAAGCTCTCTAAGTGGAAATCTCATCTTGTCACTCTTGCTCTTGAGCCACTTTAATCAACTAGAGAGAGTCCTGAGTTCTAAGGGTCGTCATGATCTCATCCCTGCTTACTTCTCTAGTCTTGAGTATCTGTATTTCTTACTTCATTTTTCTTGTATTTAAAATTGTATCCAGTCTTACTGAGATATAATCAACATGTAACATTGAGTTAATTTAAGGTTAGTTTAAAACATGATGATTTGATATGTCTGTATGTTGCAAAATTATTAACAATAAAGTTAGTTAACCTATCCATCACCTCACATAATTACAACTATTTTGTGATGAAAATACCTGAGATTGACTGTCTGTCCTAGCAACTTTCAAGTTTATAATATTGTTAACTAGAACCACCATACTATAGACTGGATCCCCAGAAATTACTCATCTTACAGCTGGACGTTTGTACCCTTTGATCCCCTCCTTCCCCCACCGCCAGCTCCCAATAATCACCATTCCACTCTCTGTTTCTAGAAGTTTAGCTTTTTTTTCATTTTTAGTTTCAGCATGTAAGTGAGATCATAGAATGTCTTTCTCTGTCTGATTTATTTCACTTAGCATAATACCTTCACGATCCATTTATGGTTTGATTGCTCATTTCTTTTCAGTGCTGAATAATAACTCACTGTTTGCATATACTGAAGTTTATGTATCCATTCACTTACTGCAGGACATTTTGGCTGCTTTCAAGTTTTGGCAATTATGAATAAAGCTGATATAGGTATCCATATGCAGACTTTTGTGTAGACATTAGTTTTCATCTTTTTTGGGTAAATATCAAGAAGCACAATTACTGGATCATATAGCAAGAGTATGTATAGTCTTGTAAGCAACCACCAAATTGCCTTCCAAAGTGCCTGTACCATTTTCCATTCCCACCAGTAATGAATGAGAGTTCCTGATTCTCCACATTCTTACCAACATTTGGTATTGTTAGTGTTCTCGACTTTGTCCATTCTGATAAGTGTGTAGTAAAATAGTTCATTTTAAGCATCAGTTTAAATTTTATAAAAGGTTTCTCTTTTGATAAAGCATTATCTCATTTGATAATAGTGTATAAGTTATACACTCAACATAAAAATAGCAACAAATACAATTCTGTGTTAAATAAAACAGAATCTACTGTATAAATGAAAATCTGTAATGTTATTCAATATAAAGTATGTGCTATTAGGAGCATTCTAATGTTATAATCTTCATAATTTTCAGATCAACGTATCAAATGTAAAAGTATAATTTACTTGTATTTGAGAGGTAATGAACCACTAGTCAACTTGAAATACATAAGGACTGGTCTTTAAACACATTTTATAATATATTCAAACACCTTATTTTTATCAAAGAACCCTGAAAATATGTGTGAAGAAGCGAAATCAGTACAGGATATTTTAACACTTGAAAAAAAAACAGTTTAAAAGAACTTAGAATTTGCAAAATTGTTTGTACGTTACTTCTTGTAATACTGAGAAAAATCTTACTCCTAACATTATAAAACAGGAAACCGGATTTCAGAGAAAGGTAATAGCAAAGTATCAAGGGCTTGAAAATCCTTCAATATCTGTTTAACTCAGATGATAGTTGCAAAGTCAAGATGTCTCTTTAAGATTCTATGGCATAGAAATTGCATACATCCTCCAAAAAGTGAGTCCACATTTCTTGCCTGTCCTGAGGGACACAGGTGACCTCAGAATCCTAGAAATAAAGTTAAAATTGTAATGGATACAGTATACACAATGAAACCTAGATAAATTATTTCTTCCATTTTTTATTTCCTATATTGCACCCAGGCACTATGTCAGGCATTGTAAAAGTACAAAAGTGAATCAGCTACAATTCTTCTTGTCTAGGTACTAACAATGCCTCACAAAGAAGCTAAACATACCTAAATATAATCTAATGAAGAAGGTGACAAATGTCATCGGGGGAATTAGAGACAAAGTATTAGAATAATTTAAAGCAGGAAGGATTAGTTCTGCTTGCAGGAAGTCTTTCCAGATCAGGGCTCATGAGCAGTGCCTGTCAATATGGATAGATACAGACAGAGATTATGAGGAAGTTATGGTAGGGAAAAGCAACAACTTCAAGCAAAAGAATTAAAGTGGGAAAGCATGGGATGTAGATAGAAAAGAGAAAGTAGTTCAGTTGATTTAGAACATAGAATGGCTGAAATGCAATAGTAGACGATGTTTGGAAATATAGATTGGGTTTGGTCTTTAGAGGACTTTTAATAGCATGGTAAGTGCAATTCTTTTTTTCTGGAACACTGGCTAAAATTTAAATCATATGATGAATTTGATTGAGAGCTACCTTTAAGAGTGTGTGAGAATATACTAGCTCAGGTCAGGGAAAAATCCTGTTCTTGGTTAAAGATGTGCCAGTCCTCTTCAAAAAGACTTGAAATATTAATGCTTTTCAAGTCAGCTTTGGAAAGGACCTGAGATATTTGCATAACTCTTTGCTTTCATTTCCTATCTCTTAGTTTACTAAAACAAGAATGTATCACCTTCAATTATTTGACATTTCTTCTCCTGAAAGAGGAATTTGTTTATATGCCCATGCCAAAATTGCTGTCTTTCAAAAAATAATTTCAACAAGTAATAATATGATAATAAAAGTATGATTCATTGAGTGTCTGTAATATCCCAGACATTATCCAAGCCTATTAAAATATATCATTTAATTCTCATAACAAGTCTACATGTATATTATGATTGTACTAATTTTATACATGATGAAACAGGATTTGAGAGACAAAATCACCCTTTCATTTCTTATAACTAGCATGTTAAAAGAGATAAGGTTTGAACACAGGAAACTTTGACTCCAAAATTAGCATAGTCTATCTACTATGATAGTAATTGAAAACACAGTAAATTCTCTCTCTTGTGTTTCTTGCATAAAAAGCCTATAAACTATATTAGTCTATATTACATCTTCCAATCAATTATGTCATTTGAATTCCCATAAAAGAGATCTCAGACAAAATTTCTCTTTTCCTTTTTTTCCTCTGAGTATAACATGAATCTTTTCTGCATTTACCATGATTAATTGCTCCAGACTCAGGACCTTACATGATATTCATGGTTCCTAGAGGAAATATTCAAAATTCTTAGTAACTATGGCATGGCAGAGACCAATAAGAAGAGACCAGTAACATTCAAGCTCAGCCATAAACAAAGAGAATGGCAGCTCTGATACAGACAAACTGATATATACCTCTTGTTCATACATCACTGGAATTGATAAACAGTATTGTTAGTCAAACAAATTTCTGGTTGACTGCATCTCTCATCTTTTATGTACTTAATGCTTATAACAAATCCTGACTCTTGAAAGATTCATTCAAGGGGTAGTGGACAGAATTTCAAGAGATCTATGTTTCAAGCTCCCTGCATAGAGCTACAAGCCCTCAAATAATCCCTTACCTCTTAGAGTCTGTTTTCTCCTATGGAAACAGTGATCACAACACCTATTTTTCAGACATTTATCAGGACTAAATTAATATGTGTCTAGGGCCTCATAGCTGCTGATACAGAGCAGGAATGATCCTGGATACTATACTTCACTCTTCATAACCTCTGCATTGGTTTTCTTCCTTCTATTTCTCTAGCCTCTTCTCAAATGTGCTGATCTAAAGAAATGGTCCAAAGTAAAAAGAAAATCTCGGTTCCAAAATGAATAGAAGATCAATATATTTTTCTTTGTAATTCTTTTTTATTGACCTATTCTAAATCCTGTTTTCTGCTCTCCTGGTCTAAACTTTGCATTTGTGACTGATTTTCATCATGCTTGTATGCCTGAAACCTTGAGAAAAAGTCAGATCAAAGTGTTTTTATACAAAGTTCAGGATCCTATGTCTTATTAAACCTAAATCTTCAGTAGAATTTCACTGAAAAACCTGCTATTCTCATAATACCCAGCCCTTATAGAATCATTCTCAAAGGATCTATTCTTTTTTTAAATAACTTTTTAAATGTTTTATTTATTTCTGAGAGACAGAGAGACAGAGAGAGAGAGAGAGAGAGAGACAGCGTGAGCAGGGGAAGATCAGAGAGAGAGGGAGGTACAGAATCTGAAACAGGCTCCAGGTTGTGAGCTAGCTGTTAGCACAGAGCCCGACGCAGGGCTGAACCCACCAACCATGAGATCATGACCTGAGCTGAAGTCGGAGGCTCAACCAACTGAGCCACCCAGGCGCCCCAAATGGGTGATTTTTAATGTCCCTTTTCCCCTATGATGTGTCCTGGATCTATTTCTGAAATGCAGCATAGTCAGCAAGTAGCTGAGAGCAAGGCCATATCCTCTGCAGACCCCAAATAATAGCCTGCTAGAAATATAGCTTTCCAGAGGATGGAAAGAAGCTACATTGTTAATAATCACAACAGGATAGGATTGTTATCTGCCCAAGCATAGACTCAACCCTGAATCCAGGAAAATATTTAAAGAGTTAAAATAATCACTTTCTCATTCTTTGCACCTGTCAGGATATATTATTATTATGTTTCTAAATATGAAATATCAGTATGGACAAAGAGTTGAAATAATGCCAAGGGAACAAATAATGTGTGTGTTACATTTCAGATCATTGGTGATTTGTAAACTGTTCTGTAACCTGCTTATTACTTTCTGAACTGTTATAAAAATAGCACGTTCAGTGTGTTCTCCCTCCTAAGGATACTGGAGGAGCACAGTGAGTGAAGGGAATAGAATGAGTGATGAAATGTTTACCATGCAAAGGTCAGCTCAACAAATAATGTGATATTTCCTTGCCTGACTAGTTCACATTTTATGAGAGCTATTTTTAAATGTGTACCTCCTTCTCTGTTGACTTTGCCTATGCTCCAGGGTGTCTGCCACACACAGAAAACATTTGTATTGATATTTCTAAAATGAACTTGTTCATTCATTTAGTACAGTATTTCTAATTCATCCATATTTGGTCTCTTAATATATAGTAACATTACTTTGATTAGTTAACTACTCTTTCTCCTACTGCACATAAGAACTCTGTGATCACTTATGAAGGAGAGATTGTTCTCACCCATGCTTCCTCTAAAGGAAGAATAGCTTAAGCAAAGTTTGTTTTAAAAGCCATGCATAGTTAAATAAGTAGGAGAAAGACAAATACTGTATGATCTCACTTACATGTAGACTCTAAAACAAAACAAAGCCAAAAACCTCACAGATGCAAAGAACAGATTGGTGGTTACAGGAGGTGGAGGCTGGCGGATGGGGTGGGCAATGTGGGTGAAGGAGATCAAAAGAAACAAACATATAGTTATAACATAAATAAGTCCTGGGGATGTAATGTATAGTTTGATGACTATATTTAATTAACAATAGTGTATTGTATATTTGAAAGTTGCCAAGAGAGTAGATCTTAGAAGTTCTCATTAAATTAAAACATTTTAACTACATGTAGAGACGGATGTTAATTAAACTTATTGTGAAAATAATTTCATAATACATACAAATATCAAATAACTATGTTGTACAATGTTATTTTTAAAATTTTATTTATTTTTGAGACAAAGAATTTATTTATTTATTTATTTATTTATTTATTTATTTATTTTGAGACAAAGAATGAGCGAGGGAGGGGCAGAGAGAGAGGGAGGCACAGAATCCAAAGCAGGCTACAGGCTCTGCGTTGTCAGCATGGAGTCTGATGTGGGGCTCGAACCCACAAACTGTGAGGTCAGAGGTGCAACCGACAGAGCCACCCAGGTGTCCCAGTTGTACAATATTATGTAACAATTATATCACAGCTATAAAAAACTCTGACCTTATCTGCTCTACAAGAATAATAATTATGCATAACGAATGTAAATGTGGATATTTACTATTAAATTCAGATCTAAATCATATTTTTGGTAGTTTCACGTTTTTATTTAGAGCCACTGGGTGGCTCACTTGGTTAGGAATCTGACTCTGGATTTTGGATCAGGTGATGATCTCATTCGGGGTTTTGAGCCCCACATTGGGCTAAGCGCTGACTGGTGCAGAGCCTGCTTGGGATTTTCTTTCTCTCCTTCTCTCTCTGCCCCTTCCCTCTTCTCTCTCTGTCTCTCAAAAATAAAAATTGAAATAAACTTTAAAAAAATTCCAGTTATTTAACATACAGTGTAATAGTAGTTTCAGGTGTAGAATTTAGTGATTCATCACTTACCCACAATACCCAGTGCCCATCACAACAAGTGCCCTCCTTAATACCCATCACCCTTTAAACCTGTCCCCCTTCTTACATTCTGTCCAGCAACTTTCAGTTTGTTCTTTACAGTTAAGAATCTGCTTTATGCTTTGCCTCTCTCTTTGACACCCTATGTTCATCTGTTTTGTTTCTTAAATTCAACATATGAGTGAAATCCTACGATATTTGTCTTTATTTAACTGACTTATTTCACTTAGCATTATACTCTAGCTCCTTCCACATTGTTGTAAATGGCAAGATTTCATTCTTTTTTTATTGCTGAGTAATATCCCATTGGATGTGTGTGTGTGTGTGTGTGTGTGTGTGTGTGTCTTTATCCATTCATTAGTTGATCTTTATCCATCTTATTTATCCATTCATTAGTTGATCGACATTTGGACTCTTCTCTAATTTGGCTATTGCTGATAATAATGCCATAAACATTGGGATGCATGTATCACTTTGAATTGATAATTTTGTTTATCCTTTGGGTAAATATCTAGCAGTACAATTGCTAGAACATAGGGTAGTTCTATTTTTAACTTTTTGAGGAAACTCCATACTGTTCTCCAGAGTGCCTACACCAGTTTGCTTTCCCACCAATAGTGTAAGAGGGTTCCCTTTTCTCTGCATCCTCACCAACACCTGATGTTTCCTGTGTTGTTGATTTTAGACATTCTGATAGATGTGAGGTGATATAGCATTGAAGTTTTGATTTATATTTCCCTAATGATGAGTGATGTTGAGCATCTTCTCATGTGTCTGTTAGCCATCTGCATGTCTTTTTTGGAAAAAGGTCTATTCATGTCTTCTATTGATTTCTTAAATGGATTATTTGTTTTATGAGTGTTGAGTTTGACAAGTTCTTTATAGATTTTGGATACTAATCCTTTATCAGATATGTCATTTGTAAGATCTGTACTATGAAAACTGAAACACTGATGAAAGAAATTGAAGATGACACAAAGAAATGGAAAAACATTTCATGCTCATAGATTAGAAGAACAAATATTGTTACAGTGTCCATACTACCCAAAGCAATCTATTTATTTATTTTTTTAGTGTTTATTTATTTTTGAGAGAGAGAGAGAAACAGACAGAGCGTAAGTGGGGTAGGGATAGAGAAAGAGGGAGATACAGAATCTGAAGCAGGCTTCAGGCTCTGAGCTGTCAATACAGAGTCCGATGCGGGGCTCAAACCCAAAAACCTCAAGATCATGACCTGAGCCAAAGTTGTACACTTAACCGTCTGACCCACCCAGGCGCCCCTACCCAAAGCAATCTATACGTTTCATGCAATCTCTATCAAAATACCACCAGGATTTTTCAGAAAGGTAGAGCCAACAATCCTATACTTTGTATGGAACCACAGAGGACTCTGAATAGCCAAAGCAATCCTGAAAAAGAAAAGCAAAGCTGGAAGTATCACATTTCCAGACTTCAAGTTGTAAAGAGTAGTGATCAAGACAGTGTGATACTGGCACTAAAACAGACACATAGATCAATGAAATAGAATAGAAACCCCAGAAATGGACCCACAACCATATGGTCAACTAATCTTCAACAAAGCAGGAAAAATATCCAATGGGAAAAAATACAGTGTCTTCAAAAACATGCTGGGAAAACTGGACAGCAACACACACAAAAAATAAAATGACCACTTTCTTACATTATACACAAAAATAAATTCAAAATGGTTGAAATACCTATGTGAGACAGAAAACCATCAAAACCTTGGAGGAGAACACAGCAACCTCTTTGACATCAGCCATAGCAACTTCTTACTTGATATGTATCAGGAAGCAAAGGAGACAAAAGCAAAAATAAACTATTAAGACTTCATCAAGGTCAAAGCTTCTGCTCATTAAAGGAAACAATCAACAAATTTAAAAGGCACCCTTCAAAATGGGAGAAGATATATGCCAATGGTATGTATAAACCATATTCTTAAAAACTCAAGACCCCAAATTTTGTATACTCTTTTATAGTTGAATAAATTAGAGCGTTATTAAATAAATTAGCTCTACTTACTTAATCTGGCCTCCATGCTCTTCAGATTAGCTAATACTCATTTCTCAAGCTTTCATTTCTATTGGGAAATTTCTAAAAGCAAATTGTTAGGAAAGGCTGGGTTATGAATCAGAAATGATCATGAGCAGGTAGAAACCTAAGACCATATTTTATAATGATAATTGAATCAAGAATAGAAATCTTCCAAACTGTTTGTTTATTGTCAATGAGCATAGTAAATGCTTTCATCACTTATTTCTGCTTTATATGGCATCATCCAAATCTCTTAACTATCAAAATCATGCATGATTAGATTGTGACTGGATGTCACACTTCATCACTGTAGCAGACTCTTGCTTGACTAGTATTAAAAACACCTACTCCATTTCTGGTAACTTCAGTTTTCACTCTCAGTCTATGTGGTTGTAATGAGACTGACCTCATCCCCTAGCTTCATTGACCAATTAGAATAACTGTGAGTGGTTCAGAATGGACGCAGGATACAGCACAGACTCAAGAGTGCCACTCTAAACTTTCACCACTTGAAAAAGGAATCTCTTTCTCCTGATATTGCTAAACCCATAGAAAATAAGTGAGTTTTCTAAGATTATTGCTTGGAGAGAGCCAACCTGAGAATAGAGCCAATACAGAAAAACACAGAAGTTAAATACAGAGAGGTAGACATTTTCCTGAAGTCATTGCTGAGTTCATAGATCTCCCTGTGATCAGAGCTGCAGAAAACTGTACAGCTCTAATTTAAAAAAAAATAATAGGTATAAATAAATGAAAAGATAGTCTTGTGAACATGGCCTGAAAGACTCAACGGATTTGAAGATTCAAGTGATTCCAAGGGAATGAAGTATGATATGGTACAAAAATCATTTAGGGTATTGGGGATCCCAGGAAGGAATGCAGTTTGTCACAGGAAAATCTAATTGTATTACAAATATAGGAAACTACCCCACTGAAGGGAGAGCGGGAGAAGGTGCTAAAAGGTTTTGAAATTAAGTAATTTCAAAATGATGGATTCTCTAAGAGTAAGGGGAAAAGGAACTGCACATAAGGACTGTATTTGATAAAGTTAATTCACACAGTAGTACTGGTTAATATTTTTGATACTTCTATTTGTATATATTCGAACTGAGCAATTAAGTAAATAGATGGTAGATGGTGAGAGTCATGTTTTTCACTGTTGTTATAGGAATTTATGAATAAGGATTGGGAGAATGATCTCTGTGGGAATAGATGAGTTAAATATCAGTATGCTCTCATGTTTAGATTAATATACACATCGAAGGCTACATATAGAAATATTTATAAATGTGTATATGTATGCTAGTTTGTGTAAACACCATAGTTTTTTTTAAATTTCAACTAAAAGGGCCTACAAGCAACAACATCTCACTAGCAACTAAGCAACAAGTATCTAGAACTTGGTTTCTACTACTATACTCTCATACCATATCATACTCCATACATCCTTGGATAAATGGCTGATTCTATGACTAAGGCTGGAATCAATGAAAGAGGTGATTCCAAAAGGAGTACAAATTGAGTCATATTTTATTATAACCCAAAGTATAAAATAAATATCAATAATTTTAGGCTGATGTAAATGAATGGTTGACTAAATGGATAAATAGGGAGAAAAGACAAATTTCTCATGCAGAATAATCAAAGAATTTTTGAAGGTACACCACTTTTGGGGCTTTTGGGTGGCTCAGTTGGTTAAGCAACTGACTTCGACTCAGGTCATAATCTCACAGTTTGTGGGTTCGAGCCCTGCATTGGGCTCTGTGCTGACAGCTAAGAGCCTGGAGTCTGCTTCGGATTCTTTGTCTCCCTCTCTCTCTGCCCCTCCCCAACTTGTTCTCTGTCTCTCTCTCTCTTTCTCTCTCTCTCTCTCAAAAATAAATAAACATTTAAAAAATTTTTTAAAAAGAAAAATTTTTTAAAAAGTTACACCACTTTAAAGAAGAGGATATACTTCAACCTCAAGGAATATACTGTACTGTTGCTGTTTATATGTGTATTATATGTGTATATAGTCATGTATATACATATATAGTGCTTATATATTGCATATATTTATATTTATATTACATATATTATAAATTATGTATTATCTCATGTATTTGTGTATGTATTATAAATTATGTATGAATTATCTTATTCATATCATATGAATATATTATATATCACATGATTATATATCACATGAATACTTAACACAGTGCCTGGCTCATAATTATTATTCAAAGAATAGAATATTATTGGTGATAGTAGGAGTCATAACTGAAGAAATAATCAGTAATAGTGATTAATAATAATAAATGATAGGCATTGGTAGAATCATTTTGGAAGCCTACTGGACAGTGTTTACCAAAGTTGAATATTTGTACAACCTATGTCTCAGCAGGCTCATTCACAGGAGGAATGTGTGTGTATGCATCTGAAATATGTACTTATTTCACTAAATGGCATATACTAGAATGTTCATAATAGTACTGTTTATAATACCTAAATGTGCATCAGCAGTACAGTGGATAAATAAATTGTGATGTATTTACAATTTGTGGGATAGCAAACAACAATTAGAATAATCATATAGAGCTACATGTGTCAATATGGATGGATTTCACAAGCACAGTGTTAAGTTAAGCCAAATATAAAAGAGAGTATGATATATAATTTCACTGATATAAAATACAAAAGCAGGCAAAAGTGTGTGTTTTTAGAACTCATGATCCTGGTTAATCTTGGAGTGCGGTGGGGTGAGTACTTACTAAAAGTGGGTATGGAGAGTGTCTAAGGCTCTTGGTCTGGGTGCTGGTTACATGAATGTGTTTGATTTACAAAACCCCATCAATGTGTACACTTACATGCACTTTTCTGTTTGTATCTTATACTTCCTCTCAAAAGTAAAAACCCTAAAGGAGCATTATACAAACCTGTGTGTGCAGACACTACATGTGGGGTTTTTTGTTTATTGGTTTGTTTTTATTTCCTTTTTGCACCTTTTACCAGTTCATTGACCTTCTGTTCTTTTTTCTACTCAAAAATAAATCCGCGCTGCAATGCAGCTGGTTCTCTTCACATTCAAAACAAAAACAAAAACAAAATAAAAAACCCAAACGTCTTGTAAAGGTTATTGTGTTTATGGAAGTTGTCAGTAATTAGCTCTAAAAGCCTGAGCTACTTAACTTCTGAAACTGAGTTTACCCAACTACAATATATCACAGAGTTCTTGTAAGGATTAAATAAAATCAAAGTATGTAAAATCATCACAAAAGATCTTAATCACTACCAACCATACTTGTGTAATGGGTTTCAGACTACTGAATTGTCAGTATCATGGATGTGGAAAAATGAGTGATGTGTTACTCATTTTCAATTAATGTGTATGCTCTTTATCTAGAGTATGATTACCTCAAACACAGTCATCAAGGGGGTCTTGCATCTATGAGCTTGTGTCACATGGCATGACTGACAAGTAGATATAAAGTGAAATAAGTTAAAATAAAATTTGCTTCTTTACAGTGTCAAAGGATGCCAATAGCTATTTGGGGCAGTGTGTCATGGCGGGAGGATTATTATCACTTTTGATATGACGGTGTTAAGACAGCACCTGGAAAACTTTTTTTTTTTAATGTTTGGCAGCTCAAGAGCGTTCAGCGGTAGGCCAAGTGGTGCGGAGCCTAGGAAGTGGTCAAAGAGTCCATGACGTTCCATGCCTTTAAGAAAAAGAAAAAAGAAAGATGATAGGTTAAAAATGTTCATTTTGCTTTGTCAGTGAGAATGAACATAATAGCCCATAGATACGGGAAATGTGTAAATTCTAAAATAAGGATAAATTATTATAGTCAATTGTCAGAAGGTATAGTTATGGCCTATCACTGGAGGAATAAACTCTTCTCATTGGATTTTCCATATTCCCTTATCATTCCTTAAAGGCATAAGTATGTCTTTTTTTTTTTTTTAATGTTTTATTTCTAGGAGAGAGAGACAGCGTGAGCAGGGGAGGGTCAGAGAGAGAGGGAGTCACAGACTGAAACAGGCTCCAGGCTCTGAGCTGGCAGTCAGCACAGAGCCCGACGCGGGGCTCGAACCCACGAATCGCGAGATCATGACCTAAGCGAAAGTCGGACGCTTAACCGACTAAGCCACCCAGGCGCCCCAAGTATGTCTTTTTTTAAAGCTTAATGATTTCTTAAAAAACTTATTTTTAAACTTCTGATTTATTCCCCTGGCTTCTTAAACTGGGAATATTTAACATAATAGAACTTGAATTTCCAAGCATTATCATTAACTCAAAATTTTAAATTAAATTTAACTGTAATAATATTCTCTGGAGGTATTGAGATTCATAGATGTTTTCCCATCCACGTTAAGCAACCTCACACTGCTGTACTTTTTAGCTCCTGTTTCTCATTGTATAACTTTTTCTTATTAAAAATTATACAAGTTTTTATTCACAAGTTAAAAAGTACAGAAGGTATAAAGGAGAGAATAAAAAACATTTATAATCACCACCTAGAGCACTAATAAAATGTATAATTCCTTACAGTGTTTCTTACATTCATACTTTTAAAGAAAATTAGTATTGTTTTCTTTACTTGTATGATGTTTAAAGTATAGTTTCAAGTCATATTTATTGCTAGGTATTATATAATTTTAAAATACAATTTTAATGTGGGGCGCCTGGGTGGCTCAGTTAGTTAAGCGTCAGAATTCGGCTTGGGTCATGATCTCACTGTTCATGGATTCAAGACCCACATCAGGCTCTGTGCTGACAGTTCAGTCTGGAGCCTGCTCAGATTCTGTGTCTCCCTCTCTCTGCCCTTCCCCCACTCATACTCTGTCTCTCTCTCTTAAAAATAAACATTAAAAACATTTTTACTATAATTTTAGTGAGTATAGATTATGCCATTTTATAACTTTATTTTACTTTTAGCCTTTAATTGAAGAATTAGGCTGATTTTAACTTTTTTCCGAAAATGATACTATTATGAACCTATTTTTTATGTAATCATTTTGATCATCAATGAATATTTTATTAGAATAAAAATGCATAAGTTAAATTACTGAGTCAAAGCACATGAGCATTTTTTTTTTACAAATAGTTTATTCTCAAGTTGGTTTCCATATAACACCCAGTGCTCATCCCGACAAGTGCCCTCCTCCATGCCCATCACCCCCCCCAGCACCCATCAGTCCTCAGTTTGTTCTCAACATTCAAGAGTCTCTCATGGTTTGCCTCTCTCCCTCTCTTCTTCTCCCCCACGGCCCTCATTTAAGTTCCTCTTAATATTCCTGTACTTGCAAACATAAGGTACCTGTCCTTCTCTGCCTGACTTATTTCGCTCAGTGAAATAAGTTCAACACCATCAAGTTCCATCCATGTTGCTACACATGGCCAGATTTCAATCTTTCTCATTGAAGAAATAGCTTGTTAACAATTTCTTTGGCTCTGAAGTAATGATGTGAATGATGATTCAGTTGAGAAATACATAACATTATATCTTAGCACTCATTTTGTAAGTTTAAGAGAGGATCAGAAATTACAAATGCATGTAGTTTGAGAGGAAATAGGTATTAACTCTCTAAATGTTTGGTAGAATTTACCTGTTAAGCCATCTGGCCCTGGATGCTTGTTGCTCAGAGGGTTTTGATTACTTAATTCATTTTTTTTGTTGGTTATCAGTCTGTTCAGGTTTTGTATTTCTTCCTATTTCAGTTTTGTAGTTTATATGTTTCTAGAAATTTATCCATTTCTTCCAGATTGTCCAATTTGTTGGCATACAGTTTTTCATAATATTTTCTTATAATTGTTTGTATTTCTGTGGTGTTGGTTGTGATTTCTCCTGTTTGTGAATTTATTTATTTGGTCCTTTCTCTTTTCTTTTTGATAAGTCTGGCTAGAGGTTTATAAATTTTATTAATTCTCAAAGAACCAGTTCTGGGTTTCATTGATCTGTTCTATTGTTTTTTAGTTCCTGTGTCATTTATTTCTGCTCTAATCTTTATTATTTCCTTCCTTCTGCTGTCTTTAGGTTTTATTCTTTTTCTACCTCCTTTAGGTATATGGTCAGGTTATTTATTTATAAAGAACTTATCAAACTCAACACCCCAAAAACAAATAATACAATTTAAAAATGGGCAAAAGATACAAACACATATTTCTCCAAAGAAGACTTGCCGAGGGGCAGTAGACACATGAAAAGATAATCAACATCATTCATCATCAGGGAAATGCAAATCAAAACTACAGTGAGATACGACCTCACAACTGTCAGAATGGCTAAAATTAACAACAGAAACAACAGGTGTTGGTGAGGATGTGGAAAAAGGGGAACCTTCTTTCACTTTTGGTAGAAATGCCAGCTGGTGAAGCCACTCTGGAAAACAGTATGGAGTTTCAAAAAAAATAGTTAAAAACAGAATTACCCTGCAATCCAGCAATTGTACTAGTAAGTATTTATACAAAGAATAGAAAAATATTAATTCAAAGGGATATATGCACCCCAATGTTTATAGCAGCATTATCTACAACAGCCAAACTATGGAAACAGCACAAGTGTCCATTGATAGATGAACAGATAATGAAGAAGTGGTATGTGTGTATATATATATGTATTTATAGCGATATATTACTCAACCCTAAAAAAGATTTCAAGAATGAAATCTTGCCATTTACAACAATATGGATGGAGCTAAGAGCATGAAGCTAAGCGAAATAAATCAGTCAGAGAAAGACAAATGCCATATGATTCCACTCATTTGCAAAATTTAAGAAACAAAACAAATGAGCAAAAGGAGAAAAAAGAGAGAGAGACAAGAAACAGACTCTTAACTGTACAGAACAAACTGAGGGTTATCGAGGGGAAATAAGATTGGGGATGGGTGAAATACGGAAATAAGGAATACATTTCTGATGAGCACCAGGTGCTGTATGGAAGAGCTGAATCACTATATTGTACCCCTGAAAGTAATATTATACTATGTTAACTAACTGGAATTTAAATAAAAACTTAACAAAATTAAAATAAAAAAGAAATGGGTGTGATACCTGTGTCTTTCTGGTTGCAAGAATTTGAGCCTTCTCTTTTGTTCTAGCTATTAATTTCTTGGCTTTGCTAGAATTGCAAATTTTGTATCTTGCATGGTATCTCTGGTCTCAATTGCGGAAACAATGCAAAAACATTGTTTCTGGTTTCCAATATATTTACCACTATGATGCTCAGCATCCCTTTGTATAGGCCCATATTTCCTTCTGGCATATTTTAATTCTGCTTGGAGAATATTTCTTTTATTTTTTAAAAGTTTATTTATTTTGAGAGAGAGATAGTGTAAGCACACATATGTATGTGCAAGTGGGGCAGGGGCAGAGACAGAGGGAGAGTGAGAATCCCAAGCAGGCCCAGTTCTATCAGTGCAGAACCCTACTTGAGGCCTGATCTCGTGTACCCGGAGATTGTGATCTGAGCAGAAACCAATAATTAGATGTTTAACAGACTGAGCCACCTAGGCACCCTAAGAATATTTCTTTTAATATTTCTTATGATGAAGAGCCTATGTCTAAGTAAATTCTTAGTGTTTTGTCTAAAAGAATCTTTTTGTTTCATTTTTAAGGTATTTTTCTGTGTATAAGATTCCAGATTAATAGAGTTTTTTGTTTGTTTTTACATTTCATTGCTTTAAAATGTCATTCATTTTTCCTCTGGATTGAGTAATTTTAGATGAGATGTTTGGAATTCCTTTTTCTTTCCTTCTGTACATAATGTGTCCTTTTCCCTCTGGCTGCTTTTAATTTTTAATCCTTATCACTGGTTTCCAGCAATTTGATCATGATATACCTTGTGTGTTTATCCTAGTTGCTGTCTATTGAGCTTCTTGGATGTCTGGATTTGTAGTTTTCACCACATTTGGAAAACAATATGCCATTATTATGTCAAAGTTTTAATCTGCCTCTTCCTTTAAAATTTATATTATATCCATGCCTCACTTCTTCAATTTTCCTACAGGTCACTGAGTCTCTATTTTTTTTTCTCAGTCTTTTTTCCCCTTTGTGATTTAATTTGTATTGTGCATTTTGGGTGGTTTTTTTATTTGTTTTTTGTGGGGTTTTTTTTTTTCTGTAATCCTAATTTGTATTATTGTATCTTAATGTTCACTGACCTTTTCTTCTTCTTTAGTGTCAAATCTACTATTATTCTCAAATTACTGTTTTTGATTTCAGATACACATTTTTTATCTATAAAAATTGTATTTTGTCTGTTATATCTTTAATTTACATAGTTTCACATTAATGTTTTCCTCTTTATCTTTGAATAGATTTCTAATATTTATAATAGAGGTTTAAAGTGTTACCTAATTCACTTATCCCCGTTATCCCAGTTATGGATCACATTTTCTAGCTTTTTTCATATTTAAGATCTTAATTGGATAGTATATAATGTGATTTTTACACTGTTGAGTAATGGCTTATAATTTTCTTTAATATGCATTAGACTGTCGTAAGTTTCTTACTGAAGAGACTGATAGTTTAGAGGCCTATTTAGAAGTATTTTCAGGTCAGATATAGTTGCCTTTACTCTAGGCATAGGTTAGCCCTACTACCTATGCATGCTCCACCTCGGTACTCCGCTGAAGGCTGAGTGTTCAGCAAGGAATCTTTTTTGCTACTATGAAACTTAACATTCCCAGACATCTTGTAAGCCTCAGATTTTAGTCATTCCATTTCTAGTCTTGTGAAGTTGCACCCCATGATTGTGGGGCTAGGAATTTAACCACCCATTCAAGGGATCCCTGTAGAGACCACTTTCTCCTCAAAAGACCCTTCTCTCTAATATTCTGTCCTGAAAAATGTTGCTACTTCAGCCTCCCAAAACTCCGCTCTTTGTCCCAGAAATCCAGTAAGACCACCATGCTCTGGGGCGCCTGGGTGGCTTAGTCGGTTAAGCGTCCGACTTTCGCTTGGGTCATGATCTCGCGGTTCGTGGGTTCGGGCCCCACCTCAGGCTCTGTGCTGACTGCCAGCTCAGAGCCTGGAGCCTGTTTCAGAGTCTGTGACTCCCTCTCTCTCTGACCCTCCCCTGCTCACGCTGTCTCTCTCTCTCTCCTAGAAATAAATAAATAAATAATTAAAAAAAAAAAAAAAAGACCACCATGCTCTGCTTGGTTCTCCTTTTCTTGTAAAACAATCTGTTAAGTGTCAATAGTCAAAAGACTAGGACAGATGTCAATTGTATATAATAAGATAGTAAATCCAGTCCCATTTACTCCATAGTGGCCAGGAGTAGAAATACCTACACTTTATTAAGAGTAGAAATCACTATACTCTATAGCGTAGAAATCACTATAAATACATCATTTGGGGTTTTTTCACATGTCTAAAAGTCATTATAGTCAAATGATATTTCAGATATAAATGAAAAATTATGATAAATACAGTACTAAGTACTATACTTTCTCTAATTTTCATAAGCACTGATAATATTATTAGTTAATGACTTCTAAGATCTATCACCAGAAGACAAAAATACAACCGATAAATTTAGTTTTAATTACCTTTGCTTCCTTAAAATTTAAATTTTAAAAATCTTCAAAATGTTGTTTTCTTTTTTCCCTTTTTACCAGAGTCACTTTACCAAATCTTAGCTAAATCTTTATGTATAATCATTTCTAACCACACTGACAAGAGTATTAAGATAGTAAATGTCCTTGTTGCATTTAAAAACTGCTAAATGCTTTGCAATGATTTTGTGGTTTTTTTCTTTTCCTTAATTTTTATACTACGTTAGTCATCAGTCACCATACAAATTTATCTTATAATAGTTTGAGCACTTTAAATCAGACTCCAAAATTAGTCAGTTTAAATTTTTGACCTTTTCACTTACTAATCCTGTACTGGTGACTGTCTTGCTTATTTCATCAACTTACTTCATTATATTAAGTCAGGTGGTATTTGTTTACCGACTCTTGGATTTTCCTTTATCCATATGTTAAAATTTCTATAAGTCCTATTTGGGAAGATGGGTGCATGAGTCTTTCAGAACTTTTAAATACTTATAGGCAGAACTTAGGTCCTTAAAGAGATCAATTATGAAGGATTTTTTTCTGATTAGCTAATAAGTTTAATAAGAATTCTTTTCGGTTACCTATACATTCATATTCATTGTGTCATTTATAAACCAGCAGGTGGCAAACTTGAGATTTTTTTTATACTGTGGCTCTTGCTGAAGATGTACAAATATTGAGCCATGTATCACTGGATCTCATGAATAGCTCTTTTGTTGTCCATGATTTAAAAATAAAACCCTCTAATTGTAGAGCCACTGATATTTGGATAACAATGCACTTATTCATGTATATGTTTAATTTTAACTTGATTTTCAATTTTATTCTATAATTCTTTTTCTAAAAAAAAGTTTTGAGAGATATAAGATGCCAATTTGAATCCATTTTTGTTATGATTTCCATGATTATGAGTCAATTTTAGGGGTCCTTTTGTTTACTTTTGGGGAAATTTTACATCACTTAAAGGGGCATATAAGATTACTTTGTTCCTGGAACAGGTAATAGCCTTTTGAAAGTTCTAACAGCATTGATTCTCATGTTTTTAAACATAAAACATAATTTCTTCTATGGATAATTATTGTTTTTATTTTATTCCCCTAAATATTTCTGTGTAACTGTGACTCATTGGTAATCACTGATAAGTGAAGATAGATTTAATTTCTTCTGTGTACATTTGATTTTCAAAAGTTCTGAGTTATGTGCCAGTTATTTAGGATCAATCAAGATTGGTTATATTCAGGCATATGATTAAGCTGTGGGGTATTTAGGTAAACATCTTTCGAGCTATTGCATTCAGAGATAATACAACCATAACATATAATTTACTTATTTCTTTCTCTTTCTGAAACCCCTGTATTGTTAACACTACTTGTATGTTCTCTACAAAATTAATTTCCCTTCATTAAGTCACCCTCCTTCCTATATGTCTGCATTGACCAATCTATTTGAGCAATTACTCAAGCTTGTTATTCTCTTCCAAATGGGGAAGAATTAAAAAAAAAAAAAAAAAGGAAAAGCAGTGACTAAAGACAAACCAAAGCTAGGTGACCTAGACACTTCATTATTTCTACATATAAATTGGATCACTTAGATGACTTCTACAAGATTTAAATAAAATAAACTGTGCCTCATTAAAACCAAAACATACTTGAAGAATTCTAACAACCGGCTGTTTGGTGAACTGACTTTTCAAGATGTGAAAAATGAATTCACTAATTATTCAATATAAATGTTTGAGTTGTTTTCCAAATATCACAATAACTGAGGACTGTATAAGGCCTAATAACTTATAGTCCTTCCTTCCTGCTTTTTTATTTTTAAGGGAAGAGGACTCAATTCTTTTTAAATGTAGAATATAAACACATCATAAAGAAAGTAAATTGTAGTCACATTTAATAATTTAATAGTTTAATTTAAACGATTAAACAAGTCCCTAATCAAATTTAGGAAAAACTGAAATTGACACTTATGCTGTAGATTGTTTATCACTCAGCTTTAGTGATTTCAGCAGTAGGGATTTAAAAAAAGAAACTTCTAATCAGAGAGATGCCTACATTGCATTGTCTGCATGTATTCAGAGGTCAAGATGCCCTGGTTTTGTCTAATATATCCTAATTCAATCCTCCTTTATTTTCCTCCAATCTATCTCCAACTGTGAAACCCACTTTTTGAGAAAGATGGTCCCCACCCCAAAAACACCTTCTCATCTCTCTGATTCCTGAGTCTCTCTGATGAAATGCCTTGTGATTTTTCATGAAGTAAAATCAGAGACATGAATATGGGATACAGACACAGCAACTTCCATACTTCTAGAGCCCTGTGTACATCAGATTATAACACAAAGACACCTAAACTAGGGTTGGTTCCTGCCCTGATGATTCTGACAATTGTCAGTTGTTCAAAGAGCCAGATTTTTCGTTTTTAATAATGCCCTTTCCAATGAAATACTTAAGTGTACACATCTCTTCAATTTCAGTGTCAACACAGGGTCCTAGCCCTGCTCAGTCTGGCAATGCATCCCAAAAGGGTAGCAGTGCTACTGAGTAAGAGCAAGGTCCTGCTGGAGAGGAACACAACTTAGCCACAAAAGTGTGACCGGCCAGTTGCGTCTCGTCTCCACACTCCCACCACCAACATTCAAGGGACTTGTGGAAACAAAAGAGAATTGACGCTCCTTATGAGCAGATTGAGTCTAGCTCTTTGGAGAGAGGAGTTCCTGGGTGAAAGCCCTTAGAAGTCCTAGTGAATCTAGGAGTCTCGCCTTTCTCCATCCCCTTGGCTCTCTCTGCCTATTTCTTTGCCCTCTCTGCCCCCACCCTACCCCGTGTACACGCAGAAGAAAGTTTTACACGGAATGAGCCCCGCGTTGACGTAGGCATCCCTCCCCTTCCACCTGGATAGAAGCCCAGAAGGGAGCGAGTAGGGGAGATGCGAAGGCAGGGATCGCGCGAATCCTTGTGGTTAGGGTCCCCAGGCGGGGCCGACCGGGAGCCAGCCAAGAGTATTGGTTCTAGACCCACACATAGATCAGGTTTTTCCCTCCTCCTTCAACCCCTCAAATCCCAATGAGGTCACTGAAATGAAAGAGAATCAGACCAAGAGAGAGGGGGAGGAAGAGGACGACGAGGAGGGAGAAGAAACCCAGACGGGAAAAGGCCATCAGACAAGGTCGCTTTTTCTGGCGACACAGCAACTGCGAGGAGCGTGGTGCTGAATACATTCGCCCGCTCAGCCTGGGGACTGAGACACTCGCAGAAGCACTTTGTGTTACCGCGAAAACAAAGGAGAGGAGACGAGAGGGAGAGGGAGAGAGAAGCTCTGAGCGGTTCCGCTTTGGATCTCTGGGAAGCAAGGCTCATCTCCTTGGCAAGGAAAGAAAGGGGAGCCGAAGGGTCTGGGAGGCTAAGAAGGAAGCAGGTTTCCTGCGGAGACTTGGGACGCGGCAGAACTCTGGACAGCGCCTCTCGAGCGGGGCTCCTTACTCCCGGCTCCGCCAGGTTTCTGGCTCCTTCTTGAAAGCCCTTCTGCGGGTGCACAATCCTCTCCTGACCTCGACCACCGACCACCGAACCCGGGAAAATCCGAGGATCCCTGTCTGAACGTGTCAGGGGGTGGAGCGACTCTTGCCTCTGGCCCGGTCAGGGAAGAGGGTCTCCGCTTCTGGAAATCTAGTCCTTGTGGAAAATGCTTTGCTGGTGAAGAAAGAAAAGTTTTGGGGTCTGGTCGGGGGCAGAAGGGGTAAGGCGGATAGTGGAAGAAAGAAGGCGGATGGTTGGTTTCCCTCTCTGATCTGGAAGGAATGATGACCGAGGAAGGATGTGCACCAGCGGCCAGATTATTGGGAGCCTCTTGGTGCTCTCTGTGCTGGAGATAGGGCTGGGGGTGTCCAGCGTGGCCGTGGGGGCGGTCAGCTTCAGCCTGGCCCTCCGAGAGCACAAGCCGCAGCTCGGAGACTCGTCCCCGGTATGGAGCGGGGTGTGTGTACGTTGAGCCATTTCACTCTCTCTTTACCTCTTTACGGTGGTCAGTGTGCGTGCGTTAGTCACTCCCTCTCTGGGGAAGACGATCATAAATCTCCTCTGGCTTGCATGTAGGTTCTTGTTGGCAGATTATGCCTCTTTATGTTGTCCTTTTATTTACTAATTGGTTTTTCCCTCTTACCTTGGCTTAAGACCAAATTAAATGGCTTTGTTTAAAGTGTGTGGTGGTGGTTGAGGTTGGGGGCGGGGTGGGGGGGGGGGACTGTTCAGTTTCCACGGGGCTGAATCTGCAAAAGGCTACCTAGTAGTGCTGATTAGGGAGTCACACCTGTCAAAGGCAGACTCACTTAGCTTGTTTCCTTTACAAGGAATATCAAAATGAAAGTGTTACATCATTTCTTGTATCAGGAACAAGCAAGGATAGATTTATGCATGTATTTCTGGGCAACAGAGTCCAAGGTACACTAAAGACAACACTGATAAAACAGAACTGTGGTATATGTGTAAAAGGGATATTTTATCTCAGAAAACACTGCTCTTAATTTTTCTTTGCTACCTTTCTGATACTTCATGGCTAAAAACACTTTTGTAAGTCCCAGGCAATAAGTTAAACAATAAATGGTATGATATGTAACAGCATTCTGATTGGAGAATAACTCCATTTAAAGAGTACCTAATGCTCAGAGAAAATGTCATAATTTCCTCTAGATCAGATGTCAGACCCAATGACCTTCTTGTTTGCTTTGGTTGGAATCTCCAGGAAAGCTTTAGAGACCCATTCCGTACACCACTGACCAATAAAATAGCTCAGCACTATTCCTAGTGTGGGCCTAATTGTGAAAATTATTTTCTTTCTTCCCCTTTAAATATATAGCTGCTATATCCTTCTTGGTTTCTATCTTGATTCCAATTTCCAAGGTAATTTAATAGGATGTTGTTCTGTCACTGATGATCAGTAGGTATAATTAACAGTCATGACTTGACTATTTGTATTTTAAGTCATTGAGGAAAAAAATGATGATTAGTTTAAGAAAAATCATTTCAAAGTAATTCAGATTTGAGGGAAGTTCTAGCATTGCTAAAACTAGTACAGTTGTGCTCAGGAAAATTAGTTTTTATATTTTAATTTTTCAAAGTGAAGCAAATGTTTTTAAACTGAATAAGTTAAAAGGAAAAGTAAAAATGGTACTCAATTCTGCCACTGAATTTTTCCAAGAATCCTGGTTCTGAATTCAGTAAGTTACTATCAGTCTCCAAGTAATTATCTTTTTCTCTATTATGTAATTTTTATCAACATACATTTTAAGCTTAAGTATGTATGGCTAACAGGCAAATCTTAAATTTGAGAACTTTATATCTTAAATGTAATAGTGATTATTTTTAGAGTTGTAGTTATTATTTAAACAGAATTAGTCAGACTTTAAAACTTCTATCAGACATTTGTCAAAATGAAACATAATACCAACATTTAAAAAGAAGGGGGCAAAATGTGACCTTTTGATGGCTGATGAGGGAGAAGCCTCACATACTCAAAGCCTCAAATCACTTCCCCTCTTAAATTTGAGAAATTGGGTGAATAAACATAGGTTGTCTCTAAATAGTATTACAGTATCAGTTTTATCTTTAAGAATTAAAAGAATAGTTACATTTGCTTGGCATCACATAAGAAAAATAGATTATTTTCTTCTCTTCCCAGACAATATACCATTATCTCAATGAGTCAACATATGTATTTGTACAAAAAAATAAAAATTTTGAATCAGCTCAACAAAAAGCAAATAGAACAATAATATATATATAGTCATTATCATAAATAATAAGTTCCATCTTCAACTGGTTTTTTAGAGTAACCAAAATTCACCTAGGATCCTCAAACAACAGTTTTGAATTCTTTTGTCTGATTTAATGACATTTTTAAAAAGTACATGTGATTTAATGAATGGATTTGAAACTGGGATACCCCGACAGGTAACTTTGGTGGGCACTTTTATAAACTTGCGTTAAAAACTCTAATTTATTAATAAATGCTCAGTTTTGATCATTACTTATTAAATTATAGACTTGCTAAATTGATTTTCAAGTTGTTTATCACAGGTCATTTGTGATATAATCTCAATTATCTCTATTTCTCTCAATAACACATTCATACAACCAGTATTTATAGAGAGCTAACCATGTGCATTTTACTATTTAACACAAAGACTATTAAGATGAATCAGAATAACTAGTAGAGCAAACAAGATAAGTATATCACTAACTTTATCAGTGGTAAGAAATTAGAGTTTGACCTCAGAGAGATACAGAGGAGATATAAGGAAGAGAGGATGGGGTGGTCAGTGAAATATCCATGGCATTACAGTTATTTTTCTTTGATCTTGAAAGTTCATTGGGACTTGTAATTTATGTTTCACAGTGTGTAATGCATCACAGAGTAGACTCCAAAGTCTACATGGGTGCAAATCTGTCATTTATTATCGAGATAGCTACCAAAGTTCTCATATTCTGTAAAATAGGGTTGTTAAAAGGCACAAATGAAATAATGCTCTTAGTAAATGTATGGTGTGTAGGAAGCACTGAATTAATGCAAGACATTAATACTGGGTGCACAGACTGGCAGTAAAGGGATGAGAAATGAGAGCCTTTCAGGCAGCAAGGATGAAGGCACAAACTGGGATGGCATGTGTTATGTTCCAGAAAGAATAGGCTCTTCTATTTTTCTGGGGCTTATGTGTGAGGGAAAGATAAGGATGGAAAGAGTAGTTGGGGCCAGACCACGGAGGCTGTGTGCTAGTCTTAGGCAATAGACTTATTGCCTCGTATTTTTTGTAATAATAATAATAATAATAATAATAATAATAATACCAATTTTACTTCCTAAAGAGATTCAAGGAGATGCTTAGGAAAACTAGATTAAAAAATTAATCTCTTTGGTACGTTATGAATTAAAAATCTATATTAGTTATAAACAGTAGCTGGGATTTTACAATAATTAACCTTTCACAATAACCACAGTCTCTAATCAGAGTGTGTTTTGATTGGTTCCATGAAGTTTTTTTCAATATATTATTGTCGTTATTATGAAATGTCTGAATTAATTTTTAGAAATCAATAGAAATAAAACTGTACTATAAAGGGATTATTTTTTTATATGTGGACTCTGACATAAGCTTTTTATCTAGTCGAGTGCACTGAGAATTCAGGCAACTGTTTTGACCTTTGAACCCAAATACACAAATTTTTTTAAGTGTGGCTTAAAAACAAAATAGTAAAATAAGGGGCTTAGAAACCCATGGGATGGATGCTTTTATTTCCAATCACTCTTTCATAATCAAGCAAAGGGTGCTTCCTATGATCAGTTTAGAGATGTGAGCAATAAGCAGGAAAAAAAATAATTTTACTATAATTTCATAAAGAAATAAAGTTATAAATCCCTTATAGGATTTTTGCTTCTTCTTATTTATTTGTTACAGCTGATATAGTCACCATGTTGAAAGAAGACATTACTGCTAGATAACAATGAATGAAACGTTGAGTAAACTGCTTTTGAAAAGACAGTCATGAGAAATATAATTGATGTGTACAATTTATTGACAGAGTTAAATAGACAGGGCTGTGTTTACAAGTTGCTGTACTATAGCCACTTTTCCCAGTCTCCAATGCATCATCTGTAAGGGAAATGGACTGTATTTAGTCGTATACAGATTCACAGTTCCAAGAGAATTTTATTGATGCTCTAGGTTGGCACTTGAAAATGTAGAGATTCAGATGGTTGTGCCTAGAACAACATCTGGTGTTGTTGCACTTGATATATACCATGCTAAATTCCATTCGTCTATATCTGATAATCATTCCATAAATTAAATGTATTAAAAGAAACTTTGCTAAGCCTTGTTTACCCCACGTGGAAACACAGTCTTTTTAAATATTCAAAAAAAATTTTTACCTAAATAATTTAAAGTTTGAATGACTTTGCTTATTTTTCTGAGCAATACTTGATTTGTATATTCTAATTTTCTCCAGCTAATAAATCTGATACTTTGGGTGGGTGAAATTCATAGTATAATCAAGGCCACCTGCTATATGGACTCCTGATTTACCATGACAACAACTCAGCCAATTGTAAGTTTGTGTTGAAATTGATCCATACTACAGCAATGTAAGTGAGGTGCTGTATATAAAATGATATCTGTCTCGAAGTATTATTTTTAATTTCTAAATCTGTCCAATTCATTTAAGGAAAAATAAGCAAAACAATAAGGTGAAAGAAATCTCTCAAACATTTGAAGTTACTTCAAATGCACAAAATGTTCTCCAGATACAAAATATATAAGGAGTAAGGAATTTGAATTTCTTAGCATGAGATTAAAGTACTGCCCTATCTTCATAGAAAATTACAAATTACAAACATTAGAATTAATTTTAATATATAAGTAATTGACATATAAATTCTCATATCAAAAGGTTAAAAAAAGAATCAAAACTGAAGTACTCTATCAACTCATCAAAATTAGCCACCATTATAAATTTAGTGTATAATCTCCCAGGCATTTCTCCACATATAAGTAGTATTGTTTGAACATATAGATCAATTCTGATTATATTTTGGATATAGTGAAGCCCATTCATGGACTCTGTAAAGCCCAGGTAAAGAATCTCTTCCTTATCTGATTCATACTATTATTCTCAAGTGCTACTTTTATCTACTGAGGTTAGGCCCATTAGATACTGGTAATTAAAGAAGTTAGGTAAGCCAAACTACTAGGAAGTGTTGTTATTATTCAAGAAACCATACATGTGTTGAATGAAACATAAAGTCAATGTCTATTTCTGTTATTGATTGATAACAGTGTAATAGAAGAAAAATGGTGACTTTTGCCATTATCTGATGAGGTATTTTGCTTTAGTCTATATTTCATCCTCATACAAGTGACATGTGCTTAAATTTCTATCTAGACTATGACAAATCGTGTCTCAGGATTTTGGCCCTGATCCAGGGGTATATAACTGATCTTGAAGACTTTGGCATAGTCTTCATAGGAATATTAGGGGATAATTGATAGTAATTTCTCCGGTCACCTTTTGTTGGCAATTGGTTTGATCCAAACATGATTTGAATAAAGTCAAACTCTTTCATTTGGATGATTTTGCCTAAAGTGTTCAAGTTGGCTTTATGTATTGACATGATTATTAGCCAGATCATCCAATACATGCTTCAAATGTAGCCAAGAAATTTAATTTTGTATATATTCACTTAGCTCTCAAATAATATTTAACTTTATTGGTTGATGAGAAGCATAACCCAGCTGTCCAACCTGAAGTGCTTGTCTTTAACATTCTATAAAAACTAGAACAGATTTTGGTGAATGTGTGTGTACACAACCACTGAAGGGGGGAAAACCCCAACAATTTTCTGTGCAAATGACATTGGGTCATTTATTTATGAAGTAAACAGAATTTCATTTTACTACTACACTATATATTGAACTACCTGTAATCTTATTCATTCAAATGGCATTTCTATAAATAAATAACTAAGCTCAGAGTCTTAAAAAATATTTGACTTTACTGTCTTAGTAATTTAGTAAAATTATGAGGTGGTCACTCTGCAGGTAGATGTTATTTCAAAATGTCCAGTGAACAATTCCAGAATGAATGGGTGGTAGTGTATACTTTCACTGAGCATATTTCTGGGAGAGAGAGAGGAAACTGTATGAGTACTTTCCTCTGTGATACTGAAAATCATGCAGTTCTTCTCATGGATACAGATCCAATCTATATATACTTTATTCAAATTGAATGACAGATTGGATTCATATATCCTACTAAGTATAACTGCAGCACTGGATAACTCATGTTTCTTCCCAAAGGCAGAGAGAGAAATACCCCTACCAGTTTTGTGGATTACTGTCAATACCAAGGTTGGCGCAGAATAAGTGCTCAGTGAGCATAAGCTGCTTCTTTCCTTCTCTCTCCTTTAGAGGTAAAGAGAATAGTAAAGTTTCTATCATAAAAATATTCAGTAATCAGATAAATTAGACAATTATTTAATTAAGTCAGGCAAGCCAGACAGTGAAGATATAGGAATCATTATTTATGCCACAAAACAAAGTCCTTGAAAACATAAAACTATATAAGTTCTTGTCATTAGTCAAAGTAAAAGTACAAATTAATACTTCTAATAAAGATACATAGTATCGGTGTGCCTGGGTGGCTCAGGCTAAGCATCTGACTTCGGCTCAGGTCATGATCTCAAGGTTTGTGAGTTTGATCCTCGCATTGGGCTCTGTGCTGTCAGAGCAGATCTTGCTTCAGATCCTCTGTTCCCCTTCTCTCTGCCCCACCCTTGCTTGCACTGTCTCTCGGAAAATAAACAAACTTAAAGAAAGATATGTAGTATCTTGGAGGTTTTTATGGTTTTGCTTTTGAAGCAATATTTATTTATTACATTTTGTAATATTAATAGATGCATCAATGAATTATCTAGATTTCAACAATGATTCTTATAACATTAGTTGGGCTCATGGTTTTTAGCAACAGTATTAAGAATCTTGAGAAGAAATTCTAAGTTCCATCAGTTCATGATTTATTATTAAATATTGGACAAAGTTATGTGGTCAAGACAGAAAAGAAAATATTAGTAGTTAAGAAGACCACCTTGGGAGACAGGGTGTCTTGAGCTATTTGCTTTATAGAAGTAATACAAGATATGATTTATTAATAGTTAACTGTGTTCCAGATGCTTTTATATACATTATTATTTCTAATCTTAACAGCATTGTGAAGAATGTAGTATTTTATAAAGTTTATGTAGGGAAAAGCACTTAGAGTCCACTCTTATTTAATCAGCTGACTTAGTATTTAAAGATGGACAGTCTTTTTTTTTAATCTGGACTTTTCTATTGCATTGTGTGAAACATGGGAAGTTGTCATGGAAAAGTCATTCTCTGAGGTCTGACCTCATTATATGCTCCCACCCCTGAATATATGAGTCAAGCAGAATAGCATAAAGATCAAGTCCCCATCCCTGTTTGTATCTGTTTCCCAGAAGGGACTGACATAGTTAACTGATGAACAGCCACAACTTCCATATTCCTAGAAGAATGTGAAATATTAGACCAAATTGTTCCTACCTTTAGAGATTAGGCTCTAGCCTTAAAAAGTAAACTGAAATTATGCATCTCAAATGATCATTACTTATTATGTAAGTAAGTCAGGAAGACATAAAACAACATATTTAAACATTTCAAAATGTGAGTTATCACTGAGGAATCAGGGTTGACTCCCTTGTTAGGGGAGCTCTTTAACCTGGCCTTGGAGATTACACAGGTTTCCAGTGGGCAGAGGAGAGAAGATGTGGTAAGCAGAGCTATTAACATGTGTAAAGTCATGGAAGGAACAATAAAATGGAGAGTTTGAGGAGGACTGAAGAGACTGGATTTGTTAAAGCAAAGAGATGTTCACATAATAACTGGCAAGTGAAGATCTAGCTGATCTAAACACAACGGGACCAGCTTTAAAAAGGTTCTGAAAGAATGATAAGACTAGTCTGCCTTTGATTCCTCACTAAGATTGGTGAGCCCTGCTGGGTAGAACTTGATGATAATGAGACGAAAGCAGTTGGACCAGACATTGCTGCTCACTTTCAAGGCAAAACACCAGCTCTTGATTCCAAGATGTGTGTCCTGTATCAAAAGAAAGACTTGAGGGAAATCATGAGACTTGAGGGAAGTATAAACCTCCCATCACAAATGTAAAACAACTTCAAGTGACTTTTCTGCCAATAGTACTTTTGTAATATCATAATTTCCTTGTGTTCTATAATTCTTATGGCTGCCTGACATATGAGTCCAATTATTTAATTGGAGATATCAGCATTACATTAAGAAATGAAAATAGATTTGGAGGCATTAAGACGAGTTCAAATTCTAGCTCCAGCATTTGTTAGCTTAAGTTTGAGTGAGTTACATTATCTCTCTGAGCTATCAGCTATTTGTAAAATAGCAATACTACTACCTATCTCCTGGAGTTTAAAAAAATTAAAAGGAATACTTTTATAAAGAGCTTGATATATGTTAAGTATTTAATAACTGTGACAAGCCTACAACAATGACTGCATGCTATTGCCATGTTTCTGGAAAATCAATTTTCTGTATGTGGTTTCTATCTTTGCATAAATAGACATTTTATTTTTATACATTTCTGAAGGGTACCTTTTTGTAAGGCCATTGAAGAAATTGATCTTGGACTCAGGACTAGATAACATTTAGGTCATACACCCCCTCTTAGAAAATATGTACTTTTCATACGCAATTTCAAATATTAATAGTTAGTTGGGATTTAGTTTGCATGCTCCAGGGTCCCAGGAATATTATCCAGGTCAATATAGGGATAAAGAGGGATAATTTTTGTGTGTTCTACGAAATAGAGATATGTGTTTGATTTTATCATTATTTTTGTCTAGGCTGTTGGAATTCTTAGCTCTTTCTCTACTTGTTTCCTGCCGACTATTTTTCCTACACTGTTTATTCTGAGGATTTAAAATAATAATAATAATAATAATGACATTAATAATAATGACATTAATAATAGTAACACTGGCAGCTTATATTTCCAATATACTGCATTGCCTAAGAAGTCCAACTGCTTTGTTATATCACTTATCTCAGAAGATAAGTTTCTTCACCTAAGGAATGAGAACCTAGCAGGGTTTAGTGATCTAAATCACCTGAATAAGGCGTATGCATGTGTGTCTGTGTGTGCATGCACACATGCATGTGCTCATGTGCGTGTGCAAGGGAGATGAAGAGGTAAGAAATTCATACAAGGAAGTTGATAATTGTCACTGAGAAGCACTAACTATATGCTGCATTTTGGCTGCTATATGCCTGCTTGTGAGCATGAGTTCACAATGCTGTAATCCTCTAAGAGCTGCAATTTATTTCCATAACTGGCTGGCTTTCAGAAACTGTCAGGCATGTTGGATGGACATTTTTCTATGGTGTTGACAATTCTTGGGAAGAGCATAACTTCTACTCTCTAGTCCCCGGGAGTCCCTGGCTATTTTCAATTCTGTGAGAACAGGTCACAAATCATAGATTCAAAGCTGGCATGTACCCAAGGGAATATTTTTTTTTTGTTTCATCTTCACCAATCCCATCTTCTACATTTTAAATTTTGTTGTGTTTTCCACAAGTATCAAGTTAGGGACATTATATATGAGTGTTGTCCAAATATATTACAGCATCTATATTAATCTTACTTGAAAATGACATGAAGAAATCTTAAAAAATATAAACAAAAATTATGGAAATTGGGATAACCCACATTAATGTAAAATTACCATAAACTATATACAAATACTTATTAAATTGTGATCACAACATAGGTCATACAGAGGTCCCATATAATATACTTATATATACATATATATTTAATATATATATATATAAAGTTAAAACTGCTTTAATAAACATAATGTTATTGACAATATTTCCATACCTGGGTATTCAGTATGGATTGCAACTTCTTGTACTTCCCTCCAGAAATAATCATTACCTTAAATTTTTATATAAGTTCGAATTTTGAAATTCATTTATTTATTAAAATGGCTAAAATAAAAAAAATTTGGACTCGAGATAAACTCTTCTGATTTTGTTACTGCTAAGAGAGAGGTTTTTTTTGTTGTTGTTTCATTTTAAGGACTAACATGAATAATGACTATACCCAAAAATTATTTGGATGATTGACACTTAAATATACAAGACTGCAAATTCAAAATCCCTTGTACCAAAATTCACAAGCTTAGTATAATTTTCTTACTACTTTTGGAGCAGAAACAGCTCTAACTAGAAAAAGCCTTATTTAGTCAGCATACTCAAAATAGTCAACAATTTATTTTTTAAAAAGAAAAACTATCACAAAGCAGAGCTAGAATAGAACACAATGCATAATGCATTAAATACAAGATTGCATTCCATGAACGTTGAAAGGGAGATGTGAAGGAATGTCATTCTGAGAATCAAGTCTCTTTCTTTCTTTCTTTCTTTCTTTCTTTCTTTCTTTCTTTCTTTCTTTCTTTCTTTCTTTCTTTCTTTCCTCCCTCCCTCCCTCCCCTCCTCTCTCCC
>NW_024080781.1:2653666-2786967 GCF_003009895.1 Hyaena hyaena
TCTTTCTTTCTTTCTTTCTTTCTTTCTTTCTTTCTTTCTTTCTTTCTTTCTTTCAATGTTTATTTATTCTTGAGAAGAGGGAGACACAGCATGAGCTGGGGAGGGTCAGAGAGAGGGAGGCACAGAAGCCAAAGCAGGCTCCAGGCTCTGAGCTGTCGTCAGCACAGAGCCCAATACAGGGCTTGAGCTCAAGAACTATGAGATCATGACCCGAGCCGAAGTCGAATGCTTAACCAACTGAGCCAGCCAGGTGCCCCAAGGCTGATTCTTTCCATACATTGAAGGATTTGGGTCCGGGGGCAGTTGGAAATTTCTGAGGTTTTTGGACTTGAATTCATTTAGAAAAGTTTGGCATGCCAATCAAACATGCTATGTTTGATGATTTCTTCTGAAATTCATTCTTGTGATTGTTAGTTTCATTCAGTCACTTTACAGTCTCTGAAAAAGGTTTCTCTCACTGCCTGCTTTGCATCCCTTTTTATCACTCTGGGGTTTTTCCTTCCATGTCTCCCTTGAGTGCTTTTGGTTCGATTTCTTTTTTCACTGTAGTTGCCTCTTATCCCATGTTACCTGCTAGGCTATCAAGATGACCTGATGCTAATGAAAAACTGCTTATCACAACAGTATATCTGTTGTACATCTTATCCCTTTGGTATTTTATTTTTTGTACAGGTGATCATACTTATGAAAGGTCATGCTTTCTTGATAAAAATGTACACTTATCCTTTTCCAGTTGAATTTTTGAAATATTGGAAATTTCATACTTTTCTAAAGTGAAAGAAACATGGTATAAGGATCTATGTGCTTTGCTTTATTCAGTGCTCCATTTTGGGGTGGAAAATAAGAAATTAGTTCTAGCTTAAGGGAAAAAATAACACTGCATAATTAGCAGGGTTTTCCATGGTCTAAGAAAAGAAAGAAATATAAATAGGAAAGTGGAAAAGTGACTTAAAGATGAACACTGTGCTAAAAATGCAAAAGAGAGGGGAAAGCAGAGGTCATTGAGGAGATTTGTAAATCTAATAAAGGCAGACTAATCCCAGGGGAGGTGGGTTGTAGGATAGCATAGTTCGAGGCCAAGGACCTCTAGGAGTTAGGCATATGAAGATGGGGACCACTCCATGTTGAGATCAATGGTAAAGACTTTTAATGAGTCTGGGCAACATTGTCTGCACTGGGCTGGGATGATTTAAGAAGAGGAACGACAATGTAATATGGAGAAAGAGTTAAAGCAAATCAGAAGAGTCAGGTTCCCATTCCAGTTCTCATGCCAGGTGCTTATTCTCCTTAGTTCTTTTTCTTATAAGATTTTGTCAACATATATTGATTCTACAGCTACAGAATTTTACAGTCTGAGTTAGATTCTGAGATCTAGCAGTGAATAAAATAATCATAATTCCTGCTCTGCTGAAGCTTAATTTAATATATATATGTGTATATATATATATATACACACACACACATACATACATACACACACACATACACACACATATATATAGACAAGAACAAATAATGCATAAACATCTAACACATCTCAAGGAAGCAATATTTTCTGAAGAATGATGAGGCATTATCCAGATGAAACAGGGCAATAACACTGTTCCAACTAGAGGGAACAGCATGGATAAAGACCTTCAAATAGGAAAGGTTTGATGTATTTGAAAAACTGAAAGAAGACCAGGGTGGCTGGATTATGGCAAATGAGCAGGAGGAGATAGAATGCACTCAGTAAAGTGGAGAGGCAAAAAGGAAAAAAATCACTTAAGGATTTATACACAATTTACAATGTCTTGGTTTCTCCTTAATTATAATAGGAGACTATTAAAAATAATGGAAAGGTTTTAAACATAAAAGTGACAAGATTATATTTGCATTTAAGGAGGCTCATTTGGGGCTTCAGTTTATAAAATATATTGGATTCAGACAAGTTAAGAAGTTACAAGTCTAGTTAGGAAGCTACTGACATGTATGATACTATGGTTACAAGGATGACAGTGAAATAATTATATAAAATGGAGGAAGCACAGATATTTGAGATACAGAGTTGACGAGGTGTAGTGTTTGATTAGATGTCATTGCTGAATAAAGTATTAAGAATGATGGGACGTCTGTATGGCTTAGTCAGTTGAGTGTCTGACTATTTCAGCTCAGGTCATGATCCCAGTGTCATGAGACCAAGCCCTGTGTGGGGCTCCATGCTGAGTATTGAGCCTGCTTGATATTCTCTCTCTCTCTCTCAAACAAAACAAAATTAAATTAAATTAAAAAAATAATAATTTGTTTTAAAAAGAATGACTCTCAGATTTGGGGACTGAGCAACTGATAGATCCCATTTACTCTTTTGAGAATTAGATGATTAGAAAAGAAAAAACTATGTGTTTGTGTGTGTCTGTGTCTGTGTAGGATATAATTGCATGGGGTGTGGAAAGATCAAGAATTTATTTGTGATCTGTTAAACTTAGAGGTTCCTGTGAGATAGAGTCGTGCTGTAGACTATTAGATGCATCTAGAGTTCAGAACATAGGACTGTGGGGAAATCTAAACATAAGAACAGTCTATAAATACATTAAATACATTTTAAGGTATTTAAAGCCATGTTACTGGTTGAAACTACCCAAAACTAGTCTTTAGTTACTCTGATATTCACAAGCTGGAGATTGATATGAAAGTAAGAAAGAGGGACTGAGAAGTGACCAGAGGAATGTGTGGAAAACCAGAAAAGTTTGTCAGAGAGTGTTTTCAGAGAAGCCCAAAGGAGAAATCTTCCTTTTATGATGCAGACTGTAATGTGGAAGTCATTGCTGACTTTAGCAAAAGCAGTTGAAATAAAGGGCATATATTCCAGTGTGAAGTCTGCTAAAGAAGTAAGAATACAGAAATACTAAGTGTAATGGTGGTGAAGGGGTCTGTGTAGAGAGAGAGAGCAATTAATATGAAAGGATTTGGAGTCAAGGAAGGCTTTTTATTTTAAGGGAGATTTTGGAACGCTTCTGTATGCTGAGGTGAATAATGGAGTAAGTAGAAAGGAAGGAGTAAGTCATCTGAGTAGATGAAGGATGATTTAATTTAGAGATGAAGTGCAGATTTTGTGTTGATACACTGTATTTTTGTGTATTTAAAAAGACAGAGAGAGAGAGAACAAGATGAATATGACTGAAGATGCAGTTAATCACACTTTGTGATGGCAAATGGTGAGAGGAGTCTTGATGGCCTCTGTGTTCTCTTTCAAGTCTGAGGTCTGTCATGGCTAAAGGTAAAGAAGAGAGTGCCATTAAAATGTTTCCTCTCCCCGTTGGTTGAGAATTATAATTAAGTCACACAACATAAACTGGATAGAAGCATAGAGGTAATTCATTCAAAATTCATCCTTTTATTGATAAGTAAACTGCTGCCTAACCATAGAACTAGGATAAGAGGGCAGGCCATCTAATTTTTAGTCTAACCCAGTTCTCACAGATGCATCAAAATATTAAGTAACCCTTAAGATGAATGCTTAAATGAAAGGAAAATGTTGTGATTTGGTTACTGTCTCAAACTAAACAGGAATGATTTCAAATCATTTGCACTGCTTAAACTATCATGAAGATGTAAGTATCTTAACAAATTTTAGAAGTCTCCTCCCAGTTTGGGGTTTTAAGAAAACAGCTTTTTACATAAATTGTGGCATGTTCTCCATGGGGCTTTTCCAAAGCAACAGGGAAATTGTAGCTAATTCTTAGAGGTAAACAATATTTCCAAACCCACATGAGCTAGTGATCAATTTATGTAAGTAAGCGAATTGCTTTCAAGAAGCCTCTAAAAAAGAGATTCCAAATCTCATTTATCAAACTATACACATTCGAAGAACTTGGAGAAGGAATGTCAGAGTCATATAATTGTGAATATTTTCTGCCTGAGAGTTTTATTCTTAACTCAAGCGTATAGAAATCAAAATTAAAAGTCAGAATTAGTATACAATTTGCCTAAAGTGGCAAAGAACAAATATGTGTATATATATTATGCCTTTATCCAATACTATCTTTAAAACTGTCAAAATATTTTATAAAGATAAATGACTTAAATAAAGAGCCATATTTTAAAAAGGCGCACTTTTCCACAAAGGTATCCTTGGCTATAGATACAGCAGAGCGTATTTACTAGTGACAGGCTAAGCTGAGTCTTCTACTGCCATGTTAATAAATTAAAATGTCATTATGAAAGATGATCTGTATTCTGATTCATACCCCAATCACTTATAAAGTAAATGATTTCCTCAGAGGAACAGGTTTTTTGGAGAAAGAGGTATAACTTTAACTCATGATTTTGCTAATGTCTTTTCAGCTGTAGCTAAGGGGTATCACCAAACACCTTAGGTCTTCAGGCCTTCAAAATGGTCTTAGAGGGATACATGAGGAGTTTAGGAAGTATCAAGGGAAAAGTTTCTGATGAGTGAAAAGATACAAGTTTGGCAGACGTCACCCAACGAAGTATCAGGGAATCTAGGCCAATAGCAATTAAGGTATTTCTGGAGCTCACATATAACTGACATGAACTAGGTTAGGAAAGCATTGTACCCCCTGGGTGATATTTGTGTGGGGAGCTTTTTTCTTTGGCTTGTGACCATAACTAAAATCAGGTATTATCTAGATTTGTACACATAGAGTAGCCATTAGCCACATATGGCTATTGAGCACTTTAAATGTAGCTGATCTGAGTTGAGATGCGCTAGAAGTATAAAATACACATTTGGACTTCAAGGACTGATTATGGCAGAAAGGACTGTAAAATATTTCAAGCTTTTTAGTGTTTACTCCATGGAGAAATGATAACAACTGGAATATATGGAACTGAACAAAATATATTAATCTTTTTTAATGTGACCATCAGAAAATGCAAAGTTGTGTATGTGAGTCAAATCTGTGCCTTTTGTTAGATTTCTAGTTTTTCTCATGTAGAAACATTTTTTCTTATCAAAAGAAGTAATTAGCTGGTCAGGAAAATATTCATGCTTTGTTTACCTAAGATGTGCACTAAAGATGAGGAAAACCTTTAAGGTAATTTGAGCTATTAGTGGACTAAAAAGCTAAATTGACTTAGTTGGCTGGTAGATATAGCAGAAACTGCATGGTAAATGTTCCAGTACCCAGGACACCCAAGTTACCTGCCCCCATGACATAAGCCTTTCAACTTTTCTTTTTTAAATGGTGAAATCCAAGTCCGTGTGACTTCCCACGAAAGGGATTTCAGGTATCATTTGGCAAGTACCAAAAGTGTTTTGAGAGAGGAGAGGCTTTTCTTCACCCCTCCTACTAACTGGAAATTCAGTCATTCATTTATCCATTCACCAAAGAGTTTTCACTGAACTTTTTAGAAGTATGAGGTCCTGTGTTAGTGCTAAAGTTTTAAAGATAAAAAGTATGTAACACCTGACTAGGAGTTCAGAACCTTCTGGAATGACAGATATGTAATTACCATAAAACATGATCAGTGCATCAGTATTATAATAGACATGACTATAATATATTTTGTTAGGTTCTGACAAGGAGCACATGCAGGGATTGAAAAGACTTCACAAATAAACAATATTTATACTGTATTTTGATGTGTAAGAAAAAATTTTCTGCTTACAAAGAGAATATAAACATTTATTGGCACCCACCACATACCATAACAAGGCAAGCATTTTCACTAGATTATTTCTCTTAATTCCATAATAATGCAATATTAGTATTAGTCTCCTCATTTCTATAAACGGAATGGAGAATAACATTTCATTACAAATGATATATTCAGTGTCAGAGCTGTGATAGTGTCATGGTGGATACTCAAGAAATACCTCATAAATACTAGAGAAATTTCTGCTAAAAAGTGAGTAAAAACAGGGCCACTTAGATTAGTGATCAGAAAATGTCAGAACCAGGTGGTACTCATGAATCTCATCCAATCCAACTCTCTCCTTTTAAGGATCAAGCCCCAGAGAATTCAGTTCTCTAATGCCTTGTCTAATGTAGTTAAATGACAAAGGAAGACTGAATGGGAGCCTAAGGGTTCTGTTTTAAAGTACAGAACATTTTTCTCAATAGTGCAGTGGTCGTTACCTCTTAGCCCATGACTACAGAAAGGAATTCCATCAAAAGGTGCACTTTGGTAACAACACATATCAAACTCTAATGTCATTTCTCATAAGTCTTCAGCTTGTTTGTACAAGATTCTTTTCTGAATTCTCCTGTTTAGAGTTGCAATTACAATATTATTGATATTGTTTTCACATAATTTCCCCCCTTTTAAAAATTCTAATAATTTTCTCTCCCTTTTCCTGGCTTTCCAAAATGTTTGCCCCTTCAACAGGACCTTTAACAGAATCTTATTGAAACACTTATGGTAATACAAAGCCTCAAGGTATACAGGACCCTAGAACTTTGCAGTTAATCAATTTGACAAATAATTACTGGTCTTACTTTAAATGAAGCACTTTGCTGAGAATTTGGAGAGAGATAATTATCTGTGCTTTGGATCGAAGGGCTTTATAGCTGATGGCAGATATGTATGCAAACAATAACAGATATCGAACACTTGAATTCTTCTAAGTGCTTTACACCCATTATTTTATCTAATTATTTACAGCAATTCTATGAAGTATGTTCTCTTATGTATCCAATTAAAGAGAAAGCTGTGGCAAATAATTTCAGTAACTTTTTCAAAGATACACAAATTGGAAATGATGAAACCAGGATTCAGATTCAGCCATGTGACTCTGGAGAAGCCATTCTATCACTAAACTATAGTGCCTCCTACTAAATCCAAATAAATGTAGTTAAATATGGAATGCAGTATATGAACATCATGTGGACACACAAAGGAAAGTAAAAAGGGAGACAGATGACTGGAGGAATTGCCTTTGGGGCAAGTCTGGAAAACTAAAGTAGGGAGGGCCTTGATGGGGAAAGAAGGACATTCCAGGTTGGTGGAGACATTATGTGTGGAAAGCTTGAGAATGGCAGAAAGAACATTGGTTCTGCACAGAACACACAATGTGCAGAAGGAAGAGAGGATAAAGAGGTACTCCTGACCTAACTGTGAGGAACTTGAGTAGTGTACTATGGAATTTGAACTACATATTTGTAAAGAAATGGACAAGTACTGGGCACCTGGGTAGCCAGTCAGTTAAGCTTCTGACACTTGGTTTCAGCTCAGGTCTTGGTCTCATGGTTTTTGTGAGTTCTAGCCCTGCATTGGCCTCTGTGCTGTCAGTGCAAAGCATGCTTGGGATTCTCTCTCTTCCTCGCTCTCTGCCCCTCCCCTGGCATGCCGTCTCTGTCTCTCTAAAATAAATAAATTAATTAACTTAAAAAAAAAGAAATGTAGGGGTACTAAGAATATTTTAAAGGTTTTGAAGATAGGAGTAACATGAGTCATTGTATTGTAGGAATGATCACCTAGGAAGCGGAGTGAAGAATTAGAGCCAGGGGGATTATGTACATTGCTCTGGTTAAAATTTAGAATCAGAAGGAAGCTAACTTGAATGCAAATAGAAATTAAAAGGGAACATGTGAGAAATTTTATGGAGGCAGATTTCAGATTTGAAATTAAGACTGACTTTCTGCCCAGGTTAAAGAGAATGAAAGTATACAGAGTCAGAAAAACAAAAACAGAGACATGTTTGTAGGCAAAAAAACCAAATTAGGTTTAGACAAGTTGTGCTTCTTTGATGCATTTATTCATGAAATATTCATCCATCAATTTATAATAGACTTTGTGTTATATTCTGGTGATACTATAAAGAACAAGAAGATAATGTTCCTGCCTTCAAGACACAATCTATGGTAAGGATACAAACATTAAACAAATAAATACACAAATAAGTATTTAGTTATAATGCTACAAAGGGAAAAAGTGATGCTATAAGAGTTTAAAATGAGAACTTAGTCCAGAAACTGGGGGGGGGGGGTGTCTTCCATGAAGAAGTAATATTTATGCAGAAATATTTAGGCTATATTTAATTCAGGAGTAATAGTTAGCCAGTCAGAGAAGAATAGGACTATTTCAGGTTATGGAAATATCAGATGTCAAATCCTTGAGGAGGAAGGAATTTGATGAGTTCCAAGAAGTTAAGAGAGAAATCAGTGATGGCTGAGACTGTAGAAGAAGGCAGATTATGAAACACTATATTGACCACGTAAAGATTTTGAATTTTTTTCCTAAAGGCAATGGGATAAAATTGAAAGATTTGAAATGTGGAGGTAACAAGGTCAGAGAAGACTAGGTTTGAAAAAGGTAAGGAGGGAAAGAACAATTTGGAAGCTTTGGCTCTTACACTGATAGGGTTTGGAATAGAATGGAAACAATGGGAGTGAACAGAAGCAGATATATTTCTGAAGACAAACTGAATGCTGTGTGACTTGCTGACATACATGAGGGTTCGAAACAGGTGTCGATAAGGAGTCTCAGATGTCAAGCATGAGAAATCAGTGGATGGCTATGTTATTTCCAAAAGTGAGAAATTTTGGAGGAGGGTATCTCCAGGGAGATGATGACAGTATTTTCAAGAGAATATTGTCAGGGAATGACTAGGGCATTTTGAGGGTAAAGTATTTTTGTGAAGCATCTTAGTGCCTGATTCTTCTGGTTGACTTCATTTTTGAAAGAGAGAGAGAAAGAGGGAGATAGAGAATCCCAAACAGACTGTATGCTCAGTGTGGCCTGATGCAGGGCTTGATCTCATGCCCCTGAGATCATGACTTGACCCAAAATCAATAGTCGGATGCTTAACTGACTGAGCCACCCAGGCATCCCTGGTTGACATCATTCTTAGTTTTTACAGTATAGCCCCTACCAGTTCTCAGATCACATCATCACTGTACATAGACCAGTGGAAAAGAGTCTATTTCTCTGAATGATGAAATAAAATTTCTAGAATTTATTCTCTTTCCCTCTGGTTGGCCTTACTTGTATCTTGCAGTCATTTCTGAAGCAATCACTATGACAAGAGGGACAGAACATCCTAATTCATTAAAGTTGGTTCACAGAGCTGGGCGGGGTGAAAAACACATGACTGAGAGTGAGGAATGGATGCCTTCCTTGGCAGAAAAATAAGGTATAATTGCTAGATGATGGGTAAATAAATTCTGAAGACCAAAATAGTGGCGTTCAACCACCACATATCATAATTTGTACTGTGGGAGTGAATAAAGAATGATAAACATGTGTAGTTTGAAATTTTGGGAGGTTATCTTTGTAAAAAGTAGTTAGAACTATTTCAGATAGGGGCCACTACTCAATCTGTGGATGTGAGAAGTTGTTGGCAGAGAAGTAATAGTTAAAGCTGCAGAGAGTACAGATGAGAAAAGACTGACACTTCAGGAATACCAGCTTAAGTAAGATAGGAAAAAGAGAACCCAATAATAAAGACTGAGAACTGATGGACAGAAAAGGAAGAGGGAAAATGAGGAGAGTTGAGTTCCAGGGCACCTGGATGGCTGTCGGTTGAGTGTCTGACTTCTGCTCAGTTCATGTTCTCACAGTTAGGTTTCTGAGTTCAAGCCCCCAACTGGGCTGGCTGCTTTCAGCGAAGAATCTGCTTTGGATTCTCTGTCTCTGTTTCTCTCTCTGCCCCTCCCAAGTTCATGCTCTCTCTCTCTCTCCCTCTCTCAAAAATGAATAAACATTAAAAAAAAAAAAAAAAGGAGAGGAGTGCCTGAGTGGCTCAGTTGGTTAAGCTTCTGACTCTTGGTTTCGGCTCAGGTCATGTTCTCACAGTTCATGAGTTCAGGCCCACATCCTGCTCTGCACTGACAACGTGGAGCCTGTTTGGGATTCTGTCTCTCTCTCTGCCTCTCCCCTACTCACCCTCTATCTCACTCTCAAAAATAAATGAATAAAATTTTTAAAAAAGGGATGAGAGCTGAGTCCCATGGAATCCTGCTAGGAGACTATTTCAAAAATAAAGGAATAGTCAGTAGGGTGTCATTGATAATCTTTGAGCAATTTTATGAAGTATGGGAATAAAAATTGCATATATTGCTTTATACAACAATTATTGAAAACTTACTGACTGATAAGTACCATGACCAAAGACCTTCCTCTTCCATTCCAACAATGCAGTAAGTAGGTACTATATACCAGGAACCATTCTAAGTATTCTGGTTGGGAGTAGGGTACAGGTAGTAGTTATAAATATGAAAAAAATAGTCCCTTCCTTAAAAAGCTTCGTGTCTAGTGATATAGGTAAGAAACATAAAAATAACTATGGGCCAAAATGTTACAAAGTCCATAAAAAATGTGCATCTGGTATTATGAGAAATCAGACAAAAAGATGAAATCAAGTGTCAGAAAACTTGAGATGGGTCCTGGAGAATAGGTAAGAATAAGAACAAAGTTTTGCAAATAGAGAAGTGGATTTAAGGAAAGATGATAAGCTGAGTGTGTACAATGATCATTAAGCCCACTTTGGCTGTACGATATCAGCAGGAGACCCGTTTGCAAATTGGATTGCAACTATCCATCTAGGTTCTGATGGCTGGCCAAGATACATGTTGAGTCATTTAAAAAAAAATGTGTATGAAGAAGTGAGACATTAAAAATCATGCTTAGAATGAACTCCAAATGACATTAGAGAAACAGAAGGCAGAGACACTTGCTAGAAAGCTCTTAGATAATCCAGAAGAGGGCTGTTGAGGGCCTGGATGAAATAAGAGGTTCACTTTGGATGTAGAATTAATGGCACACAGTAATTGGATTGATAGGAATGGTATGGAAAGGGGAGGGGAATCAAAAGTGCTTCTGAGTTTTAAGAAAATAGTAGTAAGATGATAGACAGGAAAGTGATAAATGGAAGCAGATTTGAAATTCATTTGTGATTATATTAACCTGCTGGATATCTTTTGTTGGCTCCCATGCATCTGGCTGTGAGCACACTGAATTGTAAAATGATCGTAGGCTAGGCTAAAAATAGACACAGCTTTCATGATGACCAACATCCTGTGTTATTCTCTGGTCTCTTAGAACATGGACCCACCTTGGAAATGACATTTTGTTTTGAAATATCACATTCGGTGGCAAGTATTTTTGGCAACACTTAGAAGACTTCATTTGTATCAAATAAAAATCAATACATTTGATAATTACTTTCTAAAAGGTAATCCACTTATAAGGCTTAAAGTCTTATTAATTGCTGCTCAGCATATCACAGCTGGAAGTTGGAGAGAATAATAGTGGCCACATCCCTGAGTAAATATTGATTTGATATGAGACACTCCACCTCCGTGAAGGAGGGAACATGAGCAAATATACACACAGTTTTGCCATAAGGCAAGATTCTGTGAATGAGAAAAAAAAAACAAAGAATGAATATCTAAAATATCTTTTACAATTCCTATCAGGAATTCAAACACTGGTCTGTACTCATCAGATAGTAAAAAATATTACATAATTTTATTAATAACCCCACTTATGGTTTATTGGGTAGTAAAAATTATACCAAATGCATCATAAACATTGTTTCATTAATCCTTTTAATAGCAGTGAAAGATAGTTTTAGGATACTTGCAGTAGTATGCCCATTTTATAGATGGGGAAGTTGAGATTTAGAGAGTTTAAGTAGCTGCTATGAGTCCCACTAATTTGTGGCCTATCCAAATTTAAAGCCTCTGTTTTCTTTATTCCAAACTCTGTACTCTTAATCATTATGCTGTATTCCATCCATTTATCTTAAGCTCTGGCTGTAAAGGATAGTGCTGATTCCATATACCAGGCCCTAGTGATCAGTCCCCTCAACCAACCTTTTCCCAGAGTGAGAAATATCCTGAAATATACATATCGCTCCTCTAATGATTCAGAGGACCCGACAGTTCCACATGGAAAGCTGTTGCTGATACCTTCTTCCTGTTTATAATCTCCTTCTGCTAGCTGATGCACAGGCCATAATGCTATATCTTGTCAGGGCAAAAAGATTATTTTCTCACACAATACATGTGTTTCCTCTTCATACCATTTAGTAGAAAAATCATGCCAACCTACTTCCTACTTCTGCATTAGAAAACAAAATAACCATAATATCCTTTTCATCTAATCAGATGCTCTCCTTATTGTTTCCCAAGAAATCAGGGTAAAACTTGAAATTGCATTACAGTTATAGCCATTTCCCTCAGCATGTTCCAACTCTTATAGCTGGTCCTCACAGATAACTTTGGAAACAAAACACTCCTCAAGGAAATGCACATTGGGAAATTGTAATCTTAAAAAAAATATTTATTTACTTATTTATTGATAGAGTGAGAGCACACATGAGCAGGGTAGAGTGAGAGAGAGAGAGAGAGATTGAGAGAGAGAATCCTAAGCAGTTTTCATGCTCAGTATGGAGCACCACTTGGGGCTCCATTCCGCACCCTTAGGATCATGACCTGAGCCAAAATCAAGAGTCAGATGCTCAGCTGACAGAGCCACCAAGGTGTGCCTAAATTATATATGTTTTAAAAAACATGACACAAGACACCTGGGTGGCTCTTTGGTTAAGCATCAGACTCTTGATTTTGGCTCAGTTCATGATCTCACAGTTCCTGAGTTCCAGCCCCATATCCGGCTTTTCCTACTTGGGATCCTCTGTCAACCTCTCTCTCTGCCCCTCCCTGTTCATGCATACTCTCTCTCTCAACATAAATGAATGAATGAATGAATGAATGAATGAACAAACTTTAAAATAAAAAAATAAAAAAGATATAAAACATGATTGTTCCTCCTTCACAGATTCTTAAGCTACATTTTGGTTACAAATTGTGCAAGCCTCACTTGATTTCTGAGGGAATGATGTCATTTCTATTGAGTTCCATAAATTATAAAACTATTCATAAAGGAAAGGAATTGGATAATGGATGGTGTTTGTTAATAGACTTCTAAACATTGTAGAGCCAATATATTTTACTCTCTGTTGTCCCTTTTGGGAGTAGAAAATGGACTAAAATTGATAAAGAACACCAAAGGGCCACTCCTTAAAACTACCTCCCACCAGACGGCAAATCTCCATAGGTAAAGACGGATACGTGTTAATTCTTGTGAGATACAAATACCTCTAGGGAGGGTAAATGTTATGAGCCAGACATAATAATGATTAGGAACATTAATGAACTGGAAATTTACTAGAAAGAAATCTCCTGACTCAAAGAAGAAATTCTGCCAATTTATCGATTTGCTTACCAGGCAATTCCATGGCTGACTTTTTTTTTTTTTTTTCCTTAAAGAGACACAGAGATAAAGACAACAGAACATTTAGGAGAGAATGCTCACAGAGATGGCTGAGAAACCAGGGTGTGTTTGTCTAGAGAAACCACAGGTTTAATGGTGTGTATGTCATAAAATGTGGGCAAATGGGTGCATATCACAGGGACAAAGTCTTCAGGCTTAATGAAAGAAAGAACTTTCTGGCAATCAGAATTATTTAAAGGTGAAAAAGCCTGCCTCTATTAATAGAGGAGATTGATCCTAAACTGTAAAGATTCTTATCAAGTAAGAAATGTAAATAATATATTGATGTTGGGTGCATTATAAGTCACTAACATTCTAGTTTCCACAGACTGAGCGTAGCCCCAGTAAGCAGAATTGTTTGTGAATGTTGTGTATTTGGAAGAGGATTAGTGGTAGAGAGGAATCTGGAGGAACTGTTAATGAATATAAGGCTAACTCACAAAAAGCCTTGACCTTCCCTTTCACTGAAACAGGACTTTCCAACACATTTAGCATTGCTCTGGATTATTATTAAAGGTCTCACATACTCATAAAGCAGGAAAATTGTGTTTTTCCCACATGGATCCCAGTTTTTTGTGTGTAAAACCCACCCAATTTAAAGGATGGATTTTAATGGATGCCCTTTGGAGATTCTATGACTTCATTCAAATAAATCATTTACATGGTGGGAATTTAAAAGCCAGCAAGGAAAATATTTTGATGAGCTCTTTCCATATCATATTTTATGAGTAGGTCTTCCTTCATTTCTAAGAAGATTGCCTCTGCTGACTTATTTTCCATCTTGTTGTATTCATTAAATCTTCTAAATGCTAAAGCCATAGACCAATATGATATGATGTGATCAGAACAGAGTTCTGGAAAGATTAAATGAAACACCCTATTATTTTATGTAAGTTTACCTTAGTGAACTGGGAAAACACAAAAGAGCAAAAATGACATTAAAATGACCGGTGATCCCACAACTCAGAGGTAATCACTATTTACATCTTTATATTATTGCCTTAGCTTTGCATGTATGAAAATAATAATTTTTGCAATGTAAGAACAAAATATGCATAGTTTTCTATTCTGCTATTTTGTTAAAATAGTATTATAAGCATTTCATCATGGCCTAACATATTCTAAAACAAAACATAAATTTAAGTCCTAAGTTTTAGTCCCTTTTCCTGTTTTTTGCTTTCAGATAGTTCCACAGAATTATTTGACTGATTTTGTCAAGAACTCCCAAAAAAGATGTGCCTTAGCTCACTTAGTAGATGCCTCCAACTTTCTACATGACTTTAAAACTAAACAAAATGCATTTCATATCACCATAAACTCACTCCTTCTTCTTGTCTCTACATTGGAGAGTTGAACATCCTTAGAATTTTGATACTCCCTTTTGAGCCTGACAATTAGAAGTCTTTTGTGAGTGCTTTCTCCCTTAGATTAATACCATTGTCAGAAAGACAGCATGAGACAGTGGGGAATGTACATGCTGTGGTGTCAGACTGATCTAGATTTGAATTCTGCTTCTGCCATTTGTTAGCTGTATAATCCATTCAATTGTATCCTGCATGAGATCACTTACACTTCTTTGAACCTCAGTTTATTCTGTAAAATGAACTGTACACGTGAGAAAACATGCTTGAAGTTTATTATTATGAACACATACTAAGTTAATACCCATTGATTATATGTTCCCTTCTATTTATGGTCTGATAAGCTGTCCTGTCTGTTCTTTTTGAGCTCTGTCATTAGCCTATTTTGACCAGCTACACAGTGAACACCTCTGAAGCTATTAGGCTGAAGGAGGAAACTGGAAAGTTTTTATTGTCATTTTGTATGGTCTTCATTCTAAAGGGAAATCCAAGGAACTGAATGATGTCCAAGACAATAATTAGTAATAATAATAAATATATTTATTGGAAACAAATTTATTACACGAAAAGGTTAATTAACCAAAAGGAGAAAACTACTCCCAAAAGGAAATAAAAACCACTACTTCAGTTAAATTGAAAAACAGTGTGAATTAATTGGTAGCTACTGCCACCAAGCGGTAGGAAAATGACTCTTTAGAGACTACAATCGAGTAGCCTTTAGGGGGAAAAGCTCCCTTATCACAGTTTAGTAATTACCTGTGTATGTGAATTTATTTCATGCCTTCCCATTTGCATCATAGCTATCCAAGATCTGACCTTTATTAAATGGCAAATTACCTAGGATTTCTATAACCACACTACCAAAATATCCACCTGTCAAAAGAGAAAACTTGGGGCTTATTTGGATCTTTGTCCTGGAGCACCCTTTAATACACAAAATAAAAGGAAGTATACTGCGGTCAATACTGAAAAAGTTGGGGTAAAATTATTGTTGGAAAATCTTAAGTTAGTTCAGCCTCTAAAGTTACAAAAGCCAGTGTTTGAATACCAGTTCTGCCAAATGCCAGCTGTGTGTTGTGAAACAATTGTTCAAGTATCAGTTTTCTCAACTGAATGTATGAATTAAATTAGATGATATGTAAAAATGTTTAGCCCAGAGCCTGGCAAGTGCTCAATAAATGTTATCTCTTACCTTTTCTATAAAGGGCCATTCTAACAGGCATGAGGTAATATCTCCTTATGATTTTAATTTGCATTTCCCTGATGACATGGGGCTCGATCTCATAAACCAGAGATCATGACCTGAGCCAAAAACAAGGGTCAGTTGCTTAACCAACTGAGCCACTTAGGTGCTCCTGGGATCTTTTTAGACATAAGTTGTAATGTCTCTTGTTTCCGTTTATAATTTGTTTATTTTAGTCCTTTCTCGTTTTTCCTTGGTTAGCCTAGCTAAGGGTTTGTCTGTTTTGTTTATCTTTTCGAAGAACCAGCACTTAGTTTCACTCACCTTTTCTGTTGCTTTTCTGTTCTCTACTGCATACGTTTCTGCTCTAATCTCTATCATACCCTTTCTTCTGCTAACTTTGGGCTCCACACCTGGTACTGGCTTTGCTCTGGGGCGGTCAGCTCTGCCTGCCCACTCTCTGCTTGAAAGTCACTGAGCCCTACAGTTTCTGTGAGTTGTTACCAGCCCTTCTGGTCAGATGGGCCCAGAAGAAACTCTCCACAGCAGACAGGGCTGTGATTCAGCTCTGTGCCTGGGCCTGGGCAAACTAGGCTCTTGGGCCAGCAAAACTCCTCAACTGAATATCTGAATCAGGCATATCTGCACCCTGCCGAGGTCTCTGGTCAGAATGTACCCTTCGCTTGGTTCTGTAGATGTACAGAGCTTCTGGTTGGGATTACTACTTGGGTACTGCAGGTATGAACTCAGTCTGCTGAGATCTGCGTGCTGGTGGTTGTAAGCCCTCTCCATCACAGTCACTTCCCCAGTGGTTGAGTTTTATATATTCCTCTGCAATCACCATGGTGTGAGGTCAAAGTAGAGGCTCCCACAGAATGACCCACAATGCTGGTGGGGGTGGTTGTCCCTCTTGGGTTCTCTTTTCTCACCGGAGGAATGAGAGGCTCAGAGGAGACCTCACTGCACAGTAATGTGCTAGCCTGTGGGAGGGGCAATGTGGTCAATGAGTGTGCAGTGTGTCCTGGTCTCTGTGGTGCAGGGGGTGCTTCAGTCTCACTCCCATGTTTCAGGATTTTTTCAGTGGTGTCCTTGAACAGTTGTCACTTGTTCTTCTCATGAGGGGAACAAAGTCAGGAACACCCTACGTCACCATTTTGATTACATCACTCTGAGTTCTAAATCTAGTTCTGGCTGTAGTTCCTTCCTGCTGAGGTTCTAGGCAAAGTGAGAAAGTCCCCTAACTCCTGCAGTTCTATAAAGAATACAGATTAACTGATGTTTTGGAAAGAGGCCTAAACCAGAAAATCTGTATGTGGATGCCAGTTATAATTTTATACACTAGGAATCATAAAGAGTCATCTATTATTAACCTTAAATAAAAAGAAAGATAAAAATAGCATGGCTGTTTCTGCAGTTACAGTAAACCGTTAACAAGCATTCTATATTCAGTGGCATCAATTAACCATACGTTTATACGTTGTCTTGGCTGATTTATGGTCACAACAATAAATAGCCCAGGACACAGAGGAGCCAGCCTGAAATGTCTTCTGTTGCATCAGAGATAGATTGCACAGAGCCACTTTTGTCCCTGGATGCCAATATTTTTTAAATTGATCTTGTAGTCATGTGGTAAATTCATCTCATTCAGAAGGTCAGTATATTTCATACTTCATTCCCTCATCAGACTTATACCAACCTATTCTCTGCACCCTAAGAGGTGGTCACTCAGTCACTTTCCAAGCATTTCCAAAGGGACCTCATTAATGTTGTGAGGAAACCTGAGCTACTTTGTGGACATGAGAAAAATGTGTCCGGTAATGAGTGAAAATCTCCCTGTATATAACTTCTCTCCATTATTCTTCATTATAACCTTTAAATCCAGAAATAATCGGCAACATTTTAAACTGCCCCCATTTCCCAGATACACCAATGAACAGAATGTTGGGTAGTCCTCATTTCACCCTCTGAATACACACATCCTGCAGCACCAGAAGCACTTGTTTATGCTTGGACCAAGTAATCTCCTGACAGGCATTTTTATGGTCTCAGCACTTTAAAATAAATAAAAATAAAGGTTCCCTGAGTTATTTCATTTAAAAAAAACTGGATAGAAATCAGAATAAAATGCAAAAGAATCACCATTTTTATCAAACCAACTCCCATGATACTTAAAAGAATTATTTTAACTGGGAGCAGAGGAACCCATAGGGGCCCCAGACACATTGTCTCTTAGGGTTTGGCACCCTCTGGGAGCCCTCAATCCTGGATCCTTCAGACAGGATGGGGGATCTCAGAGGACATGCGTATTCGAAGAGATATGCATCAGGAAGGAGACCATTGCCATGCATCTTACGATTTCTTTGTTAATTTTACTCTTGTACCCCTTTGGTTTTTTTTATCAAGTTCTTTTCAAAAGTCAGCTTGTTTTAGTTGTGTTGAGGAGATAAATAGAGAGGAGGTTATCTTACTTTAGGTTTTATCCACAGCTGGGCTAGAGATACAGCTGGAAACCTGAGGCCAAGTGTGATAGTGACTATAGGAAAAAGAGAAAACAAATTCTACAGGAAGGTTAAAACTGAGGTGATAGTCATTCTTGTATAGCTGTCCTTCCCACCAGGGGGATTTCTCTCACAGGCTTTTCATTAGGAACATTTTATGACTTGGCTATTAAAAAGAATATCTTTGGGGGTGCCTGGGTGGTTCAGCCAGTTAAGTGTCCAACTGGAGTTCAGCTCAGGTCATGATCTCATGGTTCCTGAGTTTAAGCCCCACATCAGGCTCCGCACTGGCAGTGTGGAGCCTGCTTGAAACTCTCTCTTGAAACTCTCTCTTGAAACTCTCTCTGCCACTCCCCAGCTCTCTCATGCCCTCTCTCTCTTTCTTTCAAAGTAAATAAATAAACTTAAAAAAAAAAGAATATTTTTGACTATGAATTGGAAACCCCAGTGTTCAGCTTTCGCTGAACTTCTGCCACTGACATGCTGTATGACTTTTTGGCTTCTTAATTCCTCTACCCACAAAGTGGAAATATTAAAGAGTGTTTTTTTAGCCTTCCCAGAAATATTGGAAGAGAGAACTCAAATAGTAAGTGTTGTGAACTCTTGAAAAAGTAAACTTTGGAAATTTGAGAAATTATCCCAACAGAATACTTGAGAAAGTGTTTCCATTTGGGGTCCTTTAACAGGAACCAAACTAAAAGGACTGGAAGATGAGGGTAAAGGTCCATCTGCTAAGATATCTTGTAAACTTTCTTCCAGTAAGGTAAATAATCTTTGTGCTGAAGGATATTGATGGAGAGTGCAGTGTTTAATATTTTTTCCAAAGCCCATTACCCGTGTGTCTTTTAATGTTCCAAAATTATTTCTTTTTGTTACAATATTATTTCTTCCTGTAATCGTTGTGGGTTTTTCAGTAAAAGCACACCTTAACTCCAGGAAATAGAAAATCTGTCAGGCTTCATCATTTTGCTTCTTTAAGAGCCAGCACCTATTGTCTGGCTCTACCGAAAGTCTAACTTATTTTCTATTCATTCTAGTATCATGTTATAATACTACAAAGACATGTAAGTGTCTCTACAACTTCACCAGGATAATATAGTTGCTGAGTAATGAAGAAATGAATCAGTAGGAGGCTGGAAGAAGGGCTCAAAATTATTTTAGGCTAGTCCTCTTCATCCAAAGAAAGCTGAAAGCCATCACATTAATAACATAAATCACTGAGACATAGAAACCATCATTCAGAGCTATTCTGAAACAATTCAGAAACTCGGCATCTTCCCTGGATCCTTTATTAACTTGAATTTATAAATCTTCTGCTGCACCATTATTGCACTTCAATTACAATAATTTCTTCCAAAATTTAGTCCTCAAAAACCTCACTCTCCAGATTCATTTCCCAGAATCTGATAGTTTTAACAGCTTAATGCAAGTTCTTAAAAGATCTTATTTTAGATGTTTTAATCAGTTCTCGATTTTGTACATTTTCTAATGATCTCTTTAAGAAGTAACTTACAAGTCTATTGACCTTGTCAAGGTTTTAGGGCTCTCTGGCAATCAAATTGAATCAGGTTACAGGAAAGATGTAATGCATGTTTGCCATCAGTTAAAACCAGTTTGAAGTTAACTAAATAGGTAAGTGAAGAGAAAGGACACTTCACCCTTATTTAATTTCAGGTGTATTACAAATAGTGCACTGCAACTCTGATTACCCATGGAGTTTGGAAACATCTTATTCTAGTTTACTCTTTCCAACCTAATGATTTTCAAAGTCCAATTATGTATACTGACAAGCTCTGCCATAAATATATTCCAGAAGAAAACTATAATTTCCTACCTGATCCAAAATATTCATTATGAGAACTGTACCAGACACAGAGACCTGGCTAAATAATATAAACTATAATACTGAACCACAGAGTGGGAGTAAAATTCTTCTCTGTGTTTATTTTGCAAGACCCTAATCAAGACTCCAGATTCTCTTAAAAGAGAGGAGACAAAAAACAATGAACAGAAAAAGTTGGGCAAGAAAACTTTCCTTTTGTTATTACCCTTTAAAGAAACAGTTCTGCCATTCCTTAGAGGCTCTATATGGAGTGCTGATAGCCGCACCTTTGCTTCCATCTAGGTGTTCTGATCACCAGAAGTGATTTATCATCAAGGGAAACATGGAGGGTGGGGGAAGCGGAGAGAAGCTTGAAGACCTTAAAAGCCTCCATACTTTGATGGGGGAAATGAACCTGTCAAAGATAAGCCACTGAAAACTTGTCTTGCAAAGGCATAGAATGTCTACAATAGGGTCCGGAGAAAGCAGCATCAATTTCCTTCCCCATCCCACCCACCACGGTTGATGGAGATATGCATGAACAAAACCCCTTTACTTCTGCTGGAGGGCTTCTGAGAACTGTTTTAATGCCTGGGAATGAAGAGACAAATATTCTCTATTAAATCCTAAAGCAGAGAGAATAAGCTTGGTTCATCATATAAGCCTAGGGAGTCTTCGAAGTCTGATACTGGACATCCATTCATTGCTGCTCCCTTCAGAGCTACTACTCCCGTGGTAGGGAGCCACATCCAGCCAGCTCCTGGTAGGGTCAGTTCACCTAAGCCAAACTAGAGAACCAAGTCAGTCCTCAATTCTACAGCTAAGGTTCTCAAACTACAAGGAGTAAAGTAGTTACCCTGGAATTTATCCAAGATTCAGATTCTTGGATCCCATGCCACCAAAATTTGATTCAATTGGGCTCATAACTCTGCATTTATGATGAGTATCCCCAAGTCAGTCTGGTAAAAATGGTTTATAGAAGCCATTGTTTGAAATATTCTTGTCAGTGTTTGTAATTAAAGTCATTTGAGCCAAAGTGGGTTGAATCATTAAAGCAGCCAAAAGTGTATTCTCAAAGATTATCCTGGGAGTACAAAAAGGGAGATAGCATGGGCAACTTTTATATTCTGCCTAAATCTCAAGAATGTTAGGGGAAGTCTTACTACATGAAACTGGATGGATATATATTCAGATGGAATTATTGTGTGAAACATGTGTCCTTTCCCAAACCATGTTCTGTCTCACATAATTAAGAACACAAACAAATATAATGTATATATGTCAATTGTACATTAAAAAAAAACCTTAAAAAGAATACAACCCTTTCTGGTTTGGGAAGTCACTTCTCACATTTAAAAAGGATCTACTGTCAATTACCACTCAGTGTCAAGGTAATATCTTTTTCAGTGACTTTTGTGTAGAGAAAGGTCCACTGATGCTGACATCTCAAGGACATCTGAAGTTTGAGAAGGAAACTTTTGAAACCCACAAAGCTATGATTGCGACATTTAAAAGGTCAACACCATCCAAATTATTTTCAAATGTCATCATTGAGAAGAGAATTAACCCAATCTGACCAATCATGAGTGTTCCAGAAAAACAAAAAAGAAGTTAATCGGATTTGATTCAGTGAAAAGACTAATTGCACCCAGTTATGTGTCTTGGAAATGGCTAAATTTGATTAATTTCTGTCCCTCCCCATACATACTGTGATACAGTAATCCATCCATCTACTAATTCATTCATTAAGTTTGAAATTCCATCATGCTATCCAGAAATTTCATCCCAACAGCAGAGCTTTGTCTGAGGAGCTATGGCAAGGTTGGATATAAAAATAGATGATTCCCTCACCCCAACAGTACAGTAATGGGAAATGAAATAACACATTCAATTCCATTTTTATGTACTGCAGTTCAAAACTGTTTCTCTGCTTCATAATTTCTTTTCTTCATTGACTTGCCCATGAAAAGGAGAAGCAAAATTATCCTTTTCAACCCTTTTTTTCTAGAGAATTGAGAGACTATTAAAATGCTTTGCAACACAAAAGCTTTATTTCAGCCACTATTATGAATATGTACAACTAAAAATTTTTTTCTGAGGAAAAATGAAATGTGGTCATTGAAGCTGCATCTATTTTAATATGCAGTGGTTTATGATTCATTATATTTAACTGAGAATAAAACCACTCATCCTGATGAGTCCAGCCAGGGTATCATGTAAGAAAATCACAATCATATCAGCACAGTATCAGGAAAAATATGAACTATGTTGGCACACTAGCATTTCGTGTGCTAAACTACAAAATAATCCTGTAAGAGACCCCAGTTATCATTCTTAAACAAGTGATTGAAGTAGAATAAAAATATTCAAGAACTGGTGGTAGAAAAGTAAATTATCAAAATTTTAATCCATGTACAAGGAGAAAGACACTATTTAACCAGAAACAGGTTTCTTTTGAATCATTCCCCCAACATTTAATATTTGTTTTCCTGGCAATTTTTCTATATATTTTAAAGACATGCTAATTTTGGCAAAACTGTGTAAGTCATTAATGGTTATCAAAGTATTAAGTTCAATTTCTGGTTCGGTTCACTACCCTAAGTGGGGGAAAGTAGCATTGTTTCTACTTTCTAGTATGTATATCTTCTGTAATGGCTAGTGAATTTCAGTGAAAATTGTTTCATCTGAGGTAGTTAAATGTTATGGGGCAAAAACTTTAATAAGCTGTTTTAAAACATATTGGCCATCTTTCATAATCTCCTCACCCAACACTTGTTGTTCTGGTCACTGTCTTTATCTGCTTCCATTACAACCGTGGTTTTAACATTTTCCGTTATATAATTTAAAATTGACAAATTCTACAATAGCTTTTTATACTCTTTAGAGTAAAAGTACCTCTCTTGGACAGAAAGAAATACTAATAAAAAATTCATTAACTAGCATTTAGGTCAATGCTGAGAGAGAGACAGAGAAAAGCCGAAGAAAAAAAGAAGTTTTCGATCATTTATTCATTTTAGGGATCTTATAACAATCCCTTTCCTTCTTTACCTAGTAGACTCTTTTTCCCTTCTATTTTCCCTCTTATTAGGAAAATTGTATATATTCACATTTAGTCTGATTGCTTACACTATTGAAATTATTTATACCAGCCTACTTTATAGTTTCACTTTATTTCCGTTCATTTTTTTAAAAATTTCTCTGACATCTATTGGTTCAATCTTTATTGTCAAATTGTATTTTTCTCCTTATTTTTATTTTCTCAGTCTCTATATTTTAGTGCATAAATTTAGAGTTGTGCTTATCTGTCAATATCTGTAACTCATTAGTTCCTCTGTTATTCTGGTAAATGATAAAAGAGTTTTAGAACACCACTTACATCTTCTTTATCCACAGCTCACCATCTCTCACCCCCAAATCACCTGGAATACACATTCTAAACAGATATTATTTTTTTCAACCAATACTTTTCAATCCAAAAGATTGACTGTTTTTTATTTTGTGCTTTTCCTACTACATTCCTTTCTTATCTCATGTCTTTCCCTGTTTGTTTTCCTGAACAAGATCTAGTAATTCTTGTAGAATGTTTCATGTGGAATATTTTGGAGTCTGTATTAGCTTCCTATTGCTGCTGAAACAAATTGCCACAAACCTAGGGGCTTAAAGCAACTGAAATCAATTCTCTTTCATTTCTGGAGGTCAGAGTCTAAAATAAGTCTGCAGGACTAGATTACTTCTGGAGGCCACTGGCAGAATCCATTTCCAGCTCACATTTCATGACTCTCTTACTCACTTGTGAAAGCCAGCAGTATCGACTCTTCAGGTCTCTTTTTCTCTGTCTCTTTGTGTCTTCTTTGAGCTTTCTTTTTCTTTTGACCTTCTTGTCTTCCTCTTAAATGGCTCTTGTGATTATATTTAGGGCCTTTCTGGATAATCCACAATAATCTCCTCACCTTCAGATTCTTAATTGAATCATATCTGCAAGGTTTTCGTTTTTTTTGTTTTTGTTTGTTTGTTTTTGCCATATAAGGTAACATTCATGAATTCTGGGGACCAGGACAAACATACCTTTGGAGAGCCATGATTCAGCCCACCACAGTGCTTTTGCCCAAATACTCCTATCTTTTTTGTAATCTCTTGTGAGAATGACAGTTTGACTATATGTACAGCTCAAAGTTCAAATGTTCTTTTTTTTTCCAAACTCTTGTATTTTACCTTAATATTCTTTTAGGCTGTTAGTGCAAAAGGCAGAGTCATTTTGGTGAGGACCTGCTGTTACTATTATAGTGATTATCTTTGGCGCAGATATCTTTTTCTACTTTTCCTGGAGTTACAGTTGCAATCCATATTTGCATGTGCCCTGGAAATGATAGGCTTTGCTACCCATTTGCCAGCGGCTTAAAGCATTTACTTCAGAAGAAAGAAGGTCTAAAGACAGAACGGAACATGGCACCCTCACCCTTCCCTCTCCCCACACTTACTTATGTGACAACTCATGTCTCCTCCTCCCATCTCTGTAACAAATGGCATGGTTTATGTGTCCAGAGTTTTCTTCAAGGGCCTTCTTCCTCTCTGAATTGTAGTTATTTCACTGCCTTGCACCTTAGCATTCTGATGGGCTTTTAAGCATTATCAATCTATAGTTTTTCTGCTTTCTCGTGTTGTTTAAGTGGGAATAGCATCATTGTTCTTTCTATATCTTAAGCAAAAGCAGAAGCCTCCATGGACATTCCATTAAGAAAATCCACTCAAATATAGAATGCTATTTCATAAAAGCTCCATTTCATCCTACAATGACTCACAACCCTAGTTATGTACTGAATTTAATCTAAATTGGAATCAAATGAATTCCACTTGGAGGGCTAACTGGTTTCATTACATATTTGCACTTCCTATTAGTAGACCACTTCATTTATGTAACTTCATACTAAGAGTAAAGCAAATGACTCTCTCTGGATTTAAACAGCCCGTCTTCTCAGAAATAAAATTATATTTTCTCTTGAAAAACTGCATATCTAATTTAGATATATTTCCAGCCGTCAATTTTGCTCTTTTTAACAAAATTACTTTTTCACTTGTTTCATGTCAGGTGAGTCCTATGCATTCTTAATAAAGTTCTATTGAGCACAAACAGTATTTTGAAAAACAATAAATTCCCTGTATAATAAGGTGCACTTAATTTTAAACTGTAATACAATTGATTCATCTTGTGACCATTTTTATTACACCAAAAGTTAACAATGGTGGGGGGTGGGGAGCAATTATAGATGACCAGATGTTCTTTGAACACGTCTGGTTGGACATAATGCACACTGTACTAGCACTGAAAAATCCTTTGAAAAGCATTCCATTATATTTTTTAGAAATCAATTTCGATACCTAAAGAAGCCTTAAATATTATGTGTGATTTGTGACCTCCATGAGTGACACTGAGCAAGTCGCTAAGCCTGTCTAGACCTCTACTTCCCCAACTTGCAAACTGCAAGGGCTGAATTAAGTCATCTTTTAAGATCCCTTCCGGTGCTCTGACTTGGGTACAGATAGCCAGTGAAATAAAAGATCACTCAGTGCTTTTTTTGTGCTTCCTTTACACTTCTTTATAAACTGGGATGGCTAAATTTCAGCTTAAATCCTCCTCATAAATTCCATGATTTTATATACTGCCCATTACAGGGGTTTGTTTTTTCTCAGATTCCAGGTTACCTCCAGGGAGTTTGGATTTTGGATACCCTGACAGAAGTAACTATTAAAAAATATTTATACTCCACCCCCGATTGAGAGTGGAAAATATCGTTTGGTTCCCCTCGTATTCTACCTTCCTCTTCCCCAGCCCTGGACTTCCTTTTCTTAGTGGACCACAGAAGGAAGCAATCTTATTGCCACCTAGATCTTCTTTAAAATTTTTGTTCAATGTTTATTTATTTTTGAGTATTTTGAAATACTCATGAGAAGATGAAAGTCATGAGTGAGAGAAAGAGACAGATCTCGAGCAAGGGAGGAACAGAAAGAGAGAGAGGGAGACACAGAATCCAAAGCAGGCTTTAAGCTCTGAGCTGTCAGCACAGAGCTTGATACAGGGCCTTAAACTCAGGAACCATGAGATCAGCACCTGAGCTGAAGTCTGGCGCTTAACCGACTAAACCCCCTAAGCACTCCTCCCGCCCAGATCTTCTAACCAAGTGGCTGGGATGGAGAGCTCTGCCTAAGCTGTTGAGGTCCCCTTGGGCTTGGCTGTGGACAAATAATGGCAATGTTTGTAGATTTCAGAAGAGATCCAAGTAACACAAAACTCCACTGCTTTCAGGTTATTTCAAGAATGAGTTCTGGGTGAATGGACTTTCAGGGTGAGTAATGAGTTAGCCAGGCAAACAAGGAAAAGGGCAAGCTGAGGCTTTGATCTGAAGCTTGGAAGCACTGAGAAGTACAGAACTGGTCCAACCCTGGAAAGGCTTGAGCACAGCCTTGATAGACGTGAGACAGGATCATCAGTAAGAAAGAGTCCACATGAGGACAAGTTCATCTAGACCTAGGACACAAAGTGGGGGTGACAAATGGCTACTCAAAAGTAGCTTTTTAAAATTTCTGAAAAGTATACAAGTATTTAAGTTTTATGAAGTTCTGAGCTTTTATCTTCTCATGGTTTTATGATATTAAAATCATTTTATTAGATCAATTTATATAGTATATTAACCAGTTGTCTTTCACATGCTTTCTAAATATAATCCCAATCTGTTTTATGCCTTTGAGAGATGTGTTGGTTTTTTACTATCAAAAATATAGTTTTGTAGACCCCGAATAGCGAAAGTAATACTGAAAAATAAAACCAAAACGGGAGGTATCACCATCCCAGACTTCAGCCTCTACTACAAAGCTGTCATCCTCAAGACAGTATGGTATTGGCACAAAAACAGACCCATAGACCAATGGAACAGAATTGAGAACTCAGAAGTGGACCCAAAAGTATACAGCCAACTGATCTTTGACAAAGCAGGAAAGAATATCCAATGGAAAAAAGACAGCCTTTTTAACAGATGGTGTTGGGAGAACTGGACAGCAACATGCAGAAGAATGAAACTAGATCATTTTCTCACACCATGCACAAAAATCAACTCAAAATGGATAAAGGACCTGAACGTGAGACAGGAAACTATCAACACCCTAGAGGAGAAAGCAGGAAACAACCTCCTTGACCTCCACCGCAGCAACTTCTTACTTGACACATCCCCAAAAGCAAGGGAATCAAGAGCAAAAATAAACTGTTGGGACCTCATCAAGATTAAAAGCTTCTGCACAGCCAAGGAAACAACCCAGAAAATTAATAGGCAACCAACGGAATGGGAAAAGATAGTTGCAAATGACATATCAGATAAAGGGTTAATATCCAGAATCTATAAGGAACTCACCAAACTACACGCCCGAAAAACAAACAACCCAGTGAAGAAATGGGCAGAAGACATGAACAGACACTTCTCCAAAGAGGACATCCAGATGGCCAACAGACACATGAAACGATGCTCAGCATCCCTCCTCATCAGGGAAATACAAATCAAAACCACACTGAGATACCACCTCACGCCAGTCAGAGTGGCTAAAATGAGCAAATCAGAGAACTCTAGATGCTGGCGAGGATGTGGAGAAACGGGCACCCTCCTACACTGTTGGTGGGAATGTAAACTGGTACAGCCCCTCTGGAAAACAGTGTGGAGGTTCCTCAGGAAACTAACAATAGAACTCCCTTATGACCCAGCAATAGCACTGCTAGGAATTTACCCAAGGGATACAGAAATGCTGAGGCATAGGAGCACATGTACCCCAATGTTCATAGCAGCACTCTCCACAATAGCTAAAACATGGAAAGAGCCTAAGTGTCCATCAACAGATGAATGGATCAAGAAGATGTGGTTTATCTATACCATGGAATACTACATGGCAATGAGAAACAATGAAATCTGGCCATGTGTAGCAACATGGATGGACCTTGAGGGTGTTATGCTGAGCGAAATAAGTCAGGCAGAGAAGGACAAATACCATATGTTTGCACGTATAGGAGGATTAGGAGGAACTTGACGGAGGACCAAGGGGGAGAAGAAGGGCGGAAATGGTGGGGGAAAGGGAGAGAGGCAAACCATGAGAGACTCTTGAATGCTGACAAAAACTGAGGACTGATGGATGTGGGGGGGAGGGGGGGATGGGCATGAAGGAGGGCACTTTGGGGATGAGCACTGAGTGTTATGTAGAAACTAATTTGACAATAAACTATTTGAAAAAAAAAAAAATATATAGTTTTGTCTTAAGTGTTTCCCACTTTGGTGTTATGTTTAGTGAATCCTTCCCACTACTCTAAAATTATATAAATATTTAACTTTGGTGAATGTTACTATACTTTTCTATACATTTAAATATTCAAACTGTTCCCTAGACATTTTGTTGTACGATGTTAAGGACAGTTAATAAAGTGTACTAATCCCATTGGATCTTGATCTTTTCCCCACTCATTTGAAAGATAATCTATGTAAGCAAATTCTTATATATCCTTGTGTTCTGTGATCTGTCTTGCTGCATAATTGCCTGCTTTACAATCATTTTGTTCCTTTATATAGAAAGTTCCCTGCAAAGGGAAACTTCCCATACTATTTCTTTATAAAATTTTGTTGGTGTTTCTCACAAGCATATTATTTATTTCGGATACTTCTTAGAACATTTTCTGTGTATATTTAAAAATATAACCATGTGTGAAACACTCAGTTGAAACCACTTATGTTATTAGTTCAGGCTTGAGCTAGCAGAATTGAAAGAAAGTCAAAAGGAAAACTTTAACTGCATTCAAAGCTTTCTTTGTTAGTCTGAAAGTCCTTTGCGGGAATAATATGTATTATTGATTGTATTATTTTATTTATATGGTTTGCCTCTAGCCGGATGTATGTATAAATGTACATTCAAATGGCTCTAAATATTTTTAACCAAGTTAAATGATTTGCCATTTTCTGATAACAGGAACATATAATAGTGTGTCACTGGTAGACGATTTCATGCAGCTGATTTTGCAAAGCAATTATGTCAACAATGTGTATATTTACAAGAAATGACATGCCACCAATAGTCTTCTTGAATTCTACCAGCATACCCACATTGACAGTATTTCTGATAGAATGAGGGAGGAGGTCACCATTTTACTGACATAGTTTCAGAGATACAAAGAATGTCTCTAAAGAAAAACATCTCCCTTTCTGATGCCTTATCTTTTTGTTTGTGTGGGATTCACTACCTGTAGTGGAGCTCATTGATTTCTAATTGCTTAGAAATGAATTATGAATGAATGTATCATACCACTTCTCTCCCTGAGAAAGTACAAAGGGATAAGAAGATAGTGAAAGAAAACAGGAGTAACAAAACTCTAAATTTATTTGCTTCCTAATTTTGCCTGGTATAAAACTGATTCTGGTTTTGCTTAAGTCCCACAATTACCTCTATCAGACTTACAAAGAACACGTTTTCATTAAAGTTTGCATTTTTATCTCTTACTATTCCAGAATGAGGCATTTTTCTTTCCAGCTTTTGATGGGGATGTAAAATTTTCTAGCTTCCCTGGAACAAGTGTCATGAGTGAGCTATAAGCTAAAAACTAGAGATTTTCTTATCTTTGAATGTGGAATAATTGTTATTCTTTTCCTTTTCAGTTTCTTCTTTGTGGCATATGTGGAATATTGTGCGCCAAAAAAAAATCTGGACTTGTCGTAAGTTTTTGCCTTGTTTGTATTGTGCATTGACATGTGTTTGAAATGTAGGAACCTGAAAATGGAAATGATGACAAGCCAGCTCACATAGTGAATGTTACTCATTTAGGATGAAAAGAAGACTGACAAATAAACTGGCTTTTTCATTTGCAAAGAAAAAAAAAAACCCAACAACAAAAAACAAAACAAAACAAAACAAACCCCATCAAGATTATTACAGACTATGACAAAAGAAAAAGAAAGAAAAACTTTGATATACTCTTTAAATGCATGAATATGCAACCCATAATGACTGCTGTGGTTGACAATCTCCACTTTCCCAGTTTATAGACTCCCAGACACACACGAATCCTTCAGTAAGCTAAAAAAGACGTGGCTTGAGTTCATGGGAACTTTAACTGTTTAAATGTGGAACTGGGCCTACAGATTACTGGCTTTGACTGTGAAGTTAATTTTGCAACGCAGCAAAACAGCTGTGTTGTTATAGTTACAGTTAATTCCCAATGATTTTTTACTTAATTTTATTTTATTACTGTGAATATAATTATAAGTGTTTTCAGCTGTTTTACGGCACTGTCATGGCTTTCCAGGTTATGGAACATGCTCCCAGTTAACTCTGATAATGACTGGAAGACAATTTCTATAGGTTGAAGTGTGGATTCCCCACGTCCCTCTATGATGCTTTTTTGAGGGTTCAAAAGAAGAAAAAAGTGTTGTATATTTTATTGTGTGCAAGGGGAAGGATCATAGACCTTTATAAGTTGGAAAAATTAATACTACGCTTGGACCTTATAAAGTGGGCTTTGAGCCTAAAAAGAGTTTTCCAGGATGAGGCCAGTTATTTGAGGAGGACAGGGATGAGAGAATAGCAGTTATTTTTGTTTAACTACTTTTTCTAATCACATTTTTTTTGTGTGAAAATATCTACTGTGACAAAAAAATGAAGTACTCATTGCTTTAGACATGTGAGGTATAATTTTCTAAAATTACAAAAAGGGAAATCTTTATATACAAATTTTTGGAGGTTTTTAATTTGCATCTATGATTCTTTCATCACTTTTTAGATTTGGCCTTCATTCTCTCTATGCGTTTATTTTACCAGAATCTTTATAGCTATATAATAACAATTTCTTAGAACTTAGAAGAAAGAAAGAGAAAGAGAGAAAGAGAAAAAGAAAGAGAAGAGAAACAGAAGAAAGAAAGAAAGAAAGAAAGAAAGAAAGAAAGAAAGAAAGAAAGAAAGAAAGAAAGAAAGAAAGAAAGAAAAAGATTTGGGGATGAGCACTGAGTGTTATGTAGAAACTAATTTGACAATAAACTATTTGTAAAAAAAAAAAAAAAAAAAAAAAGAAAGAAAGAAAGAAAAGAAAGAAAGAGCAAAGGAAGAATGTGANAAAGAGAAGAGAAAAATAAACTATTTGTAAAAAAAAAAAAAAAAAAAGAAAGAAAGAAAGAAAGAAAGAAAAGAAAGAAAGAGCAAAGGAAGAATGTGAGAGGAAGGGACAGGAAATAGGAAGAGGCAGAGAAGGAGAAAGAGAAGAGGAGTAAGGAAAGGAGGGAAGATGTCTTCATCTGTTTGGGCTGTTATAACAAAGAATGATAGATTGGGGGTATTATCAACAACAGAAATTCATTTCACACAGCGCTGGAGACTGGACCGCGATTAGGGTCCCTGTGTAGTTGGGTTCTGGTAAGGTTCTCTTCCCAGGCTGCAAATTTTTTACTGTGATCTCATGTGGCAAAAAGGGAAAGAGAGCTCTCTAAAACATCTCTTTTATAAAGGCACTGACCCCCATTTATGAGTAATCTACTCTCCTGACCTAATCATCTTCCAAAAATTCACCTGCAAATACCATAGTATTGGGGCTTAGGCTTCAGCATTTTTATTTAGAGGGACACAAATATTCAGTTCATAGAAGAAGGGGAAGGGAAGGAATTTTTTTATTTTTTAAATTTTATAAATTTTTAAATGTCTTTCTTTTATTTTGAGAGAGAGAGATGGAGCACAAGTGGGGGAAGGGCAGAGAGAGAGGGAGAAAGAATCTGAAGCAGGCTCTAGGCTCTGAGCTGTCAGCACAGAGCCAGATGTGGGGCTTGAACCCATGGACTGTGAGATCATGACCTGAGCTGAAGTCAGACGCCTAACCAATTGAGCCACCCAGGCCACCCCCACTTTTTTTTGGGGGGGAGAGGAATTTTTTAAAAGGCACTAATGTCTTTTTTCTGTCTTTCTAATTCTCTTAAAAGTTATAAAAGAAAAAAATCATAGGAGCTGAACTTTTTAGAAACTGCTGTTCACTTTAACCTCTTTTACCCTCTGTTATTCCCATTCATGACACTTAGCTATCAAGGATTCTCTACCCTTCAGTCAAAGTACAGGATAACTTCTCCACTCCAAATATCTCTGGAGTCTAAATTCTGTAGTCTGGTGTAATTTTGGTGTAGTCTGGTGAAATTCAAAAATCTTAAATGGTTGTAAATGTGGGTATAGATTTTAACATTTTAATTCCTAGGTGAGAATGTTCTGTTTGCATATGTTAAATGAAGTGTCATGCCTTTAAAAAATGAATAAGAATAATATCAGGAGAGATACATTGTTTTCTTATAATAGTTAAATAATTTGTCATTTACTTTCTTAATTAATAGTAATTCATTATTTGAAGGCTAGAAAGTAGCATCTTTCCAGGTTTTTGAGAATAAGTGAACACCAAAATATTTCCCAAGAGACTGCATTCCATCTGAAAAAGGTCATATATTGATTCTCTGTGAAACTGGGAGCCACAGATTCCTACCTGCGATGACGCAGTTATTGGGTAATTGATATTCACTATTATATTTAATTAACTATAAAAAGATACACTCATCCATCATTGGATTTTCAGTCTTGGTAATGAATATTGTGAGACAGACACAATTAGAATGCTGAATTAAATGAGAGAAAAAAATGAAATACCTGGTATTCTTTCTGCCCACCATGCTATTGCATTATGCTATTTCATACATCCATGGCTTTACCCTTTTCTGGGAGTGGCATGCACTTAGTTTAGATGACATGTTATCAGGGAAGCCTTGTCTGAAACTCCTGTGGTGCTAAGTTCTTCTGCCTACTCCAAGGGCAACCAATTCATCCCTCTTTCTTAACATCTACTATGCCATGTTGAAACGTTGGATCTTCTCCCACACAAGGTTGCCATGTAATATGAGCTATTTTTTTTTGTAATACCAACAGCTGCCCCACTCAGGGTGTATCAGATGCCAGGTATTCAATAAATGCTTGCTGAAGTCCATTAATTGTCAGCAGCAAACAATTCCTTATGTCAAATTAAATGCTAAATTAAGTTAAATAGCTGTTTGTTCTATCGAATTATGTTAAAGGAGGAAGTCAGTAAATCCAGGAAGCCTTGCTGAAGAAGATTAGACTAAATTTGAGTCTTCCATCTAGGAATCCAAAAAGAAGCAAAATAATTTCCAGAAAGTGAAAAATATCACTGAGGCGGAAATGAACAAGCTATATGATTGGCAAAAGAGGTGACTAGAGTGCAGACCATGTTCTGGAGAAAAATGGAAATACATTTATATAATTATGTTAGTATCGCACTATAAAATATAAAGGAAGCCCATACGGGAACTTAGACAATGCAAGTACAAAATAAAATTGTTAAAGGTTTTGGAATATTCAGCTAAATGGGTAACATTTAGGTTGAATACCACCCTGCCTCCCCAGTTCTCTTTATAGAGACCCAGATCAAACCAATAATAGGATCGAAAGTAAAGCCACATCCTGTGTTTCCCCAAAACAACCAGATAGTATTTTTGGAATGTGTATTGTATTCTTCATTGTGGTGCCACAGAGTAAGGAAAGGTTTGTAATATAAAGGGTCACTTCACAGGGAGTCCGTAACCTATCCTATGGAAAAGGACCCAGAATAAAACTCTTGTAAATGAAGAGAAGAGGTTAACTAAGTTCTCTAAGCTCACTTAGCAAAGCAATATAAACATTTGAAGTTTGTTGGAACTAATGACAATTCAATGAGAAGATATTTAGATATTTTAGGGAATTAACATAGTGAAACTGGATTTAGAGTCAGAAAATCTGGATTCAGTCTCTAACCTTGAGTTTTACCGGTTCGCCACTGATTTTCCTAAGTGTATATCACAATTTCTCTCAGAGGTTTTCTGGGTAGGTGAATTGAGATGATATCTGCTCAAAGTTCCTAGCATAGTAAGCACGTGCTAGGTAGTAAATGTTATTTAAATCTAAATCTACCTAGAAGACAAATTTTGCTTACTTCAGGGTTTTCGAAAGAAGTATCCCCAGCCTTCACATGGTCAGCTATTCATTCTGAAACACTGCTCTGCGCCCTCTCTCCACGGAGTCTGGTTGCATGGAAACTTGGTGAAACTGTAGCTCTTGTCCTCTGAGAAGACCTCAAGCACGTTCTCTTTACTGTAGCTCAGTCCTCCTGGAAGTGAGGCAGGCCCCGGAGCTATGTTCTGTTGGCTTTGCTTCCTCACCTTTGACACTCCCTTCCTTCTTCCTATCAGATGATCCTTTTTTCTGCCTGCTGCATCTGTGGACTCATTGGGGGCATCCTGAATTTTCAGTTCCTTCGGGCAGTGACGAAGAAGACCTCTTCCCTCTATCCTCTGCATCTGGCCTCCATGTCTCTCGCGTGCATTGGGATCGGCGGCTGCACCCTGTCTTCCTGGCTCACGTGTCGACTAGCCAGCTACGAGCAGAGGAGGATGTTCTCTGAAAGGGAACATTCGCTGCACCACTCTCATGAAATGGCCGAGAAAGTGAGTTTTGTACCTTTTCTGCTCACTGCGAGCATGGGATGAAGACTGTCGTCAAAACTTGGTGAACCAGCTTGCAGCTTAGATGAGAATTTGAGGAATTGGATTTATAAATTTGGCCCTATTGGACTAAGAATAGGAATTTTCTATTATTTTTTCTCTGCTATTTTGGGTACATCTATTTTCAACAATTTCATAGCTCTCTATACAGAAACACTGTTTCTAAATTAGCATTTCATAAAATATTGAATGCCTTATAAATATGGATTTGTATATATTGTACTGAGGAAAAGCACATAAACCAAATACACTCGCAACTCAATAACGCCAGTTTTAGAAATCTGATGAATTCTCCTTTCTGGCTCACCTCTTGTGTTTGTAAGTGGATGCATTTGATTATGTAAATTAGATTTTCAAGCATAAAAGGACATTTTAATAAGGCCACAAAAAGCCTTGCCTATCAATGCTCATATTACAATCCACATAAAGCTTCATTAAATTCTCATCTAAACTTCATGCATATTTGAGTAGCTTTGCCTGTATTTTAAGTAATATTCTTGCATAATTGTTTCATGAAGCCCATTCAAACCGGAAGCAACATTTACTGCTTAAAGCACAAATGATATAGTGAGCTGTCTGTGTTTCTATTACATTTTGCACATATTTCTTAATTCAGTTCCTGTTACTGGACCTATGAAGGAAAAGATAAAACATCTGTAAAATAAGCTTGCTAAGATAATGGCCACATCATTTTTTACTTGGTATCATGGAAATAAAACTGCATAACCACAAAACAGAAGAAAGAGTAGCAAGAATTACTACTGCATATTCCTTTATAATGTTATTTTGAAGAAACAAATATGTATTCTATAGTTTTATGTGTTTCCATTTTGTATGCAATCGATACATTCAAATAAGGGGAGTAGATATTCTTAAATTGTTCTGTGAAAAAAAGCAATTTTAAACAGATGTACACATGTTCTTCAAAAAAATTTTATAGTACAAATAGCAGGACTTGTAATTTAAAGAAATGGGTTGTTAAAAATAGATTATCATTATATATTTGGATAGTGGCTCTTTGTGCTCTATTTTCATACAAGTGTGATTTAGTTTTCTCTGTATATGTTTGTGCAATATTTATTATATGATTGTTATATTTATATTAGAGATTGAGGGCTATTGAAATAACCGACTTGCCCAGCTGCCCGGTGGTGCCCCCGACACCAGAGTTACCTACAAGGTATGCTGATTTTTAGGGAGTTACCATGTTGTAATGTCACTGCAGGATCCACTGCCTCTTCTAGGAAGCCATGATGTCAGCAGATCAGTCTGTTGCAATGTCTGTTGTTCCTCAAAGTATCGCTTTCATGAGAACTACTTTGAGGATCCAACATAAACCTACATGGCAGAGTCTTGCAGCTTGAAAGTTGGTTGAGTATTTAAAATATTCAGCCTCCTATAAGCATCCAAACACATTTCTGTTTGGATGATTCATGACTCCTTTATTTTCTGCTACATCATAATTCTGACTCCGTATCATCATTTACAGACCAGAGTTTCCATTTTTAATAATAGGTGAGCCTGATAAAGAAAAACTGTTATCTCCATTGTTCCAAAATTGCATGAGCAGATAACCCAAGTTTGACACTAATACAGTAAAAATGCTGTACGAAAGCCATCTTTTCATAAAATTATCTGATGTACATTTCAAATTTATTTTCTATATTTTGGATTGCTAAAAATAAATAGTCACCCACCATTCTTGCTTTGGTTAAACAATATAGTTGGAAATGTAGAAAGCCACCCAGATACTTTGGCCCCATTGCAGAAAGTATATCCATTTGCAAATAGTCCCATTTGATCCTGCCCAAATTTAGAGTGCATTCTTCTTGTTAAGTTGGACATGCCTGTTTGCAAATAAATTGAAGATTACAATACATTTAAAACATAATTTTTGCTATATTCTCTTATCAGTGATTTTACTTTGTTCATATTAGTGTGAATTTCATTAGAAAAACTCTTTTCTTTTGTTAAGATTTTTAAACGCTGGACTTTTTCTTCATCTTGCAATAAAGTATTAAACATTAGATTAGTTTTCATGGACTTTAAGCCAATTTTTAAAAATTTTATTTATTTTTAGAGAGAGAGAGTGAATGCATGCCTGAGCATTGGAGGCGGGGAGAGAGAGGGAGAGAGAGAATCCCAGGCAGGCTCTTTGCTGTCAGCATGGAGTCCGACATGGGGCTTGATCCCACAGACCATGAGGTCATGACCTGAACCAAAACCAGGATTTGGCCACTTAACTGACTTGGGCGCCCCCATAGCAACTTTTTGAATGCAAATTCACTTTCAGAGAATAAGCACCTAAGAATCTTATTACTATAAATTCATTAGGAAGTTGTTTTTGCACTAATGGAAGGGAGAAAGCTGAATAAGTTTTGTTAAAGATCATTTTTGAAGAATCATTTCTATTTTATCTTGCTACCCACAGTGAGTTCACGAATGAAACCTCAAATCAGGCTTCTTATCTATAAGCTTAACCTCAGCCCAACAACACCACTGCATTTCCACGCCTACTTTTACCACGTACATGTCTAGCAGAGCCATCCACCCAGTTAGACTGACCCGTTGCCAGGCCACAAAAGCAGGTGGCTGGCACCAAAGGACCTTCACTTTCCCTCAGTCTTTATCTCCAGGGAGTTTGAGTTTCTAGGCTTTCTATCTTGTAATTCCTCAGCACCTTACTGAGGAGGTATATTGGATACCCAGGTAAAAGACAGCTCCCTAGGGGCCAGGTACTTTGCATAGAGAGACAGATCTTGATGTAAGAAGAAAAGTCTTCTATGCATATTGTCTGTTTCTCAGAATTTTCTTGTAAGAAACTCTACCAAATCTTTAAGACAATAAAGTTTTCAAAAGCAAAGTTCTAAAAATCAGGTCAGTTACTACCTTCCAGTCCTTCATGGATCCTCCTAAGTAACTTTCCAAACCACCCTATACAGGAAGCATGAATCTTTATTTTATTTCATCTTCTATATTGAATTTTCAAAGAGAAGTGATTCAGAATAAAGCATGGATACCTTTTCATTTATCAAATATTGGAAAAATTTCTAAAGTTTACAAAAGCAAACACATGAACTCTTAATGTACTTAAAAGGTGAATTAAATGATAAATTTCTAATTCACTCTAATAGAAATTAGATGTAAACTGATGGGCTTGAGATAAATGAGCAAATAATTTTGATTTGAATTTTCTTTACTATATACTTTTGCAAATAGGCTTGTTCAAGTGTGAAAAGATTCTTAGATATTTTTTGCCTAAATATTCTTTGTAATATGGTATACTAACATTATAAACATGAATGGGCTTCCTATCTCCTTATTATCCTTTAATGTTTAGGGAAGAGTTTAATGTTCAATAAAACATATGAATTCAAAACGTCTAATTTTTTCTTAAATTCACATTTTCTAAAATTGCAAATGGAACTTATGTTATTTATATCTAAATTTTCACTTGCCTTCCATGTAGCTTTCCTTACTAACATCTTAGTAATTGATACCTTAAACAACTTGATAAGAGTTTTTACTGTTTGGTTTTTTTTCACTGTAGTATTGGTAGTGTCATGAAAACCATTCCTTCCCATTGTGATTTATTAGTAATCCACATTATGTATAAACAATGGTCCCCTTGCGGGCCTCAAAGGCCACCCAGCTTTCTATAGAATAAGTTAACCCCTAGAATATGTTGGCACTTTGTTGGCATGCTCACCAGAGAAGCGTGTGCAATGGAGAAAAAAATGGAAGCATTTAGTCATATTCTTTCTAGGTGAGGTCTTTCCAAAATAAAGTTGAGGAACAAAAGGAAAGACTCAGGGCACTGGGGACAGATTAAACAGTTTTTCTGTGTAGAAGACTTTGGTCTAACAGACTATCATTTCAACATTTTCATGTGCTCCAAGACGCCATGAAATTTCATTTTCTCAAATGCAACAATATCAGTCCTTGCCCTTCCCCAAAACTCAACAAGTTTTTCAGTGGCTTGAAATTTCTGTTTTGCAAATTCATTAACCAAATCAGTATCTTACTCTGGAAGTAAAGTTTAACTAATTCCTCTTATTTTCCTAACAGGAAATGACAGACGACATGAGCAATGGAGGACCACAACTGATATTTAATGGAAGAGTATAACCATGTTTTAAAGAACTGAACATTTTTTAGAATTTTCATGAGGAAAGGAAATACCAAAGGACTAGGAGATAAAATTAAAACAGTTCTTGCATTTGTTGTTATCTCTCTTGAGCACCCACTGCAATTATTCTCCCACAGTTTTGCCTCACTTATTTCTTCAGCTTTTTTATTGTGTGAAAACCTTCCGGAAATGTTCTAGTGCAGTAATTTTAGTGGACTTTCCAGATTGTTCTAAGGATTTTTCAGGAAAAAAAAAGAGGAATAAGCAGATTCATAGTCTACAAAAACGTTATTTGACTAGCATGAGTATTAGATTTGTAATGATATATTTCATATAAATAATCAAAAGTACAAATGATCAAGAAGCAAAAATAACCTACTGATGTCTTTGTTTTGAAAGACAATGGCTTCAAGAATACCACAAATCAAAACCTCAGCAATGCCTTGTTGTAAAAAACATAATTATTTCCAATTTGTGAATGAACTATATTTCATAATTTATTTGTAAATGAAAAAAACCCCTAAAACATAAAAAAGAATTTTTTAGAGAGAGAAAATAGTAATCTGTATGATATTTTTGCATTTTTGCACAAGAGTGAAAAATTATAAGTGAATATCACTTAAGGAAAATAAATATGTTTTGATCATACCATGCAGATTGATCTGCATATTCATGAATGAGCCTAAGAATAAAATAAAGTGTGTGTGTATGTGTGTACATATACTGTAAATATGGAAAATATATACAGCATATATTTATAGCTTTCATGAATGTAAATAGGTAGTCGAAAAGAAATTACAATGCTGTTGAGGTATTATCAAGATTCTATCCCCAAAGATACGAGAAAGCATTTTTTCAAGGCTTTTCTATGCTCATAAAATCACATCTTTGATTTCTACTAAATTTGTTCATTTTTATTCTTTTTATTATGTCTGCTGTGTGTAAATATCATTGTAACTCATATTTATAGAGTTGAGATATCCAAATAAGGTAGTATACAGATAGATTGCTTATTTGGCTATTTTACTATTAGGGTATTTATGTAATAACAATGATTAGTACTGATTTATAAATATAACAACTTTAAATCACATACTTCCACATTTGTAAATACAGACATAATGGCTTGTGATTATTCATTATACTTCTATTTCAACATCTTACAGCCCAGATGATGTATGCCCAAAAGGTAAAGTTACAGTTAGCTTTGCTAGAATTTAATTTAGTTTTTTTAACCTTATAATTTACATGAAACACTACAGACTATTTTTAACAATACATTTATCCAAAGAACCTGAAAGAGTTATTTGTAGAAGGAAATAACCTACATTTATATAGCTAGATTCTATTCTTCTCTCCCATAATGGAATGTTAAAATAGAAATCTATGACAATATGAATAGGCAAGAAAATAGCATGGTCTCTGAAAATATTTATGAGACTACAACCTCTGGTAACAGATTAAAAAATCTAATATTTTAAAATATGTAATTGTCACTGTATTATATACTTTTATTTTTCTCCAAAGCTAGTTAATTTTCAAGTCATTTTTATGAGTTACTTATTGAACCACAGCTAAATTCAACCTTTAATATTCAGAATGAGAACATGTTATAATTTAGAAAAAAAATGGGTTTTAATTATGATAACAAAACAATAATTTCAGTTAATGAAAATCTGAAGGTCTTTTAGTTTTAGAGAAACATGATCAATCCTGTTCTATTTAAGTCAACTCATAAAAAATTCTGGCTGTATATAGACAAAAGAAATAGCTGGACTCTGGTTGTTTAGTGTAGTATTTGAAGTCTCCTAACTCATATGAATAACTTCATTATCCAGCACTTTACAGTAGTTGCCCATAAATGCAACCTCAACAGTGAATCAACATTATCACTGTTCTTTTGATGCCACAAACAGGCATAATCATTGTCACTGAAAATCTAAACTATACAGTGAAGATATTTTGTATATATCTGGCTCTACTGAATTTATGCAAGGATGTAGTTTTGTACTGAAGGAATAACCACTGTCTCTGATTTTCGGTAGCATTTCTTTGTAGACATGTTTGTATAATACAGAGTTATAATACATCAGTAAGATGTTTTAATGCCTTTTGAAATAATATATGAAATCACCCATCAAAGGACAAAAGTAGGCATATCATTGCTTTGATACAAAAAAGAGATGCAATCATTACAATTATCCAAATAGTCTACAGTGTATACAACCAAGTATAAATATGTCTTTAAATGTAGTTATTTTATCCCAATATTTTCAGGACTCCATTATCTAGAGGGATTTATTTGTGATGTATAGTGATTCTTTCTGAACTAAGTAGAGGGAGTTAGGAAAAGATTGTTCAAGTACTTGAAAATTTAATTTTCACAATGAATTATGAACTAGAATATTTTAAGTGACTGCATTACAGTTTTAGTGTGAGCCTACCCTTGGGAGAAAGTAAATTAGGAAAAATATATGTGAAACTAGTGTGGTAGTGTGCTATAGAGACTAGTTACAAAAAGGTGCAGTTATTATAAGCATAAAAGAATAAAAGTGGACTCTGCTTGGAAAATTTTAAACATATATGTGTATGTATGTATAAACACACACACACATATATACAATTGTTTGGAAGTGAAACATAGTATGATGACTCTATTGATATGTTTATATAATAAAATGGTGTGCTTTGCAACTACATATGGTATGAACTTTTTTTCACGAAAAAATAGTTTCTCCCAATAGGTTCTGAGATTGCAGGGGACAGGATGCTGTGAATGAAGAGGCAGAGAGAGTCCCAGTAGTGGATATGGAATTCAGAGAGGGTATTTTTTGAGACAGGAGACACTGAAGTCTGTTCAAATATAGAGAGGAGGTGGTTGAAGATACAGGACAAAATGAACATAAGAAAGTGAGGTCTGGAGGAGGCAGGAGTTAATAAGATACACATTGTAGAAGATAGATTTTGCTATAAATAGGACTCAAGTTGTTTTCACAAATGAAAACACAGTATTCAGAGAACTCTGCTGACCTTGTGTTTGTCAAATTGTTGCTCTTGGCATTTGGTGTAGACAATAATTCATTGCACAGACTGTCCTATGCATTTCAGGTCAGTAAGCATCTCTGGTCCCCATCCACTAAATGTCAGGAGGATACCTCTGTCCTAATAACCAAAAATGTCCTAACACATTTTCACCTATCTCTTTGACAGGTAAGTATTGCCCCCTAATTTAGAACCGCTGAGAAAAATCCTTGAATACAATCCAGAGCAGCCAATGTTAATGCTACTTACAAATGTAGACTTGAATTGCTCAGGGTCATAAATTCACTGTTCTAAGGTCTACCTATATTATCTAATAGAGTAGCCACTGATCTAACCACATGTGATTAAATATATTCATAAATTAATCAGAACAAAAGTAAATATTCAGCTTCTCAGCTGAACTAGCCACATTTCAAGTGCTTGAATAGCCACATATGGACAACAGTTATAGAATATTTTCATCATCTCAGAAAGTTCTATAGGAAAATTCTAATCAAAAGCACATAGAAGGGAACTGTCTCTAACCCTTGGTCAACCAATTATCATTGTAATAAAATGGGTGAAAAGAAAGAATCAGTAAAGTCTCCATGGAATTTGAAATTGACAGACCAGTTAAATCCATGGACTGAAAAAAACTACCAAAAATACAGTGTAGGCCAAACCCATAATAAAGTCTAAAAGTTGCTATAGAGATTTCATATTTTTAAAAAAATCTATTCATAAAAGATTAAATAACTAAATATTTTATGTTTGACAGGTAAAATGAGATGTGTAATTCCTATTTTTGAAGAAATTTACTCAGCCTATTACCATGCACCAATGAAAAATTCTGCATTTCTAATGCTTGGGAAGGTGAGAAAAATATGCTGCCCTCCAGTGTTTTCACTGACTTAGCTTAAAAGTAGCATGTTCAGAAACCGTATGTCCAAGGCTACATTTTCCAAGATTATTTAGCAAACACATTTTAGAAATTCAGAGAGAGCATCTTAAGTACCATTTGGTTAGAACACAGTTTCCAAATAAAGTTTCAGAACTTGGCATCACTTCACTCTTGTCTTCCTTAAATCATTTTCTGGAAACATATGTTATATTTTTTATTCAAAGTATATGACAGCCAAGAAATTCAATTATTCCAAAACCATAAATCACAGGTTGTAAGTTACTCAGAGCAGAGGAAACCAATTCAGAAATTGCTGGAAACGTAGATGTCTAGAAAAATTTTATAAAAGTTTTTTTTTCTTTTTCTTTTCTTTTTGCCAGGAAAAGTATTTACTGAATACAAAAGTCTTTTACTAGGAATGAATACAGAAACATATTGCAAAAAGTCAAACCCTCGATCTAAATAAATTTATTTAAAATTTTAATAGTCCAATATTATCTACATTAAGTAGTTATAGGCATATAGCTTTCATTTAACTGGAAATATTTAAGAATGAGGATTCATCTTTACTTTTCTTCACATCAACTACGGACTTTTGATTTCAAAGTCATTAACTTTCATTAACACCCAAAGGCTCTACTCTCAGCCACACAATACATTGCAAGCCCACCCCTAAAGCCATAATGTGTTGTTACTGAAAATTGCCAGAGAGACTTTAGAAGACTGTCAGAAGCCCCACAGAAAATCCTAAGATCCTGTCAAATGTGCATCAAGTGTTTGATTAATCTCAAGGAATCAGGACACATGACTGCTCTTTGTATTAATTAATCAGGGTATTTGCCCTTACCTACTCACTAAGATAGGGGTCCTCAAATGTCATTTCACAGCATCCTGTTGCAAGGCTGGAAATAATTCCTTGGGCTTTCCAAGGTCATTGCTCTGGAAAGAAAAGCTGTGATTCCCTTAGGTGGGAGGGGACTCTATCATCACTTGCTCTGTCCCTCATTGTAAACCAGCCAAGGAAGGAAGTAACACTCAGTTTTATTCATATAAATGTACTCTAAAGGCCCTATGCTGTCTAGATGTTCACTCCCTTTCATTACTATCTAAAAAGTCTTTTGAGACCTGGACTTATGTGTCTTTTGTGTCTTTTAATTATATTAATAACTTCTACATCAATCTCTGAGAAAAAATATGTTTTTAAATTAAATATAATTTTAAAAGGCTCTAGGTCTTATGGGGCGCCTGGGTGGCTTAGTCGGTTGGGCGTCCGACTTTCGCTTAGGTCATGATCTCGCGGTTCGTGGGTTCGAGCCCCGCGTCGGGCTCTGTGCTAACTGCCAGCTCAGAGCCTGGAGCCTGTTTCAGTCTGTGATTCCCTCTCTCCCTGACCCTCCCCTGCTCACGCTGTCTCTCTCTCTCTCTCCTAGAAATAAATAAAAATACTTAAAAAAAAATAAATAAATAAAAGGCTCTAGGTCTTTTATAATAAAAACATCATTGGAGAGGCTGTTTTTTCAAATCATAATAGCGTAAATAGTTGTGATATTTGTTAGCCTATTGCTATTGATCAGCAAAAAGGATGGTAGTGCGGCAGGTGAAAGGTAGCCATTTGTCAAGTGCTGTATAATATACGTTGTCTATATAATGTGAACATTCCTCTATCATATTAATATAATTTATTTAATATGAAATATGGATAAAGTGGTAAGACATTTATATTTCACCTGAAAGGTAAGGTCATTTCTGGTTGTACCCATAAATCTTAAAGCTATTCAACCAAATCATGCAATGTGTACACCCTTAAGTTTATAAAACAAACCACAACTCCATCTCTTGGGATCCACTGCCCTTTATGTGTTCTGCTTCTTTTGATTTCAGATCCAAATGTCTGGTTCATGGCAGTGTTTTGATTTCAGTTTTTAGTTCCTGCACTTGGACCTGAGACTTTATCTCCATAGTTGCCAAGTTTTGACCACGACAGCTTCTCACCTCACTCGAGGCAGCCAGGTTTGCTTAACAGGACTCCCTACTCCTGAAGCAGCTGGCAAATTCCAGTCAGCAGCAGTTGTGACAGAAGTGGCTTCAACAGAAATGCTAGTCACATGGTAAATAGACGTGTGCTCCAATTGGAAACAAGAATTCAAAAGAAGGATCCCAGATAACAAAAGAGAAAATGTGAACTCTCCATACCTTGAATGTAAAAAGGTTGGAAAATCTAGGAGGTCATTGGAAACAGGCAGGGAGTTCTAAATGAGAAATTGAGGCAAGATCATTCCTTTTTGGGTTTCATCAGGGGATTAAATCAGTAAGCTATAGAGAAAATTAACTTAGTCCTGACCAAAATGTTGCCTTTATATATCAGATATGTTCTTTTCTTGTAGTATCTTTTTCTTCTTTTAAATCTCTAGCTTAACCTATTCACTTGTGCCAAAGAACAGTGGAAGAAGAGGTTTTATTCTAGGGAGCTAGCACTGTAGGTATCACTCTAAAGCCAATATGGTTCATGACAGCAGGAATCACAGGAAACGTCAAGGGAAAGTGAGATGCAAGGGTGCTTTCGTTAGTCACTGATCCTCAACCAGAAATGTCCCTTTTGGTGTGAATCTTGGAGTTCTAGATTTTTATTTTACTGACAAATAGTGACTTTTATGCACTGTCTTCCCTTGTAAAGTTCTGCTCGCTGTTGTGTTCTTTCACCACTGGGAAAGTCCCTTTGCCACTGGATAAAGATAAATTCATTACTGTAATAATTTCCAAAGCATAGAAGTATTAAGAGCACCTTGTGGTCATAAGAGAGAGTCTTGAGGAGGCTCCATTAATATGCATTTTGTTTAATAACTTGAGAGTAAATTATGCATCAAAATGCACTATCTAAATTTCATTTTTATCTACTTCCCACCTTCAAACTCTTTATATCCCATTCTTTGGAATGTTTTTAGTGTCAAAGATCTGTGAATTCACCCCACACAAACTCTGCAGCCAACTGATGGTTTATTAAACTACAGCTTTAAGGTAATAGTAAAAAAAAAAAAAAAAAAAAAGAAAGAAAGAGTTTCCCATTTTTGTTCTGTGGTCAGCTAATGGGAGGGAGAAGTCAATGAGAGTGCCTATAGGTAATCTTGCAAGCACCATGCTTAATTTTGCCAGCCACATTCCTTGGATTTGAAAATCTTTATAACAATACAGAAACTCTGCTTGGGTAAAGTCTAGTTTGGAAGGAACCAGGGTCTTAGAAGAAATACCAACCCGAGCTTTCCTAAAAGGGCAGTAAATTATATAAAGATGACATCATAGCCTCAGAAAGCACCCCTGCCCCTATCATACCTCCTCTACTCCTTCCCAGCCAACATTAGTTCTCAAGGCTACACACATACACTCACATACACAGCCCAAATTATTTTTATTATTCTTTTCTTTTTAAAAATTTTTAATTCCAGTACAGTTAACATGCAACATTATCTTCAGGTATACAATATAGTGATTCAACAATTTCATACATCACTCAGTGCTCATCACTGCAAGTGCACTCTTTAATCCCCATCACCTATTTCAACCATCCCTCACCCATCTCTCCTCTGGTAACCATCAGTTTGCTCTCCATAGTTAAGAGTTGGTTTTTTGGCTTGTCTTTCTCTCTCTCTCTCTCTCTCTCTCTCTTTTTACCCCCTTGCTCATTTGTTTCGTTTCTTATTCTACATATGAGTGAAATCATATGGTATTAGTCTTTTACTTTTTAAAAAAACATTTTTTAATGTTTATTCTTTAGAGAGAGAGAGAGCAAGCATGAGCAGGAAAGGGGCAGAGCATGAGAGAGACACCGAATCTGAAGCAGGCTCTAGGCTCTGAGTTGTCAGCACAGAGCCCAATGTGGGGCTCAAAGTCAGGCGCAGTGAGATCATGACCTGAGCAGAAGTTGGACGCTTAACCAACTGAGTCACCCAGGCTCCCCAGTATTTGTCTTTCTCTTGTTTCACTAATTGTGCTATTGGGTATTTACCCCAAAAATACAAAAATACTAATTTAAAGGGATACATGAACCCCATGTTTATAGAAGTATTATTTACAATAGCCAAATTATGGAAGCAACCCAAGTGTACATCAATAGATGAATGGATAGGGGCACCTAGGTAGTTCAGTCGGTTACATATATATATACTATATGTATATATACTATATATGCTATATATAGTATATGTATATATACTATACATATGTATACATATAGTGTATATCTATATATATACTATATATAGATATATACATATACTATATATATATACATATGTACTATATATGGTATAGTATATATGTACTATATACTATAGTATAGACATAGCACATAGTATAGTATATATATATATAGTACATATATACTATGCCATATATAGTATATATGGTGTGTAGATAGTATATATGGTGTATATATAGTGGAATACTAGTCAGCCGTAAAAAAAGAATGAAATCTCATTATTTGCAACAACATGGATAGAGCTAGAGTATAATTCTCATTTTACTGTTTAAACCGATCCTTTTAAACTAGAATCTTTTATTCAAATGGTATGTAGTTGCTTTCCTGTTAATAATTGATACTTAGATGCTTGCCACCTCAAGTAACTAGAACTAAAAATTAGTATGATTTTATCAAAGTCCATATTTTAAAGTTCATCTTTAAATTATATATGTATGTATCTAGATCTTTCTATTGAATTATAACACATGTATTCTTAGGTAATAATCAGAGAATCTCAATTCCAGCCAAGAAATAAAATCTAAGCATAAAGATCAGGGTGTTTGAACAATATTGTATGTAGTTACCACAAAACTGAGAAAGACACAAATAATTCCATTGTTAGAGAGTGAGAAGTAATGATTATTTGTCTTTTGCTCTTATTGTCACCGTCATAAGCACCTGATTTACAAATAATCCATTAAAAGTGTAAAAATTGTGTTTATGCATTATGGACATGGACAAGAAGAAAGGTTGCCTTTAGACTGCAGAAGTTGAATAAACACTGCCTCTTCATGGGAACCAGAAGTTTATGTGTTCTTTGAGAAATTCTGAATTAACACAAAAATTAATAAAAATTTTCAGGTAGGAAGGTAATTGAGGCAAAGCAGTGTTTACAATAAAATTATCATAGTGATAAGCAAGTTTTGCATAACTTCTCTTATTTACAGATAAAAACATGGCCTGTGTATATTTGTTGCTAATTAATTTACTTTATTTATTTTTGTGTGAGAGAGACAGACAGACTGTGAGCAGAGGAGGGGCAGAGAGAGACAGAAACACAGGATCTGAAGCAGAATCCAAGGTCTGAGCTGTCAGCACAAAGCTCAATGCAGGGCTGAACTCTCCTGAAAGGCAAGATCATGACCTGAGCCGAAGTAGACCACTTAGCCAACTGAGTCATGCAGGTGCCCCTATTTGTTGTTAATTTGAATAGTTGTGCCTCTTATTTCAGCTACAGAATTGCAGGAGTAATTAACTATGCCTGAGAAAGCATGGAATGCACACGTGTTAAAACAAATTCCCTTTTATAGGAATTCTTTTCCTTCCTTCCTGAAGATGGTTCTGTACTCCTTGGAAATAATCATATTTTGATTTAATTTTAATTCGTTAGTTTAGCTAAATTCCAATGCACAATTTACCATAATTTATCCCTTTTGGTAGAGTCTAGAAGGGAACATAAATTTTTCATTCAGTATAAGCAATGTGTGGAAATTAAGCAATGGCATTCTATGTCTCTGATTCTATGTAAATTGTGTACTATTTTATGTTCGTTGTTTTGCAAACTTTACTGTGTGTGAACAGTAAATAGCACACGGTAATTATTACTGCATTTATATCAATTATATCTGAATAAAAATGATCACTTCAGAGCCTCTCCCGTAATTCAAGTTTCTTTCAAGGCACTGGTTCTCAAACTTTAGCAGGTATTACAGTCACCTGGAGGGCTTGGTAAACAGATTGCTGAGCTCCATCCCCAGACCTATAATTCAGGAAGCCTAAAGTGAGGCCCAAGAACTTGCATTTCTCAGCACACTTCAGGTGCTGCTGCTGACAGGCGGGGCTATTGGAACCAAACCCAAATCCATCTTCCTGATGGTGCACTGCAAGGCCACTTGCTGAGACATCAGGGATATAGCAAGGAAAGGGTTAATTCCAGAGGCAGCCAGACCAGAAGAGTGAGGACAAGCCTCAAATCCACCCCCCTGAAGGAGAAAAGAACACGATTTTTATAATCATGGGTGTTGAGATTACATACATTTTGATGAAAAGGACAGGAAAACTTAGGACTGTTCATGAAGAAAGATGGGGTATGTGCATTGAGCAAACATATATGTAACATACATCCCATGTTCACTAACAACAAGGAGGCATGATGCAGCCCTGATGTCAGGAGGTTATCTTAGGACAAGGAGAAGGGACTATGGGCATGCTCCTCCCAGAGAGCCAGGAGAGCTGCTATAAACTGGATGGGGACTTGGACTCCTTATCTCAGGTAAGTTAGGCGTAGGCTGGAGCCTTATCAGTTGACCTTGGGTCCAGATTTCTGCAGAGACAGCTAATGAATTCATTAGTAGGGTCTGAAAACACACGATAGCTTGTTAGGGGAAATTAGCTCTCTAAAAAACAAGCTTTAAACTGCTGGTTTCAACCTCATTAATCCTCTGGAGTATGGTTTCATTACCAATAAAACATTATTAAAGCAGTTGGGTCTTAACTTACAGACAAATATATTTGAATTACTTCATTTCTATGTATTTTCGGCAACAGCAGAATATAGTTTCAGCAACAGCTGAAAATAGTTTGCAAAATGTAAAATGTAGCATGTTCAATACAATATAATGTATTCTTTTTTTCTCTCAGTGTAAGCACAGTGTACACTCCTCAGTTTAGTAATCTAATAAGAAAATAGAAAGGGCTTTCAGAGTTAAAAGTCTATGCCAGGTCCATTTTTAAGGACTGTAGGTTAAAAACAAGCCGTCAATAAACAGTTGCCTTGATTCTTGCCATTCCTGCAGTGCTTTGGGTTAAAGCAAAACTTTACAAATTTAAAGCTCACGTATGCCATCTGCTGACACAGTTTGTAAATTACAAGCAGTGAACATCAACCATAGCTAATTGATACATTAGTATCTGTTCAGACTTTGCTTCTTCATTTCCAAAACCCATTAGGCAAATTCCACACATGTATTCCCCCCCAAGCACTGTATTTTTAAATTTATTTAATTACTGAAAAAACCTGTTTCCCCCAAAACATTTATTTCAATTTGTACTGAAGCTATTTTATTCTTCCCACTGACAAAAGAAATTGCAAATTGCTATCTTAGTAAACATAGTTCATAACTAGAGTGAATTTTATCAATAGAAAATTTAAGAGTATAGTATCTCGAAGTCTTCTATTGTTGTAAACTGAATCAAATGTTTATGTATATAAATTATTTATAAGGGTAAGCACATTGATAAGGAGCTGAAGCTAATCATGCTAATAACACCAAAGCAAAACAAAACATTCAGTCTTGGAGATGGGGCCATGTTATTCTCCAGTTTTATTCATACTGTTATATGAATTTTCCTCTTAGGTCCAAGGCTCTGCCTCACTCTTCATCCAAAGAGTCATAGCTCCTGTTCCCAAATTCAGCTTTACAGCCTTAATCAGGCTGAACCAGGCATATTATGCCCGAAGTGTTGCTCATGGACTCCAAAAAGCCTATATTATTAAGTACGTACTATAGGCCAGTCACCATGCTCAGTGTCACACTGTCATTAACTCATTTACTCCTTGCAGCTTCTCCCTATCATTATACTTCTACACTACAGATTGGAAAGTTAGTTTAAAAAGAGTAGATAAGTTGTCCAGGGTGACAGAGCCACTGAGACCCTAACCACCGGACTCTTGTACCAGGCTCCTACCCGCCATGCCATCTTGTCTGAATTACTGTCTGCAAGACCACTAGCACTCACCCTTTGGCCCAAAACAGAGCTTCTTTGACATCTTGCCAAGCCTGTTAAGTAGGTTTTGTTTACCAGTTTTATCTGATTCCCACTTTACCATTTGTTTTTAGGCAGAGGCTAACTAAAATCAGCCACCCATTTTCTTGACTCTTAAAATTTTTTCCTTTATTACCTTTGGCCCTGTGTATTTGAACAGTGAGGAGTTTTAGGGATTCAAAGCATAAGCTTTGCCTGGAATGAGTCATGCCTAGGTTAGATTCCTTGATTAGCAGCTGTGTATCCTCGGAAAACTCATTCATTTGCTCACTCAAGAAACACGTGCTAGGCTAGGCCTTCAGCTTTCAACAATACAGACAGGATTGCGACCTTCATGGGGCCAACGTTTTAAAAGCTTCCCTAGATTATAGTCTTCTCATCTGTAAAATTATTTAATAATGGTAATATGTGCCTAAAGATTCTGCGCTGGGGATTTGTTTAAGGCACTTACCACAGGGCCCAGCAGTTTTGTGATAAAGTTTAGCTATGGTGATGATAATCATGGTGGTGGCTGTGATGTTGATGAAATCGTCATCCATTCTAACAATTTGATAAAGTCAATGCATAAGGATGATTAAACTCTTGTCAGGACTGTTATTACTGTATCAGGTGGGGGCACTTTTAGGGACTTCCAGTGCACACCTGGTATATGAAAGAAATAGCCCTGGATCCTTTCTTAGGCAAAGTACAAAGTACTTGAGATCATAAGTATTTCACACATTAGCCTGCATTTGTGCAAGAGGCCATGTTTTCTCTGGTGTGCTCTTCCACTCTCTTCTGCTCAGAAAGCTAAACAGCTGCTAGGCAAACAAGCCTACTCCAGCCTGTTAGAGAATGAGACACGTGGACTGACCACATCTGACAGACATGTGAGTGAGTCCAGCTGAGCCCAGCCCAAATTTGTACTCACAGAATTATAAACTGAATTAGTGATTGTTTTTAAAGCCGCCCGATTTGAGGATGGTTTGTTATGCAGCAAAAGCCAGTTGATGGAATGGCCTTTTTATCTGCATTGCCCTTTACATAAAGCTATCTTCCGTAAATCTTTACACGTAGTTGTAGTTCGAATTTACTAATTCCATTTCTTCAGTAAAGTCTACTCTAATAATTTCATATTTTTTATTAAAAAAGAACTTGCCCAATGCCACACATCTAGTAAGCGGCAGAGCCAAGATTCAGATTTAAACAATGTAACTTTAGCACCCAAGGCTCCTCGCCTTGCACTCTATTAAACTGTTTAAAAATTGAGTATATCTTGTGACAACAAAATTGTCAACAATGGGAACCCTTTCTTGATTAAGTTTCTACTTTTTAAAAGTATAAAACAATGCACACTCATTACAATTACATGTGAAAACTCACACAATTTTAAAAAGCAACTCACCCTCAAAATAACTAACGCATAGAATTCATGCATCCAGATTCTTTTCTAATCATATAAATGTGTATATTTCCTATAAAAATTAGAGTATATGGCACAAATTACATTGTAACTTATTTCAGAAAACTACCAGTTATTGCACATTTATATTGGTGCAGGGATTCACTATTTTGAGGAAAAGAAACCCACTAATGTAATATAGAGTGTGTGCATGTTGGAAAGGAAGAGGTTAATGGTAAAATAAGACACAGAGAGTTGCTACTTTTCTCTTTTTCTTTGGGGTCAGTGGACATGGAGTCAAAGTCACATCTAACTTCTGATAGAAAAGAGGTTTTCTTAGCATGTGCTTGACGACTGACTTAAATAGGGCTTTTCTTGAAACAGGGAACACCAATGCCTGACTTCCTGTGCCACTTTGATCAAATTTTAGATCAAAAGACAATGGTACAGTCTAACTACAGGCCCTTGATCAAATAAAGTTTGTGAATTTGAGTGAGATAGGAGATAGGTGGGAGGAATCTCATTGTACTGGTTTACGTCTTCCCTGCATGGCAGGCGAAACAAATTCATTTGGTAAAGTAGCTCCATGATGGTGAACATTTACATGTAGGCTAAATCACCTTTTCCCTCTTTCAAATCATGCAGATTGTGGGTAGCAACCAACAATCAAGACAGGACCAAAAAAAAAACTAGAGTAGAAAACAATTTTCAAATTCAAACAAGCAAATGTCTTATGAGCATGCAAAGGGTTACAAAACTAATCCCTATTTAAAACTTATGAAAAATCATTTCTGGGGTAGTTGATTTCAGGTAAGTTTTTTTTTCTTAATTTTTTAATTTATTTATTTTTGAGAGAGAGGGGCAGCGTGAGCAGGGTAAGGTCAGAGAGAGAGGGAGACACAGAATCTGAAGCAGGCTCCAGGCTCTGAGCTGTCAGCACACAGCCCATGCGGGGCTCAAACCCACGAACTATGAGATCATGACTTGAGCTGAAGTCGGACGCTTAACCGACTGAGCCACTCAGGTGCCCCAGGTAAGTTTTGTTTTCACTGAATTGTCCTGATGCCCAGCTTATTGCTTTTACTAAAGTGGTTTGTACAAATAGTTTTCATTCAATTCACCTGCAGAGAATCTACATGAGTCTTCATTGCAGGGAGAAGTTTTGATTTAACTAGTCTGGGGATGCTGTTAAGGTATCAGATTTTAAAGTTCCTTGGGTGATTTTAATATTTAGCCAAAGCTGAGAACACTAAACAAAAGGCTCCTGCAGGGGGCTTTTGCAGAACTTTGTCATCAAATCCAGGAAAAGCCAGTTAGCATTTCCCAATCAAGGGCTTATGTTTATCACTGGGATTTGGGAGCAGTTTCATCCTATTATCATCTCATGCTGAATTTGAAAGTAAAGAATACTGGAGAAAATGTTTTTTTTACTTCTCTTATTTGAACCTCCTACCATTTCTACAGTAAGCAGGGTAAGTACATTATTATTACTCTTATTTTACAGGCAGGAAAACAATTTGAGAAAGGTTTAAAACGGAGGTGGAGGTATATTAAAAACTCACATCACTGACTGCCATGCATTTCTCTTGGCACTTAAGTAGTGTAATCTGGGTTGTATATTTTATGTTGATATTCTGTTTACTTACTTAGAATGTGACCTCTTTATCACTTGTTATTTCATTCATTCATTCATTTCCAATGCTTTGTTTTGAGTCATAGGGGAGTTGCAGTGGTGAAAAAGACAGTTACCACGGTTCCTGCCTTAGTGAGCTTGGAGTCTTTGAAGGAAGGCCATCGGGCAACTGACAAAAAATTAACATAAAAACAAGTGCTTGAAGGTAGTAATTTACAAAGATGGAGGAACTAACTAATCCATATGTGGGGGGTGGGGAGAGGTTGGGAGGTAGTAAACTTCAGAGGAACAGAATGCAAAATCTAAGAGTTTTCCCATAGAGAGAAACTGCTGTGTTCCCACCAGGTAGAAGGAACTGAGAGAAAGAGAGGGAGCAAGCTGAAAGTGAGTCAGTTGAGCGTGGGTGGTGGCTTGCAGGTAATGTTAAGTGCGGAGTGTGATAAATCGAACTGCTAGGCTGACAGCAGATCCTAATATGGTCTTGCAAGTAACTTAAGAACCATATTAGGGAGTCTTGATTATCCTAAGAAAAATGGGCGTGTATGTGGACAAGTCATGGTTCTATTTTCCTTTTGGAGAAGGTGCTCTGAGTGTCCTCTTGACCATTCACAAGCACTTCAGTGGTTTTGGAGGCGAAAACGAAACAAGTATCCCGGTAGACTGATGTTTCCACTTCGGACCCCACAAGCCTTGGGGCTGATTTGATATTTGAGGGTGCAGGAGAGGTTACAAGGATGACAACTGGAGGAGCCATGTGGAAAGTGGGGTAAGAGTTCCTGAATTAGTTATTACAGAATGAAGAGAGCGGGAGGGGAGAGATGATTGGTTTATTTTCAGCTGTATTGTATTTGAGGCATCTGGGCTGCTTTTTTTAGGACTGGGTTCTCCGTGGAAAATATACTCCCTAAATATTTTAAAATTTATTACTGTACTGTCCACGCTTGTAAAATTTACCGAACGACGTTACTACGGGAAATTATGAAAGTGTGAACCCCTGTTAAATCTACGTACTAAATCCAACAAGGGCGTTGGCAAAAATATAAATTTGCCAGCCCTTTTTTTTCCTAATAGTTTATTGTCAAATTAGTTTCCACATAACACTCAGTGCTCATCCCCACAAGTGCCCTCCTCCATGCCCATCCCCCCCACCCCCCACATCCATCAGTCCTCAGTTTTTGTCAGCATTCAAGAGTCTCTCATGGTTTGCTTCTCCAGCCCTTTTAAAGAGAGAGGTGGTGGCTGGCCTCCGAGCATGTTTAAATACGTTCAGGTTCCTAGCTCCCCAGTTGAAAAAGCGGTTGCCCTCTGCTGGTCATAAGTGAGTAATGCAGCTGAAGGAGAGAAATTTCCGAGGGGCGTGCCAGCTGGTGGATGACGCAGAAACCAGGCGTCCGGAGGTTGGCGGGTTTGCCTGCGTCAGCGCCGCGCGCCGTGGGGAACCTGACAAGCCGCATGGCTGCGGGTTGTTCAGAGGCTCCGCCGCCGAAGGCGGCCTCTGAGGGACCAGTGGTGGGACAGGCTGGCGTCCTGCCCTGCCTAGAGCTGCCAACCTACGCTGCCGCATGTGCGCTGGTCAGTAGCCGCTACTCCTGCCTGGTGGCGGGGCCGCACCGAAGACACATCGCACTTTCCCCGCGCTACCTTAACAGGAAGCGCACCGGTATCCGGGAACAGCTCGATGCGGAACTCCTGCGCTATTCCGAAAGGTATCAGTCTCCCCTTTTCCTCCGTGGAGCGGATAAAGCCAGAACGTAGCTTCCCACCCCTTCTTTTAGCCTCGGGAGGGGGCGGCGGGTGGAGGTGCTGATGGCGTAGCAGAAAAGGGAGGACTGGGAGAGAACGCGCCGGCCACCTCGAGCTTAGCCTCGAGGCGTTTTGGAGTTTCCAACTAGCCGAAAAATCCAGTATCTCCCTGGTCGGGATCAGTTCTTACCGTTTCATAGGCAAGAAGGGAAGCGCAAAGGTGACGTGAATTGTGCGGGCGGAGGGAGTGGAGAAGCTTTAGACCTGGTGTGTATGGGGAAGAGTAGATCGGGGTCTGGAGACCCGGTAAGGCCAGTTCTGTGTTTTCAATTTGATAGTGGAAGTGTTGAATGCATCACTTCGACGGATTCTCTCCCATTTAATAGAAGATTGCACATTTAAAGCCACATAGTACATTCTTGTTATTTGTAACCCTTGACGGAGCTTCTGTTTATTTTGGCCCCAGTACTTTCCCTGGGCTCTCTTCTCTTGGGCCTGATCAGGGATGAGAGAAGCCCTATTTCTGTTTTGCTTTTAAGAGCAGTTTATTAAGTCTTGACTGAAAAAAACCTTATGGTGCATTTAAGTTAATATATTCAGTAGTAACTTGGAGACACTTGGAGTTGCAAGAGTGGATGGTCAGACGGAAGGGGCGTATGTACCTTAATACTAGTAAAGACTACTTTGTCTCAAAAGCACGAATTCCAAAACTAGAGTGAGTGGAATCCCTAGGGATTCCTTGTTGCTCTTCAGGAAGTTCATGACCCTCCTCCCCTCTGGGAAATTTCCTTTCAGTTTTCTTGGGCAAAGTATCCGAAGTGTTCACCTTCTCCGGGGATTCTGAACAGGTTAAGAATCAAGCAGGTCTAGAATGTACAACTTACTCCAAACACCAACACACAGTTTCGTGCCTCTTTTGTGTATTAAGGACTTGGGATTAAAAAAAAAAAACAACAACAACCCTGTTTTAAGAAACTGTAATCTCTAGTAAAGATACAAATGTAAGCCAGGTAAATGCAATGAAGTGTTAAAATTTGCCAGAAATCTAAAGTAAGTTACTGAATGAGTGATGAATTTGATATTAGGACCTTTTTGAGAACAACTTAATAAGAGAAGGGCTCTTTGAGATGGTAGTATTCAAGGCAAAAAAGTGTGGCATAAACAAATGGATAGTAGATGTAAAATAGACCGCTTTGGTCAAAGAATTGTAAGTAACATATAAGGAGTCAGGTTTATTTTAGGGGAAGGACATTGCCTGCAGTTGAAGAGGAGGGCCAAGGCAGCTTGGGGGACAACTCAGGATGACCGTTTTGCTTTTTTTCTTCCTGTTAGGATCTTTTGCTTTTTTGTTTTTTAAACCTTTTTCTGTTTGCTTAAGGAGACTTAGCACTTGATCATTTCAGCGTGCCCTCCAACTCTGAAACTTGGTGCACTCTGGAGAGAGTAGTACCAATCTGTGATCTCCAGGACATAATCAGATACACAGTTCGAGAAGCCTCACTGGGTAGCCTTAGCTGATGGCTTTAAGAGGGTGAGACTGTAGACATGGAGGCCCGCTAAGAGGTTGTTACAGTTGTCCAAGAGAAAAATGATAAGAGAGTATTGATTTGAGAGATTTAAGGATATAAATGTCATAAAATCTGGGAAGAGGCAGCTGTTTGAGGTCTTTGACCACTTACCGTGACCAATCAGTGCCTCCACTTGACAGGTAGGGGGAAGCCACCTGAAGTGTCTCCAGAGACCTTATACCGGAGATGTGAGGAACCAGCTGAAAGATAATTTTTGTGGCCGAATGGTACATTGTGACTGTGTGGAGCAGCTTGCACAACTCTGAACAGGACTGCGCACTTGACACTCTCTTCCTCCTGCCCCACCATTACTTGTGGGGTGTGGTTAAGACTCTGGCTTATTCAGTGCTGGTAAAGCAGCACACATTAACTGTGCACTTCTAATTAGGGACAAAGCATTGCACATACCAAGAATTATAATGTCAGCCAACCACTTAACGTGCATAGTTAGGCTTATAGGTTTTGGGGCCATCCTGTCGAGTCAGGAGGACTTGATTATCTCTTTCTTTTTTTAAGAAGCAGGGAAAAGGGAGTGTTGGAAGGTGGAGGATGGACAATAAAGTATCCTCCAAACAGAGAAGGCACTTTGAGATTGGAAAACAAAGCAGGTGACTCCATACAGTTTACACAGTTTTATTCAGGGTAACTTACTCTCCGGGGGGCATTGGGCAGGTGATGATCCAGGTGGCTGCACAGCTATTCTTCACCAAATCTGGACCTCAGTCCATGTATTTTATACAGTGTGATGGGATGTGCAGAGGGCACTGTGGTGAGGTCACAGGGTCTAACACTTAACAGACCCTGTGGCTCCGCATGTACTCTAGAAGATGGAGGGGGTAGTATATTACCTCTGCTAGTTATCTAAACAACTTTAGGGGTGATCACAACAAGCCTTCCCAAATTCTGGTCAGGGCATACGTTAACCTCCAGGGGGCCCGGAACACACAGCCCTGAGGGAGGTGATGGCCTGGACATGAACAAGATGGAAGGTCAGACATGGAGTCGGTACTGTCGGCACTGGTATGCTTCACCTCCAACATATTTTATGGCCCGTACGGTCTTTATGTGACATTCTTCCACCTATGTCACAGCAGTAATATAGATGGCCACATGAGGTTAATATACCTATAAAAGAAAACACTTAGACGTATAGCTCTCCAGTGACCTGGTAAAGAGATGAGTTATCAAGTGAAGGTAACAGTAAAAGAGATCCTTTCTAGAGACCCAGCCTCAAAGTGATTGTGAATATGACCTTAAGTCATGGCTCACAACAGGGAGACACTTCCTGAGCCAACGGACAGAGGGATGTCAGCAGTGCCAGGCTGGGGCAGTACGACAGATATTTCAGAGTGAGTAGACATGGCAAATCTTCAGTTAGCAACAACTCAGTAGCTGTTTGGTCTCCATACCAACTTGACTTTTCATTATTCCTCATTCTTTAGTGAGTCCAGCTACTTCCTGCTGAGCAGGGGCATAGATCAGGATTCAAGGAGGGAATAGTTGTAGATAGTCCCTAGTATTAGGTTGAGCCCTTATCCTTCATAGAGCCATTTTTTGGAACTCTAATGTGTAGTCTTAACTTCGTATTCCACATTCCATAATGAGGTAAGTCAGCTCAATTCAGTTAAACAGTTGTCTCATTTCAGGAGGCAGGCCTATGGTGTGTAAGCAGTCAGGTAGAAAATTAGCCAGATAATCAAGGAAATCATTAGCATTCAGGATCCAGCTAGTATGGTAAACAATAAACATGCAAAGACAATTAATCAGAAGTAGAATTTCACACCCATAGAGGTATGTTACTAAAACATAATTTTTTTGCTCCAAAATCACCCTCATTTCCATCAGTAGCCAAAATAAGACTAATTTGTTTGTAAAACAAGTCCATTTTTAACAAATTTGGCCCAAATATTTGTGTAAGTGTAGCAGAATAGTGACTGGCCTTGTTCTCTCAGATCTGCTTTGTTGGAACTTTTCATAAAGAATTTCAGATCGAGCTTTTAAAAGCCTTTCGAGGCTAAGAGCCAAGCCAAATACTTGGCAATAGACTCGCTTGTAATACCTAAAGAAATGAAATACTTTCTCGCTTCTTGGAGTCCCCCAAATAAGCCTGCAAGGAAGTGACCTTTTTAACTTAACCTGGTAAGGCTCCCAGGAACCTAGTATAAGCAAGGCACCAACCAGGCCAGTTATTCTAGGGGCTTCACGAGCACCATAAAGTCCACCTTAATTCCTTAAAGCTTTCTGGTCATATCTGAGCCTATGCATGTCTTTCTCAAATATGACATTCTAGTCAAAGCCATGGTAATACAATCAGCTTTTCTGATGGTGACCCCTTACAAGGAGAGATTCTTAATGAATTTATGCAAATAACTTCCATGAAGGTAAGAATACTCAGAGTTTCTGAATTCAGGAGGGATCAGGAAGGGGGGAAAAGATAAAATGTTTTTAAAAGTATTGAAGATTGAACAATAGATAACCAGTGATGTTTCAGATGAGTCATAAACACTGTAATCATCTTCCTTGATTCCTTTAATCATGTTATTCTTGTTCAATTTGAGTGTAGTTTACACATTTCCAGAAATTTTTATTCGGCTTAGTTTTAGTATCATAAGGGTATCACAAATCTTTGTCAGAAGTCCTCTCTGAATGTCTTTGAAGATGAAACACATTTGTAGGAGTACATATCAGAACAGTAACTAAATAATGAACGACTCAAATGGCCATGGTTAAAGATGTGATGAGAATTCATTATAGTGTAATGAACCTTATAGTTGACAAGGAAATTTGGTTACTTCTGGGATAGACAGTACTTCAATACTTGGAATTACAAGTAATATTATACCAGGACATATTAAAGCTTTTGGAATTTCACAGCATTCACTTAGGCAATAGAACCTTAAAAGGTTTATCATCACTTTTCTGAAAATGCTTCCCATGTAACTTAACATACCAAATAAATCAGCCTTATTAGTTAAAATTAGTTTAGGATTAGAATTTTGGGAAATTTGTTAAAAATGTCAAAGTTTTAAAGCACATACTTAATGGGGCTCCTGGGCTTTGTGCTGACAGCTCAGAGCCTGGAGCCTGTTTGGATTCTGTCTCCCTCTCTCTGCCCCCACCCTCTGCTCGTGCGCATGCGCGCGCGCTCTCTCTCTCTCTCTCTCTCTCTCTCTCTCTCTCTCTCGCATAAACAAACGGGTGCCTGGGTGGCTCAAAGGGTCCAACTTTGGCTTAGGTCATGATCTCACAGTTCATAGGTTCAAGCCTTTTGTTGGGCTCTGTACCAGCAGCAGCTCAGAGCCAGGAGCCTGCTTCGGAGAGAGAGAGAGAGAGAGAGAGAGAGAGAGTGTGTGTGTGTGTCTGTGTGTCTGTCTGTCTCTCTCTCTCTCTGTCTCTCTGCTTCTCCCCACTTATGCTCTGTCTCTCTTTGTCTCAAAAATGAATAAATGTTAAAAAAAATTTTTTTTAAAGCACATACTTCGTAGAAACATAAATCATCACAAACCTTAAAACTTACTTATTTAACCTAGATGGCAATAAAAGATTCTTAAGGCAAATAGACACAGTTACATAGTGTTTAGCAAAACTTAGCTCTTTTAGTATTGATAAGATTTACATTTATTAAGTAAAGACCTGATAGCAAACTTTGTTTTTTCAGGGCACATAAAGGAAAAACCTTGTACTTTTTTCTGTCAAAAACAGACCAATATTCCAAGAAAATCCTGTCATTTCAACAAAGAGAAAAACCAAACTCCAGTCTTGAACCAGTGTACTTTTAAAACTCATTAATTCCTGTCCTTGTCCTGACCACACATTCTTTTGCAAAGATTTCTTTTTCACAGACTTTCCACAACTTTTTCTTTTCTTTCTTTTTTTTTTTTTTTTTAACATTCAGATTCTTCTCTTATTTTCCCTTTCTAAACCAGTCTCATTTTATGTCAGGTTCTTTTCTTTTCTCTCAACAAAAATGTATTCCCACTTTTCGTAACTTTCTTAACAAAAACATGTATCTTATTTTCCTTGCTCACAGAGTGCTTCCTTCATTATTTCCAGTAGTAGAAACTACTTTCTAGTGAAAACTAAATAGTAAGCTATATTAGTTTCAGGTTTACAGTAGTGATTTGAGAGTTTTACATATTACTAAGTACTCATCATGATAAATTCACTCTTAATTCCCTTTATCTATTTCACCCATCCCCCACACCCACCTCCCCTGTGGTAACTGTCAGTTTTCTGTAGTTAAGAGTCTGTTTTTTGGTTTGTCTCTTTGCTTCTTTGTTCATGTTTTGTTTCTTAAATTCCACATATGAGTCTGTCTCTAACTTCACTTAGCATTATACCCTCTAGATCTATCCATGTTGTTGCAAATGGCAAGATTTCATTCTGTTTCTTGGATGAATAACACTCCATTATGTATATGTACCACTTCTTTAATAGTTCATCTGTTGGTGGATACAGACTACTTGCATGATTTGGCTGTTAACAGCCATGATGCAGTAAACATAAGGGTGCATATATCTTTTCAATTACTGTTTTTGTATTCTTTGGGTAAACACCCAGTAGTAGAATAATAGGTCATATGTTAATTCTTGTTTTAAATTTTTGAGGAACTTCCATACTATTTTCCACAGTGGCTGCACCAGTGTGGTTTCCAGCAAAAGTGTATGAGGATTCCTTTTCTTCCACATCCTTGCCAACACTTGTTTCCTGTATTTTTTATTATGGCCATTGGGGTGACAGTTGTGAAGTGATAGGCTGTTGTGGTTTTGATTTGCATTTTCTTGATGATGAGTGACGTTGAGCATATTTTCATGTGTCTGTTGGCCATCTTTATGTCTTCTTCGGAAAAATGTTTGTTCATACCTTCTTCCCATTTTTTAATTGGAATATTTGTGGTTTTTGGTGTTGAGTTATATAAATTCCTTATGTATTTTGAATATGAACCCTTCATCTGATATGTCATTAGCAAATATTTTCTCTCATTCCATAGATTGTCTTATAGTTTTGTTGATTGTTTTCCTTGCTCTGCAGAAGCTTTTGATTTTGATGTAGTCCCAGTAGTTTATTTTCGGTTTTGTTTGTCTTGCCTCGGGAGACACATTGAGAAAAATGTTGCTAGGGTTGATGTCAGAAAAATGACTACCTGTGCACTTCTCTAGGATTTTTATGGTTTTAAGTCTCACATTTAGGTCCTTAATTTTGAGTTTATATGTATGGTTGTTGAGTATGATGTTAGCTGTGGCTTTTTCTTATATGGCCTTTGTTATGTTAAAAGTCTGTTCCCTCTAATCTACTTTGTTCAGGGTGTTCCTGGATGTAGCACTTTGTTAAATGCCTTTCCTGCATTATTTGAGATGATACCATTTTTATCCTTTCTTTTTGATATGGATATCATATTGATATGCAAATACTGAGTCTCTTGATCATGGTGAATAATTTTTTTTAATGTTTTGATGTATTCAGTTTGCTAATATTTTGTTCAGAATTTTGCGTTTAAGTCTTCTTTAAATGTTTGATAGAATTCACCTGTGAAGCCATTTGGTCCTGGACTTTTTTGTTTGCTGGGAGTTTTTATATTACTCATTTAACTTGATTGCTGATAATCAGTCTCTTCAAATTATCTACTTCTTGAGTTTTAGGAGGTTATATGTTTCTAGGATGTTATCTATTTCTTTGTTGGCATATAATTTTAAGTAATCTCTTAAAATCTTTTGTATTTCTGTGATGTTGCTTATTTCTTTTTCAATTCTGATTTTGTTTGAGTTCTCTCTTTCTGTCTCGCTGAGTGTGGCTAAAGGTTTGTCAATATTGTTGATCCTGTTAATGAACCAGGTCTCAGTTTCATCTGTTCCATTGTTTTTTTAACTTCTATTTTGTTTGTTTATGCTGCAAACTTTATTATTTCCTTCCTGCTCCCAATTTGGAGTTTTGTTTGTTCTTTTTCTAGTTCCTTTGGGTTTAAGATTAGGTTGAGATTTTTTTCTTCTTTCTTGAGGTAGGCCTATATTTCTATAAACTTCCCTCTTAGAATAGCTTTTACTGCATCTCATAAACATTTTGGACCATTGTATTTTCATTTTCACTTATCTCCATGTATTTTTTGATTTCTTTGATTTTTTTGGCTGATTCATTCACGGTTTAGTAGTCTGTTACTTAATCTCCATGCATTTATATTCTTTTTAGATTTTTTTCTTGTAGTTAGTTGATTTCTACTTTGATAGCAATAAGGTTGGAAAAGATTCATAATATGACTTCAGTCTTTTTGAATTTGTTGAGACTTGTTTTGTGGGCTAACATATCTCTTTCAGAGAACATTCATGTTCATTTGAAAAGAATGTGTATTCCCTGTTTTGGGTTGAATGTTCTGAATAGATCTGTAAGATCCATCTGTTCTAATGTGTCATTCAGTGTCACTGTTTTCTTTTTGATTTTCTGTTTGGATAATGGAAGTGGAGTGTTAAAAACCTCTATTATTATTGTATTACTGTAGATTATTACTGATTACTTTGTTTATGTCTGTTACTGTGTTTAGTGGCGATGAATTTCTTTCACTTTAGTTTGGGAAAGTCTTTATCTCTCTTTTTCTTCTGAATGATAGCCTTGCTGGATAGAGTATCCTTGTTGCAGGTTTTTTCCTAACAGCACTTTTTTTAAAATTAAAAAAAAAATTTTTTTTTTTATTTCTAGGAGAGAGAGAGACAGCGTGAGCAGGGGAGGGTCAGAGAGAGAAGGAGATACAGACTCTGAAACAGGCTCCAGGCTCTGAGCTGGCAGTCAGCACAGAACCCGACGTGGGGCTCGAACCCACGAACCGTGAGATCATGACCTAAGCGAAAGTCCGACGCATAACCGACTAAGCCACCCAGGCACCCCTCTTAACAGCACTTTTAATGTATCAAGCCACTCCCTTCTGGCCTCAAGTTTTTCTGCTGAAAAATCCTTTGATAGCCTTATGGGGTTTCCTGTATATAACTTTTTTTTCCTCTTGCTGCTTTTCAGATTCTCTCTTTATCACTACTTTTTGCCATTTTAATTACTACACGTCTTGGTATGGACGTCTTTGGTTTGCTTTTGTTAGGGCCTCTCTCTGCCTCCTGAATTTGGTTGCCTGTTTCCTTCCTCAGATTCAGAAAGTTTTCAACTATTACTTCTTTCTCCTCCCTGTGTCTCACTTCTCCTTCTGGGATCCTTACAATGCAAATGTTATTATGCTTGATAGTGTCCTGAGTTCTTTTAATCTGTTTTCATTTTTTATTATTAACTTCTCTTCCTGTACATCTTGATGGCTTTCCATCAAGCTGTCCTGTAGGTCATTGACCTATTCTACTTTCTCTAGTTGTTATTTGTTCCCTCTAGTGTATTTTAAATTTCATTTATTGAGTTCTTCATGACAAATTGTTTCTTTTTTAAGTTTTTTAAAAATATAACTTATTGTCAGATTGGCTTACATACAGCACCCAGTGTTCATCCCAACAAGTACCCTCCTCAATGCCTATTATCCACTTTCCCCTCTTCCCACCCACCTATATCCTCAGTTTGTTCTATATATTTAAGACTTATGGTTTGCCTCCCTGCCTCTCTGTTTGTAACTGTTTTTTCCCCTTCCCTTCCCCCATGGTCTTCGGTTAAGTTTCTCAAGATCCACATATGCTTGAAAACATATGATATCTACTTTCTCTAACTGACTTATTTCACTTAGCATAGTACCCTCCAGTTCCATCCATGTTGCTGCAAATGGCATGATTTTATTCTTTTTCATTGCCAAGTAGTATTCCATTGTATGTATAAACCACATCTTCTTTATCCATTCATCAGTGGATGGACATTTAGGCTCTTTCCATAATTAGGCTATTGTTGAGAGTGCTGCTATGAACATTGAGATCCATGTGACCCTATGCATCATCACTCCTGTATCCCTTAGGTAAAATTCCTAGCAGTGCTATTGCTGGGTCATATGGTAGTTCTATTTTTAACTTTTTGAGTAACCTCCACACTGTTTTCCAGAGGGGCTGCACCAGTTTGCATTCCCACCAACAGTGCAGGAGGGTCCCTGTTTCTCCCCATCCTCTCCAGCATCTATAGTCTCCTGATTTGTTCATTTTAGCCATTCTGACAGGTGTGAGGTGGTATCTCATTGTGGTTTTGATTTGTATTTCCCTGATGATGAGGGATGTTGAACATTGCCTCATGTGTCTGTTGGCCATCTGGAAGTCTTCTTTGGAAAAGTGTCTGTTTATGTCTTCTGCCCATTTCTTTGCTAGATTATTTATTTTCCGGGTGTGGAGTTTGTTAAGTTCTTTATAGATTTTGGATACTAACCCTTTATCTGATATGTCATTTGCAAATATCTTTTCCCATTCCTTCGGCTGCCTTTTAGTTTTGTTGATTGTTTCCTTCAGAGTGCAGAAGCTTTTTATCTTGATGAGGTCCCAGTACAATAGTTCATATTTGCTTTTAATTCCTTTGCCTTTGGAGATGTGTCAAACAAGAAATTGTTGCGGCTTAGGTCAAAGAAGTTGTTCTCCTTTAGGGTTTTGATGGTTTCCTGTCTCACATTTAGGTCTTTCATCCATTTTGAGTTTATTTTTGTGTATGGCGTAAGAAAGTGATATAGTTTCATTCTTCTGCATGAAGCAGTTTTCCTAGCACCATTTGCTCTTAAAAAGACTTTTTTTTTTTTTTTCTCCATGAGATACTCTTTCCTGCTTTGTTCAAGATTAGTTGCCCATACATTTGTGGGTCCAATTCTGGGTTCTCTGTTCTATTCCTTTGGTCTGTGTGTCTGTTTTTGTGCCAATACCATACTGTCTTGATGACTGCACCTTTGGAGTAGAAGCCTTCCACTTTGGTTTTCTTCTTCAGTATTACTTTTGCTATTCAGGGTCTTTTGTGGTTCCATACAAATTTTAGGATTGTTTGTTCTAGCTTTACGAAGAATGCCGGAGCAGATTTTATTGGGATTGCATTGAATGTGTAGATTGCTTTAGGTAGTATTGACATTTTAACACTATTTATTCTTCAGTCCATGAGCACAGAATGTTTTTCTATTTCTTTGTGTCTTCTTCAATTTCCATCATAAGCTTTCTATAGTTTTCAGCACACAGATCTTTTACATCTTTTGTTAGGTTTGTTTATTCCTAGGAATTTTATGGTTCTTGGTGAAATTGAAAGTGGGATCAGTTTCTTGATTTCCTTCTGTTGCTTCATTATTGGTATATAAAAATGCAGCCGATTTCTGTACATTGATTTTTGTAACCTGCGATTTTGCTGAATTCATGTGTCAGTTCTGACAGTCCTTTGGTGGAATCTATCAGGTTGTCTATGTAGAGTATCATGTTGTCTGCAAAAATTGAAAGTTTGCCAGTTTTGTTTGCCTTTTATTTCATTTTGTTGTCTGATTGCTGATGCTAAGACTTCTAATATTGTGTTAAAGCAACAGTGGTGAGAGTGGACATCCTGTCATATTCCTGATCTCAAAGGGAACACTAAGTTTTTCCCCATTAGGATAATATTAGCTTTGGGCGTTTCATACATGGCTTTTAGTTTAAGTATGTTCCTTGTATCTCGACTTTCTTGAGGAATTTTATTAAGAAAGGATGCTGTATTTTGTCAAATGCTTTTTCTGCATATAGTGACACAATCATATGGTTTTTTCCTTTTGTTAATGTGATGGATCACATTGATTGATTTGTGAATATTGAGCCAGCCCTGTGACCCAGGAATGAATCCTACTTGATCTATGTGGATAATTCTTTTTATGTGCTGGTTGGATTCGATTTGCAGGTATCTTGTTGAGAATTTTTGCATCTGTATTCATCAAGGATACTGGCCTGTAGTTCTCTTTTTTTTGCGGGGTTTCTGTCTGGCTTGGGAATCAAAGTGATGCTGGCTTCATAAAATGAGTCTGGAAGTTTTCCTTAGATTTCTAGTTTTTGGAATAGCTTGAGAAGAATGGGTATTAATTCTATTTTAAATGTCTGGTAGAATTCCCTGGGGAAGCCATCTGGCCCAGGGCTCTTATTTGTTGGGAGATTTTTGATAACTGATTCAGTTTCTTCCGTAGTTATGGGTCATTTCAGATTTTCTATCTCTTCCTGTGTGAATTTTGGTAGTGAGTTTGTGTTTAGGAATTTGTCCATTTCTTCTAAGTTGTCCACTTTGTTGGCATATAATTTTTCATAGTATTCCCTGATTATTGCTTGTATTTCTGAGGGGTTGGTTGTAATAACTCCCTTTTCATTCATGATTTTGTCTATCTGGGTGCTCTCTCCTTTCTTTTCTTTTTGAGAAGCCTGGCTAGAGGTGTCCCAATTTTGTTTATTTTTTCAAAAAAACAACTCTTGGTTTCATTGATCTGTTCAACTATTTCTTTGGATTCTATGTTGTTTATATCTGCCTTGATTTCTATTATTTCTCTTCTACTGGGTTTGGGGTGCTCTTGTTGTTCTTCTAGTTCCATTAGGTGCACTGTTAGATTTCGTACCTGTACTTTTTCTAATTTCCTAAAATAGGCCTGGAGTGCAATGTACTTTCCTCTTAGGACTGCCTTTGCCACATCTCATAGAGTTTGGATAGTTGTATTTTAATTTCATTTGTTTCCATATATTTTTTAATTTCTTCTCTAATTGCCTGGTTGGCCCATTCATTCTTTAGTAGGGTGTTCTTTAACTTCCATGCATTTGGAGGTTTTCCAGACTTCTTCCTGTGATTGATTTCAAGTTTCATAGCATTGTGATCTGAAAGTGTGCGTGGTATGATCACAGTTCTTTTATATTTATTGAATGCTGCTTTATGTCCTAGTATATGATCTATCTTGGAGAATGTGCCATGCACACTTGAAAAGAAAGTTAATTCCATGGCCTCAGGATGTAGAGTTCTAAATATATCTGTCAGATCCATCTGGTCAATGTGTCATTCAAGTTCATTATATCTTTAGTGATTATCTGTCTAGTTGATCTATCCATTGCTGTAAGTGGAGTATTAAAGTCCCCTGCTATTAGCACATTCTTGTCCATAAGATTGTTTGTGATTGATTTATGTATTTGGGTACTCTCACATTCAGTGCATAGACATTTATAATTGTTAGCTCTTCCTGATGGATAGACCCTGTAATTATTATATAATGCCCTACTTCATCCCTTGTTACTGTCTTTAAAGTCCAGTTTGTTTGTCTGTCTGATATAAGTATAGCTGCTGCAGCTTTCTTTGGACTTCCAGTAGCATGATACGTATTTCTCCAACCCCTTAGTTTTAATCTGAAGGTGTCCTCAGGTGTAAAATGAGTTTCTTGTAGACAGCAAATAGTTGGATTTTGGTTTTTTATCCATTCTGCTACCCTATGCCTTTTGATTGGAGCATTTAGTCCATTTACATTCAGTGTTATTTTTGAAAAGTATAGGTTTAGAGTCCTTGTGTTCTTAGTAGATTTCATGCTTGTGCTGGTGTCTCTGGTATCTTGCATTCCTTGCAACCTTTCCCTCAGAGAGTCCCCCTCAGCATTTCTTGCAGGGCTGGTTTAGTGTTGACAGTTTCTTTCAATTTTTGTTTATTTGGAAAGACTTTTATATCTCCTTGTATTCTGAATGACAGGCTTGCTGGATAGAGGGTTCTTGGCTGCATGTTTTTTTCTGTTCATCACATTGAAGATTTCCTGCCATTCCTTTCTGGCCTGCCAAGTTTCCATAGATAGGTCTGTCACCACTCTGACAGGTTTCCCTCTGTATATGAGGGCCCTTTTATCCCTAGCTGCTTTCAGAATTCTCTCTTTGTCCTTATATTTTGCCAGTTTCACTATATGTCCTGCAGAAGATTGATTCAAGTTACGTCTGAGGGGAGTTCTCTGTGCCTCTTGGATTTCAAGGTCTGTTTCCTTCCCCAGTTTGGGGAAGTTCTCTGCTATAATTTGTTCAAGGACTCCTTCAGCGCCTTTCCCTCTCTCTTCCTCTTTTGGAATTTGTATGATATGGATATTGTTCAGATTGATTGTATTTGTGAGCTCTGGCACTCTCCTTTCCTGTTCTGGATCAGTCTAGCTCTCTTTTTCTCAGCTTCCTTTTTTTCCATATTGTGTCTTCTAAATCATTTAATCTCCTTTCTGCCTCTTCAGTCCATGCATTGGACGCCTCCATTTTATTTTGCATCTCATTGATAGCATTTTTTAATTCATCACAACTGTTTTTAAGCTCCATAGTCTTTGTAGCAGTAGTTTCTCTGATGTATTCCAGGCCTTTTTCAAGCCCAGCTATTAATTTTGTAACTATTAGTCTTAATTCTTGTTCAGTTATGTTGCTTATATCTGTTTTGAGCAGTTCTTCCTCTGCCTTTTTTTCTTGGAATTTCTTTAGAGGAGAGTTCTTCCATTCCTTCATTTTTGTTAGCTTTCTGTCTCGTTAGTTTTAAAAGCTTGTTGTGCACTCTGCATCTGCAAGGACTGCTGTATTAAAGAAGGCTCTTTGACTGTCCAGGGCCTGTCTGTTCAGGAAGTGTTCTTTGGTGTCTCTTGATCTTATTGAGACTTTGGTTATTTTATTTCCCTACTTGTAGTGGTATTTGGGACTCTCTACCATGTGTACTTTGGCTTGTTTCTTGAGGTAGTCTCTGTTGGTTCTGATCTCCCTGTGCTGTGGGCGTAGCTGAGGTGGGCCGTGCTCTGTCCCAAGCTACACTTCGTTTCCAGATCTTAGTCCAAGGCCCCATTGATATATCCCAAAATATAAACCTGTAGGCTGAGTCCCTCCGAGCAGTTTCAAGCCTCTCGCCTCCCCACTGGGAATCGAGCAGATCCAGAAGACAGGTGGAGCTGCTTCAGGCATGCTGTTTCCTCTCCAGGTCAAGCTGGTGAGCTGAGGAGTGGTTTCTCCCAGCGTCTCCTGGGACCAGTGCGTTCTGCTCAAGGTCAGCTGGACAGCTGGAAATCAGATCCTTCTGTCCCAAGCCGAGGTTTTTCTGTTCTCCAAGGAAAGGGACAGTTCCTTGAAAAGTTTCAGCTGCTCTCTCTTTTACCCTTGACCTTGACTCACCTTGGCTCCCTGCAAAGAGGGCTCCCTCTCCTCCTGCTGTGTTTCCGGTGCTGGCCGGTTTTTATCTTCCCCAGTTCCACTCACACTATAAGGTTGTTTTCTCAGCGGACTCTGTCTCCTTTTCTTCCCAAACTCCTGGATTCTGTAAGGGTTCCTATGGCTTCAGGCCTTCTCCGTTTGAGATATGGGGGCGAGTGAAATGTACAGAGCCCCTACTTCTCTGCCAGCTTGCCTTCTCCCACCCCTTTATGTGTTTTAAAAGCTTGTTATGTGCCCCGCACCTCCAAGCATTACTATATTAAAGAGTGTATATTATTCACTGTCCACAGCCTGGCCCTTCAGGAGGTGTTTATTGGAGAGTGTTACTTGTTCACTGTTGTTGTGACTCTGGTTATTTTATCTTTCTCTCTATTACTAGTGGTGTCTCTCTACTAGTAGTGGTGTTTTGGATCCCCCACCAGGTGTGTTTTGATTTGTTCCTTGAAGTAGCCCTGAAACAGAAACAAAAAGCAAAACTGAAAACACAAGCACAACACACAAACGAAACCAAACACCAGAAACACAAGCTACAAGTAAACAACAGGGTGGAGGCATTGCTGATGGAAAAGGCCCTAAGCCATACAACGAATAAAACAAAGAATAAAAATTGACCAGAGAAATTCTGAGGCTTAATGCAGACAGAGAGAGTGTGTAAAATAAAGGAGGTGTAGAACCTGTATCAAGAGAATGGATTAAATAAACCAACAATCAGAATAACCAGACGAGAGGAGGGAAGAAATAAGAATGAGAAAAGGAAGGAAGAATGTTTCTATATAACAAGAATTGTCTGGGAATTAATCCAGGCAGTGCACTAGCGCTGGTCTGGAGGAGGGGCAGTCCGGTTCCTCGGTGTCTGTCCTGCTCCAGTAGATCTGCAGTTACCAGGGGCGGGGCGTGGTTTGGTGTAGGCGGCCCCGCCTCCACTGTGGGCCCCACTGTCCAATCCCTGAGGCCCCACCTTGGTGGTGGAGGAGGGGAGAGAGATGGCAGCCCCCCAGTCTCTCCTCCACACACCCGTGTTCCAAACTACTCTGTGCCAGCCGTCCTCACTGTGTGGAGGTCGCAAACCAGGCGATTTATCTCGCTCCGCCGACTCCCGTGCATGGCGCTTGGCTGGGATTTAAACTCTCCCTCTTTGTGCCCCAGTACTAGGGAAGCGCTGCTGCACTGCCTGATAGGTGGTCCCTGGCTGGTGGACACAGGCAGGCTTTGTCCTGTCCCACAACACCCCAGGGAGGGGATCGCTTTCTCCTACTGTGGACTGCGCCCCTGACCTAGCCACCGAGCCCAGGGCTGGCTCCCTTCCTCCCCAGGTGCGCTATACTGGCAGCCAAGCCCCAATCCCGAGAAAGCCCCCAAAGTTTGAGTTGGAATTTTCTCCGACCTGCTCTGAGGTTTTTCTCTTGCCCAGATACAGTCCTATGCTTACCCGGCCTCTCTTTCTCTTCCCTTTGTCTCTCTGCTCATGGAGATCTCTCTCCTCCGTTCCTTTTATTTCTCCCAGTTTGTAATCACCTTCGGGTGGGTCCCTGGAAGCTTGACTGTCTCCTTTCCTCCCGGTCTCTTGGGGCTCAAAGTCCTTTGGCTTCAATGCTGCTTCTCTTTATGTTTTTAATCTTTGTTTCTAGTTCCTTTGAGTGTAAAATAAGGAGATTATCCTAAGATTAGGACTGATGTCCTCCCCTCATCTCAAATCCTGTGATTATCTTTATGATCATTACTTTCTTTATTAGGTATATTACTTATCTCCATTTTGTTTAGCTCTCTTCTTTTGAATTTGTACTCTTTTTTCATTTGGGACATATTCCTTCTCATTTTGTCCAGTGTTGCCTTTTTGTAAAGTGTGTTAGGGAAGTCATGTGCTCTTGAAAGTCGTGCCTTTATGAACAGGAGGTCTTATGATGCCCTGCAGTGCAGTGTCTCCTATTTACCATAAGCTGGCACCTCAGGAGTGTGTCCTATGTGGTTTTGCACGTGCCCTGATTTTGTGGCTGAGCCCTATTTTCCATCAGTTATCTGCAATGGCTCTCTTTGCTCTTGGGGGCAGGGTTTGGTCCTTGTGTTGTTAGTGGACCAGTCTGGGGCTACCTGGGGTTTAAAGTGAACCAGAACAGGCATTTGCCAGAGCTGTGGTAGCACCAAACTCCAGGGTGCTTTCTGTGTGTTGTCACTAAAGAAACTTGTTGGTGGGCTGGGCCTGCAGTTCGACCAGATGTCTGTGCCCAGCCCACTGCCGGGACTGTTGTTGCACTGAGGCGTGCTGTAATTTTTCCTCTCCCAGGGACAGGAATCACTTTGGAGTGGTGCTCACCCCTCTTGGGGTTGCTTGCTCACCGCCAGGCTTGCCACACTGCTTGGGATAGGCTCCAGCCAAGGTCTGCAGGAGAGCACGGCGGCTGGGAGTGCTGCGGGTGGTGCCCGCGAGGTCTGCACCGGTCTGCTGTGGGAAGGGGGCTGAAGTAGCCTGGGAAAACTCCTGCCAAGGCAGAGGGTTGAAGGGATTGTGTCCATGTAAGTATGTGGCTGAGGGGCACTTTTAGCAAGTTAGGTGGAGATCATTGCAGTGTGCTGGTTCCCACAGGTGTTTGTGTATTTAGGGAAATGGCACCCACCAGTTCTTTTGTTCTTGGAGAAATCTGAGATTTCCCTGCCTCTCAAGCAGATTCTCTGAGAGCATTAAATAAATCTCTTTCCTGTACACCGCCTGTATTTTTCAAACTTGATTTTGTGCAGTAGTATCTCGGTGGAGCTGTTTGTTACGCTGTCTCTTTAAGGGCAAAGACTCCGTTTTCTGTCACCCTCCTGCCTCCTTAATCTGTTGAGCCTGTTGATTTTCAAAGTTCAGGGTGTGATGTCCTTCTGATTGGGGGCTGGGGCTGGGCGTGGATGATTCTGGACCTTTGGTGTCAAAGCCAAACGTTCCAGGGATTTGTTTCTCACTGCAACCTCCCAACCTGGAGTGCTTGGGGCAGGGTCCTCTCCACTCCCTTCTCTGTGCCTGTGGAGTTCCTCCCTCTCAAGCACAGTCTCACTTTATGGTTCAATCTTTCAATAAGCTTAAAACATCTTTGTGATCTTATGTAAAATTTCCTTAAGGTCATTGGTAACTAGGGAATGTAACAATAGAGCCTAAACCCAAATGGATTTATGTAAATCCATCAAACCTGAGAAACCCTTCACTGACCTCAGACGGTTTTCCAAACAAAATATCAAAACACTGATTACTAAATATTTCATCTACTTTTGTCTTGAGAAAGTAAAGATAAATTTGGATCCATTCATAAACATGACCTTTTGAAATAGAAGTTGCCCCCTAATGCTTTCATACTATGTAGACTGCATGGGCAAATCAGTTTTGTTTTTCAGAGAGAGAGAGAGAATGAGAATGAGCATGTGCATGTATGCACACACACAAGTGCACGCTCCAGGGTAGGGACAGAGGGATTGGGAGAGAATCTTCAGCGGGCTTCATGCCCAGTGTGAGCCCAACATGGGGCTTGATCCTCTCCACTTTGAGATAATGACCTGAGCCAAAATCAGGAGTCAGATGTTTACCAACTGAGTCACTCAGTTCCTAATAAATGAAATATGTAGTTGTATTTATTACCATTTTTATTTCCTACTAACAGAATTTAAGGAGTTTTCTCCCTTAAGTTACTGGCTTTAATATTTAGGGCCTTCTCTTTTAATACTGATCTTGCTATGGGCCATCTAGTACAAAAATCCAGTAATGGTGGATAATACCAAAATTGCCTTCACTCAGTTATACTTAGAAATAGAGACATTTTTCTTTCAAGTTCTCCCCCTCCCCCCATTGGACAATGACTATAATGCATAGTTCTTGGAGAAGCCTTTTTAACTTAATATATTGGAACCTTTTGGTCAAGTTGAATTATTCAAGTCATTATGGAGTAATAATGCTATTTTGTTATGGCATGTGTACTTATATTTAAAAGGGGTATAATTTTTGGACTCAGAATATTTAATCAGGACAATGGACTAGTTTAAAAGAGGATAAAGTATATCTTTTTTTTAACAGCCTTTTAGGTGTCCCCATTGCATATGACAACATCAAAGTGGTGGGTGAGCTGGGAGATATTTATGATGATCAAGGACACATTCATCTTAACATTGAAGCCGATTTTGTTATTTTCTGCCCCGAACCAGGGCAAAAGCTTATGGTATGTATATATATTTAAAGCTTTCTTTGTATAGTTGTATAATGATGTAATTTGGAAGATTTTAGGACTATACACCTTGAGAAAGAAATGACTTGCTATTGTGGGTAACTAAAAATTATTTTTTTTAAATGTTTATTTTTGAGAGAGAAAACAGGGGAGGGGCAGAAAAAAGGGGACAGAGGATCTGAAGCAGGGTCTGCTGTGATAGCAGAGAGCCTAACATGGGGCTTGAACTCACGAACCATTAGATAGTGACCTGAGCTGAAGTCAGATGCTTAACTAAGCCACCCAGGCACCCCTAAAAATTATTTTTTAAGAAAAATATCAGTTCATCTTTAGTAAGTTTTTAAACTCCATTCTTCTAAATTCACCTGTATAAGCAGAGTATGTGTCTCATACAATTTATTCTCTTCTTTGTATAGCACCAGAATGATCTTAAGTGGTAAAAAAGTGGTAAAAAAAAAAATATTAGCTTAATTATACACAAATAGTTTCTTTATAAAGTGTTCAAACAGGGGCACCTGGGTGGCTCAATCAGTTGAGCTTCCTACTTCAGCTTAGATCATGATCTCACAGTTTGTGAGTTTGAGCCTGGTGTCGGGCTCTGTGCTGACAGGTCAAAGCCTGCTTCAGATTCTGCATCTCCTCCTCTCTGCTCACTCGTTCTCGGTCTCAAATAAATAAACATTACAAAAAAAAAAAAGTTATTAAAAAAAAAAAAAGGATTCAATCCGTGTAGTAGTGTTTCAAATAGGTGTTGAAAATTCAAATAGTTGTGGGATCAGGCCTGTAATGAAAGTGAATGAAGGATGAGGTTAGGGCACCAGTCCTCAAATACATTTGGGGAGTTTTTTCCAATTTTTAAATTTTAATACATGGTATTATTTACTTACAGTAAAATATGAGATCTAAATTATATACAGCAAAATACATAGGTCATAGTGTACAGGTCAGTGAATTCTGACAAGGGCATATCTACCATTTTATTTTAGAAATGATCCTCATGTCCTTTCTTGGTCTATCCTCTCTATTCCAGATACAACCACGGTTCTGCTTCTGTTTACCATTCATTAGTTTTGCTTAGTTTATCATTTTGTATGAGTGGAATTTTTCATTAATACACTCTTTGATGAAATCTGACCTCTTTTGCTCAACATATTTTTGCATTTCATCCATGCTGTTTGGTGGTGTATTGGTAATTTTATTCCTTTTTGGGGTTTGTAGAATTCAGTTACATGAGTATTAAAATGTGATTGTTCATCCTCATTGATGGACATTTTGGTTTCTGTCTGGAGCTATTGTGAATAAAGCTGTGTGAATGTATATTTTCATTTCTCCTAGGTAGAAACTGAAAGTGGTATTGCTAAGAAGTCAGAGGGTAGGTGTTTGAGAAATTAGCCTTTTTTTCATAAAATTGAACATTCAGCACTATTAGTTGCTGTGTCCTTGCCAGCATTTGGTTTTGTTAGTCTTTTAATTAAACAGGCCTTTCTTATTCAAACATGAAAAAGAGCTCATGAAGGAAATGTAAATTACAGAGAACCTAGTATTTATCCATCAGTTTAAGTACTTTGCCCAATTTTGGTTGGGCATTTGTGTTACTGAGATTTAGTAGTTCTGTTTATAAATGTCATATAAATCCTTTCCAAGCAAACATATTGTGAATATTCTTCCAGTCTGTACCTTGTCTATTAGCTTTTAATGGTATCACTTCATAAACAAGTTTTTAATATTAATGAGGTCCAGTTGGTCATATTTTACTTTTATGGTTATTGCTTTCTGGATCCTGTGTAACAAATTTGTGTACTACTAGATTGTGAAGATCCTTTCTATAAGCCTCTAGAGTTGTTTAGTTTTAGCTTTTCCATTTAGATATATGACCAGTCTTTAATGTGTGAGATAGACCCTCAAGATTCATGTTCTTTTTTTTTTTTTTTTTTAATGTTTTATTTATTTCTAGGGGAGAGACAGAGAGACAGCGTGAGCAAGGGAGGGTCAGAGAGAGAGGGAGTCACAGACTGAAACAGGATCCAGGCTCTGAGCTGGCTGTCAGCACAGAGCCCGACGCAGGGCTTGAACCCACAAACCGCGAGATCATGACCTAAGTGAAAGTCAGACGATTTACCGACTAAGTCACCCAGGCGCCCCTCAAGATTCATGTTCTTGTTCATGTCGTTATTCAGTTGCTCCAGAACCATATATTGAAAAGACTTTTCTTTTCCTATTATTTCTTGGATAAGCTTTATAGCAGTTTTAGATTTACAGGAAAAAGGAGTGGAAAATACCACTTCACTCCCCCAGCTCAGCACATACAGTTTCTCCTATTATTGACATCTTGGATTAGTGTGATAAATTGGTTAAAATTGTTAGGCCAGAATTCATATATTATTAAATAAAATCTTGAATTAGAGTTTACTCGGTGTTGTACATTCTAAATCCCATGGAGTGTACAATACACTAACATGTATCCACCATTGCTGTATCTATAAAATAATTGGGCACTGCTCTGAAAAATTCTGTTTTACTTACTCACCTCTTGCAACCCTGGCCACTATTGATGTTTTTTCTGTCTCTGTAGTTTACCTCATCTGTTTGGATCACAATATATGTATGCTTTTCAGACTGGCTTCTTTGACTAGGCAACATGCATTTAGTTTAAGGTTCCTCCTCCATGTCTTTTCATGGCTTGACAGTTCATTATTTTGCATTGCTGAATAGTACTCCATTGTATAGAGGCACTGTAGTTTGTCCATATCATCCAGAATGTACCATCGGGAAAAACAGATTCCTGATAATGACAGCCAAGAAATTTTATATTAAAGCTGTCTAAAGTAGTTCAGGTTTTTACTAATTGCTTAGTTTTGTTTCCCTAAGAATTAAAATGAACGTTTTCCAGAAAAGATCTTAAGCCTAAAATCATATAGCACATACTTATTAGCTTTAAAGCTTCTAAAACTGTTCTTGTGATTCAGGGTAGCCATGCTCAAGATCTACTGATGAAGGGTAAGCTGTCTTCTAAATTACATCATACTAAAGTTAATTGTTAAAGACTTTAAAAATTTTATCTTTATTTTTGAGAGAGATGTGAGTTGGGGAGGGACAGAAAGAGATGGAGACACAGAATCCAAAGCAGGCTCCGAGCTGTCAGCACAGAGCCAGGTGCGTGGCTCAAACGTGTGAGCCACAAAATCATGACCCGAGTAGAAGTCAGACACTTAACTGACCGAGCCATCCAAGAATGCTTTTTAAGCTTTGAAATTCAGACTGTTTTTGAAAATATAATGTGGATCCTAGGTATAAAAAGCCTATGCTTCCTGCCTTGAGGTCTTTTCACATTTAGGTCATATCATAGAGTATTTTCTGCTTGGTTTCAATATAGTGATAATCTCTTCCCCAGAGAGTCCTATAGCAGAACTAAGTAAGATAGGTTGTTTTGTTTTGTTTTAGGGGTGGGAAGAGTAGTTGTTTATCCAGTTAGGCACTTGATATGCAATTACTTAGCCAAGTCCCAGATTTCTAAAAACTCTACAGTGTTTTAAAATGGTTTAGTATAACATGTAGATTTTAATCGAAAATCTTTTTCCATATTAAGTTATACCAATTGTTTTGATGTTTTCTCATTGAAGATCAGTTTGAAGCTTATAAAGTTTGGGGCGCCTGGGTGGCTCAGTCGGTTAGGTATCCGACTTTGGCTCAGGTCATGATCTCACAGTTTGTGGGTTCAAGCCTCACATCCGGCTCTGTGCTGACAGCTAGTTCAGAGCCTGGAGCCTGTTTCAAATTCTGTGTCTCCCCCTCTCTCTGACCCTCCCCTACTCATGCTGTCTCTCTCTCAGAAATAAACATTAAAACAAAAATAAAGTTTGATTTACCTTTTAAACTCTTTAGATAGCTTGATTTTTTTTTTTTTCCTTTCTTCCCAGGGTACAGTTAATAAAGTGTCTTCTAGCCACATTGGCTGTTTAGTGCATGGGTGTTTCAATGCGTCCATCCCTAAACCTGAGCAGATGCCGGCTGAGCAGTGGCAGATCCTGGAGGTAAACGTGGGTGATGAACTAGAATTTGAGGTATTTCGTCTGGACTCAGATGCTGCTGGAGTATTCTGCATTCGGGGAAAATTAAATACCACTAGGTCAGTTCCTAATCACATTATTTTAATTTTGATAGTCATTTCTCTTTAATTCTGAATTTAGAGAGCATAAGCCCCTCTTCCAAAAAGTAATTTTATTAGAATATTGATGCCATAAACTCCATGTAAGTTGGAATCTTAAGTGCTTTGACAATGCATTGAATATTCTAAAGATTTGCATGTCTAGTTAATGGGTCTCTAGTTTACTAACTCCATCTTATTTTAAAAAGTTGATCCTAAGCTTGAAACTACTGAAAGCTTAATCATATTTGATTATTTCCGCTATGCCAGGTAGATAATTTCCATATTTTTCTATATTGAAATTCTGCGAACTTATAATCTTGAGCTTGGCTCCATGGGAGGCAAGATTAATGAGGTTAAGAAAAAAGAACTTCTAGATTTTGCCTTGGTAATTAACAAGAGTATGGTTTAGTTTTAGAGCAGTTGTCTAGTTTAACTTTCTGTGATAGGAATGTGTTGTATTTGTGCAAATAAGTAGCCTCAGTACTGGAAATGGGACTAGCACAACTGAGAACTTAAATTTTGAAGTTATCTCATGGAATTTATTAAGTTGGATGTAGCTAGTGCTACTGTATGGGATTCTGCAGTTCCAGAGAAAGGGCTACTTCACTGATCCATGGGTTTTTTTTTTTTTTTTTTTAGTGTTAACTCACAACTTTGAAAAAAATGAGTAATTTGAAACAAGGATTCAGAGTGTAGATGGGAAACTTCATTAATTTTGATAGACAGTGAAGGTGTATTTTCTGTCACTCGTCAGTTGCTTGACTGATAAGCTTGAGTATTGGTGCTGTTTCATGCACAGTGAGCAAATTTTTCTGAAAACAAGATGATAAAATTTGTTTGCCATTTTTATGTATGCAAACAGTCTGGAAGAAGGACCTGGAAAAAATTTTAAGTTTTCCAACATTGTAATGGGCTGAAGGATAACAGATTAGAATATTTGATATTTATGCCATACTTCTGTATCTTGTACTACTGTTTTTACTTAGAAAAAAGATTAAAATTTGGGATATTCTGTATCTTGTACTACTGTTTTTACTTAGAAAAAAGATTAAAATTTGGGATATTCTTGATCTCATTCTTCTATTTTTGTTTATTGCTCTATAAATTTTTTCAACTGTTATTTTAGTTTACAAACCAAGTGCTCTACAGTTTCTGAAGAAGTAACAGAAACTGGCACTGACGAAATTGTAGAAAAACCTCTGAAGAAGAAAAAGAAAAAGAAGAAAGACCTAGACTCACACGAAGTGGAGAGTGATAACAGAGAGCTAGCAGATTTTGCAGATGTCACTGTGAAGGAAGAGACAGACCTGCAGATTAATAATGAGAATGGCCTCCGGAAGGAAGAGCCAAAGAAGAAGAAGAAGAAAAGGCACCAGGAAGATCAGGACCAGGATCCTGTTTTCCAAGGTAGTGACTCCAGTGGTTACCAGAGTGACCATAAAAAGAAAAAAAAAAAAAGAAAACACCATGAGGAAGCTGAATTTACCCCACTTTTGGAACCCCCATCTAAAAAGAAAAGGGAAAAGTGATTTCTTTAGTGCATTTTAAATACTTAGTTTTTTTAAAGATTGATTTACATACAATAGGCCAATAAATGTGGGAATGATATGAAAATGCTTGTGTATTCCAGTAGTCTGCAAAACAGGAAACATTTCATTAGTAAGAGTTTTTGGTGCTAAAATTATTAAAGTGATCATTGGGAGACACCAGTATTATTAAACTGCCATTATATGGTATCCAGAATGAGGATAAGAGCTGCTCTCTCAAGTCTGCATTTTTCCAGTTTTTACATGCTACATAAAATTATTTCTATCATCTGAAGACTGTAATATGTTATTTGTATCATTACCATATGATTTTGAGGTTGTGTGTGTTTTTTTAGTAGGTTTGATGTTTAGTCATAATAATATAGGAGATTTTTAGGTTTTGTCACTGCTACTATGATATTTCTGTGGTTCGATTTAGGATGCCAGAGGAGCTTCTGAAGTGTCCAGAGCTTATTAGAACCATGCCACTATCAAAGGTGGTAGGAAACATTGTTCCTTATTCTTCCCTTCCAGATGCATCTTACTTTTTTATATAAGAGGTTGATATAGAGGCTGTTCTCTTATTTATTTATGCCTCAGCTGTAAATGCATTTCTTACTAGTAGGAAATTTCTCAACTACTTAATTTTTAATGCCTTAACCCAATTATTGTAAAGAAAAAATTCCGCTGAGAAATGTGGACTATGTCTTAGCTACTGGAAAACACTGAGAGAGGAAATGACCAGCTAGTTCAGGCTGATCATCAATGCATGGCTACATTTGTTGATTTAACAGTTCCTGATCATTTGCTACGTGTAAAACATTCTAAGGCAGATATATAATGACAAACAAGGAGTAGATGTAGTTCCTTCTCTTATGTAGTGTCATAGGAGAAACCGATGTGTACAATATATGTAAGTAAAATACAGAAAATTAGTAATTCTGATAAGTACTAAAAACAAGACTGTCTATTGAATGTTACTTGTGTCAATATCTGTAAATGGATTAATGGTTGAAATAATTTTGTTGCCACTTGTATAGTATCAGATGTAGTACTTGTCTCACACTGTTTATTAATATATAAATTCTGCTAAAAGTATATCTTGATCCAAATCTATAATGGCATATAGAGTTTAGAGAGAGTACAATACGTTCACATGCTTGTTCTCAATCAAATTAAGAAGACCAGACAATGGAAAAATACCTGCCAATTTCTTTTCCTACAATTTATTGGGCCCTTACAAGATTTTGAAGATGTACAAAGAATGTAAATTATCTCAATTTTGTATTGGTGGAATTCTGTTTTTGGTATAGTGTGTTAAATGTTATATCCAGCTTTTTTCATTTTCTGGCTAAAAGATTAAAAATTATAGGTGAAGCTAACTATTATTCTGTTGAAGATTCTACATTTAGGGTCATTAGAGATACTGGCCTATAATATTTTGGGTTTTTTTGGAAATGTCTTTATATGATTTTGGTATCAGGGTAATTCTCAACAAAGTATTGTCAAAAAAAAGAAATAGAACAATACATTAAAGCAAATTATTCACACTGTCAAGGTATTGTGTGTTTCAATATATGCAAGTCAGTTGCATTGTACATCACGTTAAGAGAAAGGATAAAAACCATATGATCTTCTCAAAGGATGCAGAAAAACAACTTCATAATAAAAACTCAACACTGTAGGTTTAGAGGCTATATACTTCAATATAATAAAAACCATCTCTGAAAAACTCAACAGCTTACATCATACTCAGTGGTGAAAGACTGAGGTCATACTCAGTGGTGAAAGATTGAGGTTTTTTTCCCCTCTAAGATCAGGAACAAGACAAGGATGCCCCCTTTCACCATTTCTATTCAATGTAGGACTGAGGTCCTCACTTTCTTACACCATACACAAATTCAAGATGGTTTATTAAAGACCTAAACCTGAGACCTAAAACCACAAAACTCCTGGAAGAAGACATAGGCCTTAATTTTTGATAGTGCTCACAGCAGCAGTTTTCTAGGGATGCCTCTTCAGGCAAGGGAAATAACCAAAACCAGACTACATGAAAATGAAAGGCTTTTGTAAAGCAAAGGAAATCATCAACAAAGCGAAGCAAGCTAGTGCATGGGAGAAGATATTTGCAACTGATATATCTGATAAGGAGTTAATACCCAAAATATATAAATAAAAAATGGGGAGAGCACCTGAATAGACATTTTTCCAAAGAAAACATACAGATGGCCAATAAACACATGAGAAGATGCCCAACATCAGTAATCATTAGGGAAATGCAAATCAAACCCATGAGATACCACCTTAACACTGGTTAGAATACAAAAGACAAACCAGTGTTGGTGAGGATGTGGAGTAAAGGGAAACCTGATGCGCTGTTGTGGGAATGCAAACTGGTGCAGCCATTGTGAAAATTTTATGGAGGTTTCTTAAAATTAGAGACAGACTTTTAGGAAGACGGTCGAAGATACTAAGCTCAACTTCTCCAACAGACACACCTTAATAACCACCACATTAGTGCAGCTAATTCAGAAAATGACTGAAAATCTAGTAGAACAGACTTCTCACTGTTCATCATAGAGAAGAGGCCACATCAAAAAGGGTAGGAGAGGTGGAAACATGGCAGGGAATAAAGCCCTTGTCTAGACTAACCAGTAATGGGGGACACCCCCACAAGCATGGATATTCTTATCGGACCTCACACAAGGCACCACGGATGTGCACGAGGAAGACCAGTCGCCTTAACATGTGTCTTTGAAAGCCTGTGGCACGCACTTTGACAATCATCAGGGCTTAACATGGAGTACTTTAAAAATCAGCATTCTTAACTCCAGGAGTGTCTGAGGGCCACAGGAAACGGAGTCCCTGCCCTTAAAGGCCCCTAACATGGCTGAGATACAGCATAAAAGCAGCAGTTTGAAAAGTGTGTAGGGTATATGTGAAGATTTATTTACTAATCTCAATGTGTATTGGAGAGGCAGAGACCTTTAGAAGACTCCTTCAAGAACAAAGTATCTGACAGGTACCATTTCTCCCCACCCCAAGGATAGATAGCCCAGCACTTGCTGGAACCCACAGACACTCGAATCTAACTTGTTAAGAGCTCCTGCTGCATCCCTATGTTCTGTGTATTTGCCCCACCCAACTCACCCCATTTGGCAGGTGTCTCCAAAGTACCTCTTGTCTCAAACACACCTTGCAGGCAGCCCCAGTAGGAACTGGCCGTACTTCCAAGTGACTCCTGCCTTGGGGATAGGGGAAGATAACCATACACACCAGTGTGCCCACACACCCAGCAGCTGGCCCTTATAGCTCGCAGCACAGAGAATGCCCTGCTGATGAGTGGAACTGCAGCCTTAGCAGGACTGGGAGCAGGCATTGGGCTTGACACAAGCCTTGAACTAGCAACAAAAGCCTCCCAGGGAACAAGGAAGTGAGAATGCTTTGCTTGTCCATGTGACTGCATCCCTGGCAGATGAGCTGAGGGCAGGCATCTGGTCTGACCACAGATACAACCCAACTGTAGGACCATGGTGGGCCCCACACTGGCCCCCTAACAGTACAGGGACCAAACTCTGCCCAGTGTACCCCCAACAGGCAAAGCAGACTCTTGAAACTGACGAGACTGAAGGCAAACATGGGTCACCAAAAACAGTAGAGCACAAACAACCCACAGAGGTAATAGGTCTAAAGCACCTGGTTTGGTGATTGGGAGGTGTTGCACTGTAGGGGACATCTGCAACTCTTCTTCCTAAGGCCACTATTTTGAAGAGCAGAATATGTAGTTAACTTCCCTAATACTTAAAAACAGAGTTAGACAAAATGAGACTATGAGCCAAATGAAAGAACAGTGCAAAACCACAGCAAAAGAACTAAATTACTTGGAGACAATAACTCCCGGTAGAGAATTTAACATAAAAGTCATAAAGCCACTCAGTGGACTTGACATAAGAGTAGGGGATCTCAGTGAGAGCTTTGACAAAGAGAAAATATAATAAAGAAGCAGAGATGATGAACTCCGTAACTGAAATTAAAAATACACCAGGGGTGCCTGCCTGGCTCAGTCACATAAGAATCCGACTCGATATCGTCTTAGGTCATGATCTCCTAGTTCATGAGTTTGAGCCCTGCCTTGGGCTCTGTGCTGACAGCTTGGAGCCTGCTTGGGATTCTCTTCCTCTCTTTCTCTGCCCCTCCTCCACTTGCTTTATCTCTCTCTCAAAAGTAAATAGATAAATGATAGATAGATGGATATGTATACACTACAGGGAATGAATCAATAGTAGACTATGGGAATCAGAATGGATCAGTGATCTGGAAGAGAGAGTAATGGAAAGCAACCAAGCTAAGCAAAAAGGAAAAAAAATGAGATTAAGGGATCTTCTCAACATCATCAAGCCCAATACATTTGCCTTACAGATACCTCCGAAGAAGAAGAGAGATGCAGGCAGTAAAATTTGAAGAAATAATAGTTGAAAACTTCCTTAATCTGGGGAAGAAAGCAGACAGACATCCAGATCCATGAGGCAAAGAGAACCCCAACCAAACCAACCCGAAGAGGTACACACCAAGACATGTAGTAATTAAAATGGCAAAAAGTATTGATAAAGATAATGTTACATACAAAGGAATGCCCATAATTTTAGTAGTACATTTTCAGCAGAAACTGTATAGACATTAGGGAGTACCATGAAATATTTGAAGTACTGAAAAAAAAAAATATCTGCAGCCAAAGCCACACTACCAGCAAGGTTATCTATTAGAATAGACAGAGATGGTTTATAGACAGAGAAAGTTAAAGGAATTTATCAAGAAACCAGACTTACAAGAAGTGTTAAAGGGAATTCTTTGGAAAGAAAAGGCCATAATCAAAGAGAATTATGAAAGCAAAAGTTTCACAGATAAATGCAAACAAAAGTATATTAATCTCTTATAAAACTAGAATGGAGGTCAAAGCACCTAGGCAGGAAAATCATCTATGAAAATCAGTCAAGTTTTTCACAAGAGGATGAAAAGTATGATATCATATACTAAAATGTGAGAAATCAGAGTAAAAAATGCTTTTAGAATGGGTCAAAACTGAAGCAACCATCAAGTTAATATAGACTGCTTTACACATAAGCGATCTATGAACCTAATGGTAACCACAAATTGAAGACCTGTAATACATGCACAGAACATAAAGAGAAGAGAATCCAGGAGAGTGGAAGATGGCAGCAGAGTAAGAGGACCCTAGGCTCACCTAGTGCCAAGAATACAACTTGGTAACTATCAAATCATCATAAATACCCAGAAACTGACCTGAAGATTGGCAGACCAAGCTCCACAACTAAAGGTAGGTAAGAGGCCACATCGAAGAAGGTAGCAAATAAGGAGATACAGAGATGTGGTTTGGAAGAGAAATGAATCGTGGCCTCTGCACTGGGGAGGGAGTTACAGTCATAGGGAAGGGGGAGAGACAGATTAGTATACAGGGGAGTACATGAGGAAAACGAGTCCCCGTAGCAATTCCTTTGGAAAGCCTCTAAGAGGAGTTGAATTTCTGACTTCTTTCAATAAGCAGGGCTTAAAACCTGGTGTTGTAAAGGTCAGTGGCTTTGCTTGGAAAGAGCCTAAAGGGCAGTGTACTGCTCCTGGAGAGAAGGCAGGACAGTCCACAGACCTACAGTGTGGAAACCATGATCCAAAGAGTATCTGGGGCACACAGTAGGGAGGTTATTTGCTTACATCACAGCATGTCCCAGAGAGGCATTAACAGATCCCTCTGAGAATAAAGAAACTGGCAGGAGCCATTTCCCTCTCCTACCACTTAGCATAAGTACAGGCGACTTATGGGGACTAGCATAGCACCAACACTTGCTACCAAATTTGATTACACCAAGGTCTGCCTTCCCCATCATCTGGTTGAACTGCCTTTCCTAATCACACATGCCTCAGTCCCAGCAGGGCAGGCCCCCTCCCCCAGAGGAATGGCCCAGATCTCTGCCAACACCACATTTTCCAACCCAGGAGTTTCACGGGACCTCAATTCTATTGGCCGACCAGAGTCCACTTAGTTAATGTACCACATTCAGGCCAGAGACCAAACACTGCCCAACAGCAGGCAAAGATAGCATCTGTACACTAGCTTGGAAGATAAAGCAGCCAAGACACAACAGCATAGCACATGCAGCACACATTGGAGATAACTCTCAGAAGCACCAGGCCCTGGGGAATGGGAGATACCACACAGCAGGACACTGCAGGACCTCTTCTTGATAAGGCCATTAACCTCAAGAACAGGAGACCTAACAGAATTTCCTAACACACAATAACAGGCACAGAGACTTAGACAAAATGAAAAGACAGAGAAATGTGTCCCAAGTGAAAGAACAGGATAAGGCCACAGCCAGAGATCTAAGTGAAACAGCTGTAAGTAACATTCCTCAGGGAGTATTTAAGCAATGATCCTAAATTTAGGTACTCCCTGGACTGGGTTACATGCAATGGACACCCCATAATGCTATCAGTGGATATTTCAGCAGATACTTTTCAAGCCATAAAGGACTAGCATGATATATTCAAAGTGCTGAAAGGAAGCAATCTGGAGCCAAGAATACTCTATGCAGCAGGGCTATCATTCAGAATAGAAGGAGAGATAAAGAGTTGCTCAGACAAACAAAAACTAAAGGCATTCAAGACCACTAAACCAGCCCTGCAATAAATACTAAAGGTGACTATAAGTGGAAAGGAAACCCCAAAAATGACAGTATGAAGGCAGAAAACAACAGCAGTAAAAATGATTATTTCTGTAAAAAAATCAGTTAAGGAAGTCACAAAATCAAAGGATGTAGAATCTGACAACAAGTACAAAAAATGTGGGGACGAAAGGAGAAAAGAATGGGTTTAAATTTAAATGACCCTCACAACAGATTGCTAGATGCAGAAGAGGTTATATACACATACAGTGGTAACTGCATGTAAAAAACCATTAGTAAACATGCAAAGACTAAAGAAATCTAAATATATAACTAGAGCAAACCAGCAAGCCATAAAAGAGAAAGACAAGAAAGGTTCAGAGAAAATCCTTAGCAACAACCACAAAACAGGTAATAAAATGGGATAAAATACATACATACTTTGAGTGCAAATGCACTAAATGTTCCAATCAAAAGACATAAAATGACAGAATAAATTAAAAAATAAGACCCATCTATATGCTGCCTGCAGGAAACTCATTTTACACCTAAAGACACCTGCAGATTCAAAGTGCAGGGATGGAGAAGCATCTATCATACAAATGGATGTCAAAAGAAAGCCAGACTAGCAATACTTTTATCAGACAAAATAGACTTTAAAACAAAAACTGTAATAAGAGAAAAAGGACACTATATAATAAAGGGGACAATACAACAGGAAGGTGTAACAACCGTAAATATGTACGCACCCAATATGGGATCACCCAAGTACATAAAACAGAAACATCAAGGAACTGATCATTATTATATACAATAATAGTAGAGGACTTTAACACCACACTTATATCAACAGACACATCATTTAAACAGAAAATCAATAGGGTAACAATGGCTTTGAATGCCCAATGGAACAGATGAATTTAACAGATACATTCAGAACATTCCATTCTTGGATGCCTGGATGGCTCAGTCAGTTAAGTGCCCAACTCTTGCTTTTGGCTTAGGTCATGATCTCATAGTCTGTGGGATGCCCCATGATGGGCTCCATACTGTCAGCACGGATCCTACTTGGGTTTCTCTCTACTCTCTCTCCCCTACTCATGATTTTTCACTCTCAAAATAAATAAACATTAAAAAATAAAACAACAGAATACACATTCTTTTTAAGTGCACATGGAACATTCTCCAAAATAGGTTACATGTTAGGACACAAACAAATACCAGCAGATTTTTAAAAGATTCAAATGATAACATGCATCTCTTCTGACCACAGTAGCATGGAACTAGAACTCAATCACAAGGAAAAAAATCTGGAAAGAACACAAATATATGAAGGTTAAGTAACATGCTACTAAACGATGAATGAGTCAACTGCAAAATCAAAGAGAAAATGAAAAAGATACATGGAGACAAATGAAAATGAAAACACAAGTCTAAAATCTTTGGGATACAGCAAAAGCAGTTCCGAGAGGTAAGTTTAGAACATAGGCCGACCTCTAGAAAAGAAAAAGACCCCATAACCTGACCTCATGCCTAGAAAAAGAAAAAATGAAACCCAAAGCCAATAGAAGGAAGGAAATAATAAAGATTAAAGCAGAAATAAGTGGTATAGAAACTAAAAAACAATAGAACAATAAATGTCAGCTAGAGCTGATTCTTTGAAAAGATTAACAAAATTAACAAATCTTTGGCCAGACATATCCAAAAAGAGGAGAGAGGACTCAAATTCAGAAATGAAGGAGAAGAAATAGTAACAGACACCAAAGTAATACAAAGGATTGGAAGAGACTATTAAGAAAAATTATATGTGAACAAATTGGACAACCTAGAAGAAATGGATAAATTCTTAGAAACATTTAACTTTCCAAAACAACGAGGAATAGAAAATTTGAATAGACTGACTACTAGCAATGAAATTGAATCCGTCATCAAAAAACTCCCAAAAAAGCAAATTCCAGGACCATATGGCTTTTCAAGTGAAATGTACCAAACACTTAAAGAAAATATTTATTCTAAACCCACCCCAAAAAATAAAGGAGGAAGGAAAGCTTCCAAATTCATTCTATGAGGCCAAAAATAAATACCATGATACCAAAACTAGATAAAGACACCTCAAAAAAATACAGCTAATCTCTCTGATACTCAAAGTCAAAAGTACTCAACAAAGTATTAACAAACAGAATCCAACAGTACATTAAAAAAAATTTCACCACCATCAAGAGGGACCTATTAAAGGAATGCAAAGCAGTCAACATCATATAGCACATTAAGAAAAGAAAGGACAGGGGTGCCTGGGTGGCTAAGTCAGTTAAGCATCTGACTTCAGTCGAGTCATGACCTTATTGTTTGTGAGTTCGAGCCCATATTGGGCTCTGTGCTGACAGTGTGGAGCCTGCTTGGGATTCTCTCCCTCTCTATGCCCCTCCTCCCCTTTAAAAAGAAAAGGAAGGAAAGATGGAGGAGAAGTAGGGGCTCCGTACATTTCACTCGCCCCCATCTCTCAAACGGAGAAGGCCTGAAGCCATAGGAACCCTTAGAGAATCCAGGAGTTTGGGAGAAAAAGGAGACAGAGTCCACTGAGAAAACCTTATAGCATGAGTGCAAACTGGGGAAGATAAAATCGGGCTGGGACCGGAGACACTGTGAGAGGGGGGGAATCCCCCTTTGCAGGGAGCCGCGGTGACTCTGGGGGAAAAAAGAGTGGCCGAAACTGCTCAAGACACTGTCCCTGTCGCTGGAGAATAGAAAAACCTCCACTCGGGACACAGAGGGATCCGGTTTCCTGCTGTCCAGCTGACCCTAGGCAGGACACACTCGTCCTTGGCAACCCCGGTTGAAACTGCTCCTCGCTTGCCAGCTCAACCTGGAGGGGACGCGAGCAGCGCCTGAAGCTGCATTGTTGTGCTTCTGGCTTAGCTGGACCCCCAGGGGGGAAGGGAAAGGCTTGAAACTGCACTGAGGGACTTGCCCTCGAGTTTTATATTTCGGGCAATGGGACACAGAGGGACCCGGTTTCCTGCTGTCCAACTGACCCTAGGCAGGACTAACCCATCCCAGGTGACTCCGGAAGAAACTGCTTCTTCTCACTCGCCAGCTCTACCTGCAGACAACGGGGCAGTGGCTTCCAGCTCGATCCCCAGGGGGAAGGTGAGAGGCTTGAAACTGCTCTGCCTGCGAGTTTATATTTCGGGTAATATCAACGGGGCACGCTGACTGAGATCTGGAAACCAGTCCTGGCTCGGGATATAGAGCACAGTCCACCTTGGCTACACCCCCTGGCACAGGGAGATCACACCCAAAAGAGTGAGTTGCAATGCTTGGTTTGAGAAGGCACTGGGGCGCCACCACCACTTTTCTCCCCACAACCACCAAGGCAGGACCCTGCAGATCGCACTGGACCAAACCATGCCCTTCCCCGCTAGAAAGCTGCCCTCCTTTTATTTTTTATTTTTTATTTTTTTTACTGGAGCCTGGGTAAGACCAACATGGATGCACTGCCCTGATTAACTCTGGTCACTGGCTTGCTTAAACAGTCACATTTAATCCATTCTCAAGATGTAAATTCTAGACCTCCACCGCTACCTTTTTATTTCTTTCTCTCTGGAGTAATCAGACTATATAGTTTCTTTGAGTCGCATTATCATCATTTCTTTCACTTCCCTCTTTCTTTCTCTGAATTAAGTCTCTTAGTCTTTCTGCCTGCTAATTTCAATTCCAATTTCGCTTCCTCCCTACCCTGTCACTTCTCTCTTTGTATATGCTCTTTCACCAGCACAGCATACACCCAGCTATTTATTTGGAGCTGGGAATTCTGGTTCTATGCTTTAGACTGTCCTTTGTCTGTTGGGTTTTTTCTTTTTCCTTTTCTTTTCTGTGTATTTTTCTTTTTATTATTTGTCTTCCCTCCTTCCTCTTTTTCTTCTTTTTTTTTTTCTTCTGTATGTGTTCCTTTTTTCTTTATCTTTTTCCCTTTCAGTTTGCGTGTTTGCTGGATTTGTCTGTGAGATTGTGTGCCTTTGTTCCCCGTGTGTTTGTCTGTTTTCTTTTCCAGGGCTACCTCAAGAAACGAGGCAAAGTACATGTGGTGGAGAGTCCCAAATATAACTACGAGTAGGGAAATAAAATAACCAAGGTCTCAACAAGAGAGACCAAGAGACACCATTCAAAGAACACTTCCTGAACGGACAGGCCCTGGACAAAGAGCCTTCTTCGGTACAGTAGCACTCACAGGTGCAGAGTGCATAACAAGCTTTTAAAACAAGAGACAGAAAGCTAACCAAAATGATGAAACAGAAGAACTCTCCTCCAAAGAAACTCCAGGAAGAAATGACAGCTAAAGAACTGCTCAAAACATATAAGCAAAATAACTGAACAAGACTTTAGAACAATAGTCATAAAATTAATCGCTGGGCTTGAAAAAGGCATGGAAGACATCAGAGAAACTAATGCTACAAAGACTAAGGAGATTAAAAAAAGAAGTGATGAATTAAAAAATGCTATCAATGAGATGCAAAATAAAATGGAGGCATCCAATGCATGGATTGAAGAGGCAGGAAGGAGAATAAGTGATTTAGAAGACACAATTATAGAAAAAGAAGAAGCTGAGAGAGAGATAAACTGATCCAGGAACACAAAAGGAGAGTACGAGATCTCACAAATAAAATCAAACTGAACAATATCTGAATCATAGGAATTCCAGAAGAGGAAGAGAGAGGGAAAGGCGCTGAAGGAATCCTTGAACAAATTATAGCAGAGAACTGCCCCAATCTGGGGAAGGAAACAGACCTTGAAATCCAAGAGGCACAGAGAACTCCTCTCAGACATAACTTGAATCGATCTTCTGCACGACATATCATAGTGAAACTGGCAAAATATAAGGACAAAGAGAGAATTCTGAAAGCAGCTAGAGAAAAAAGGGCCCTAACATACAAAGAGAAACCTATCAGAGTGGTGACAGACCTATCTACTGAAACTTGGCAAGCCAGAAAGGAATGGCAGGAAATATTCAATGTGATGAACAGAAAAAATATGTATCCAAGAATCCTCCATCCAGCAAGCCTGTCATTCAGAATAGGAGAGATAAAAGTCTTTCCAAATAAACAGAAATGGAAAGAAATCATCACCTCTAAACCATCCATACAAGAAATTCTGAGGGGGACTCTCTGAAGGAAAGGTTGCAAGGAATGGAAGATACCAGAGACATCACCACAAGCATAAATCCACAAAGGACACGATGACTCTAAACCCATATTTTTCAATAATAACTGATTTTAAATGGACTGAATTCCCCAATAAAAAGACATAAGGTAGCAGAATGGATAAAAAAAAAAAAATCCATCTATATGCTGTCTACAAGAAACTCATTTTAGACTAGAAGACACCATCGAGTGAAAGTAAGGGGATGGAGAAATATCTATTATGCTACTGGAAGTCAAAAGAAAGCTGGAGTAGCTATACTTATTTCAGACAAACTGGATTTTCAAGTAAAGACAGTAACAAGGGATGAAGAAGGGCATTATGTAATAATTACAGGGTCTATCCATCAGGAAGAGCTAACAGTTATAAATGTCTATGCACCGAATATGGGAGCACCTAAATATATAAAACAATCACAAAGAGAAACAATCTTATGGATAAGAATGTGCTCATAGCAGGGAACTTTAATACTCCACTTACATCAATGGATAGATCAACTAGACAGACAATCACTAAAGACACAATGAACTTGAATGACACATTGGACCAGAAGGACTTGACAGATATATTAGAACTCTACATCCTGAGGACATGGAATTGACTTTCTTCTCAAGTGCCCATGGCACATTCTCCAAGTTAGGTCACATACTGGGACATAAAGCAGCCCTCAATAAATATAAAAGAAATGAGATCAAACCATGCACACTTTCAGATCACAATGCTATGAAACTTGAAATCAACTGCAGGAAGAAGTCTGGGAAACCTCCAAAAATATGGAGGGTAAAGAACACCCTACTAAAGAATGAATGGGCCAATCAGGCAATTAGAGAAGAATTTTAAAAATATATGGAAACAAATGAACATGAACGTACAACTAATCTTTCACAAAGCGGGAAAGATTATCCAATGGAAAAAAGACAGCCTCTTTAACAGATGGTGCTGGGAGAACTGGACAGCAACATGCAGAAGAATGAAACTAGATCATTTCCTCACACCATGCACAAAAATAAACTCAAAATGGATAAAGGACCTGAATGTGAGACAGGAAACCATCAAAACCCTAGAGGAGAAGGCAGGAAACAACCTCCTTGACCACAACCGCAGCACTTTCTTACTTGACACATCCCCAAAGGCAAGGGAATCAAGAGCAAAAATGAACTACTGGGACCTCATCAAGATTAAAAACTTCTGCACGGCAAAGGAAACAACCCACAAAACTAATAGGCAATTGACAGAATGGGAAAAGATAGTTGCAAATGACATATCAGATAAAGGGCTAGTATCCATAATCTATAAGGAACTCACCCAACTCGACACCCGAAAAACAAACAACCCGGTGAAGAAATGGGCAGAAGATAAGAACAGACACTTCTCCAAAGAGGACATCCAGATGGCCAACAGACACATGAAATGATGCTCAGCATCACTCCTCATCAGGGAAATACAAATCAAAACCACACAGATACCACATCACGCCAGTCAGAGTGGCTAAAATGAACAAATCAGAGGACTCTAGATGCTGGTGAGGATGTGGAGAAATGGATACCCTCCTACATTGTTGGTGGGAATGTAAACTGGTGCAACCCCTCTGGAAGACAGTGTGGAGGTTCCTCAAAAAAATTAACAATAGAACTCCCCTATGACCCAGCAGTAGCACTGCTAGGAATTTACCCAAGGGATACAGAAATGACGCATAGGGGCACATGGACCCCAATGTTCATAGCAGCACTCTCAACAATAGCCAAATCATGGAAAGAGCCTAAGTGTCCATCAACTGATGAATGGATCAAGAAGATGTGGTTTATCTATACGATGGAATACTACATGGCAATGAGAAAGAATGAAATCTTGCCATGTGTAGCAATACGGATGGAACTTGACAATGTTATGCTGAGTGAAATAAGTCACTTAGGAGGATTAGGAGGAACTTAATGGAGGACCATGGGGGAGAAGAGGAAAATTAGTGGGGGAAAGGAGGGGAGACAAACCATGAGAGACTCTTGAATGCTGAGAACAAACTTAGGGCTGATGGGGGTTAGGAGGAGAGGAGAAGGTGGGTGATGGGCATGGAAGAGGGCACTTGTTGGGATGAACACTGGGTGTTATATGGAAATCAACTTGACAATAAACTATTGTAAAAAAAATTTAAAAAATAAAGGAGTCTACTATCTCTAAAAAGAAATAAAATAAATAAAAGGAAAAGGAAGGATAAATATTATATGATTATCTCAATAGATGCAGAAAAATCACTTACCAGATGCAACATGCATTAATAAAAACTCTCAACAATCTAAGTTTAGAAAGAACATACCTCAATGTAATAAAGCCCATATACGAAAAACCTATAGCTGCCATCATATTCAATGGTGAAAAACTGACAGCTTTTTCACTAAGATCAAGAACAAGACATGAATGTCAATTTTCATGACTTCTGTTCAATATACTACTGGAAAACCTAGCCACAGTTTCAGGTAAGAAGAAAAGGCACCCAAATTGGTAAGGAAGAAGTAAACCTTTTGACTCTGAATTATATGATACATTATATATAAAGTTTTAAATATTCTACCAAAAAACTATCAGAATTGATAACTGAATTCAGTGAAGTCACAGATACAATATTAATATACAGAAATCTGTTGCATGTCTATAAACCAATAATGAAGTAGCAGAAAGATAAATTAAAATCCCATTTACAAAGGCACCAAAATAATACAATATCTAGGAATAAACTTAGCCAAGGAGGTGAAAGAGTTGTATTCCAAAAACTGTAACACTTTCATAAAAGGAACTGAAGATGACACAAGATGTTCTATGCTCGTGGATTGGAAGGACCAGTATTGTTAAAATGTCCATACTACAAAGAGCAATCTACAGATTTAATGCAATCCCTAACAAAATACATTTTTCACAGAGCCAGAACAAATAATCCTAAGATTTTATAAAACAAAGGACTCTGTATTGCCAAAGAAATCATAAGAAGAACCTGGAGTTATCAAAATGCCAGATTTCGGGGCTCCTGGGTGGCTTAGTCGGTTAAGCGTCCAACTTTCGCTTAGGTCAAGATCTCAAGGTTCGTGGGTTCGAGCCCCGCGTCGGGCTCTGTGCTGACTGCCAGCTTAGAGCCTGGAGCCTGTTTCAGAGTCTGTATCTCCCTCTCTCTCTGAGCCTCCCCTGCTCACGCGCTCTCTCTCTCTCTCCTAGAAATAAATATATTAAAAAAAACTGTCAAAATGCCAGATTTCAAGATCTACAAAGTTCTATCAATCAAAACAGTATAGTGCTGGCATAAAAATAAACATTTAGATCAATAGAGAACAGGGAGCCCAGTAATAATCTCATGCTTATATGGTCAATTAATCAATGTTAAAGGAGGCAAGAGCATAAAATGAGGAAAAGAAAGTCTCTTCAACAAATGGTGCAGAGAAAACTGGAGAGCTACATACAAAATAATGAAACTGCACCACTTTTTTTCTTTTTTTTAATACTTTTATTTATTTCTAGGAGAGAGAGAGACAGCGTGAGCAGGGGAGGGTCAGAGAGAGAGAGTCACAGACTGAAACGGGCTCCAGGACCACGCCCCTGGACCACTTTCTTAAACTATACACAAAAAATTACTCAAGTTTAAAGACCTAAATGTGAGACCTAAAGCCATAAAACTCCTGTAAGAAAACACAGTCACTAATTTTTGACGTTGGCTATAGCAACATTTTTCTAGGGATGTCTCCTCAGGCAAGGGAAAGAATGCAAAATTAAACTAGTAGGACTACATGAAAATGAAAGGCTTTGCATAGCAAAGGAAGCCATCAACAAAAAGGCAAGCTAGTGCATGGGAGAAGATATTTGCAAATAATGTACTGGCTAAGGAGTTAATATCCAAAATATGTAAAGCACTTAATGCTAAGGTAAAAAAAAATCTGACTAAAAACTGGACAGGGGACTTGAATAGACATTTTTCCAAAGACATGGATGGCTGGCCAACAGAATCATGGAAAGATGCTCAAAATCACAAGTCAGCCAGGAAATGCAAATTAAAACCACAATGAGGTATTACACTGGTGATAATGGTTAAAATAAAAACGAAATGTTGGGGAGGATGTATAGAAAAAAAAACCCTGGTGCACTGTTGTGGGAATGCAAACTGATGCAGCCACTGTGGAAACAGTATGGAAACTTCTAAAAAAAATTAAAAATAGAATTGCCATATGAATACTACTATTATGTATTTATCCAAAGAAAGCACTAATTTGAAAAGATACATGCACCCCTATGATTATTACAGTATTATTTACAATAGCCAAGATATGGAAGCAACCCAAGTGACCGATAATATATGAATGGATAAAGTGATATGTATATACATTAGAATTATATTCACCCATAAAAAATGAGATCTTGCCATTTCCAACAACATAAAGGGTATGATGCTAAGTGAAATCAGATGGAGTAAGGAAAACACCAAATGGTTTCACTCATACGTGCAATTTAGGAAATAAACAAAAAAGAAGGACAAACAAAAAAATTAGACTCAAATACAGAGAACAAATGTGGTTGTCAGGGAGTTAGTGGGTGAGAGGATAAGTGAAATACATAATCGGGATTAAGAAAACACTTAGGATGAGCAGTGAGTAATGTATAGAATTGTTAAACCATTATATCGTATACCTGAAACTAATATAACACTGTATGCTAATTACACCTCAATTTAAAAAAAAATCTAAAGGATATTAAATCTTCACCACATTTTCAAAATAAACGTTTTGAGGGAAGACTTAAAAAATAATTTTATAGGGGCGCCTGGGTGGCTTAGTCGGTTAAGCGTCCGACTTTCGCTTAGGTCATGATCTCGCGGTTCGTGGGTTCGAGCCCCGCGTCGGGCTCTGTGCTGACTGCCAGCTCAGAGCCTGGAGCCTGTTTCAGAGTCTGTGTCTCCCTTTCTCTCTGACCCTCCCCTGTTCACGCTGTCTCTCTCTATCCTAGAAATAAAAATTTAAAAAAATATATAAAAAAAATTTTATATACTAACCTTCTATGAGACAAGATATGCCAAGGTTTTGTGTATATTATTTGCCTTCTTAAATTACCACTGGTTTTATTTACCAAGTTTGCCAATTTCTGTTTTGTCTTTACTAAATCCTATGTTTTAGTCTACTTTTTGTTTTCTTGAATCCTTAGGTTCTTAGTTCCCATTCAATTTCAAGCTTTCTCCTTTTTGAATGGAAGCATCTGACCCTAAAATCTTATGATTTCACTCTTGTATGTATCCAAGGTGATACATATGTAATGCTCTTACTATTCTGTTAACGTCTACATATCTCTGACTTGTTTGATCCAAGATTTATTTAGAAGGGTATTGTTAAAATTTCTAAGAGTTTCTGTGTTGGTGTTTATTTATTTTTTTTTAAGTTTCTAGCTGTATTTTGAACTGTGGTCTTCAAAGGTAAGCTCTAATTTCTACTTTTGGAAATTGAGATTTTCTTTGGAGCCCAAACCATGGTCAGTTTTTAAAAATATTCTTTAGGCACTGCAAAGAAAATTTGTCTTTCCGTAAGTACACAAATTGATTTAAAATTAGTTTCAATATACTGTTCAGTTAGAACAAAACTATATAACTGCACATCTGACTTTTTTTGACATTTCTTTTGGGGTAATTCATGGAAAATGTCATAAATGTTGAACTTGGTATGTCATTACTAAAAACAAAGATGTTCAAATATTTGGTCTAAACTCTTTTCTCTCTCAAACCTCTGCCCTGGCAGCAGTAAATAACTTCATGTTATTGTTTTGTCTTCTTTAATATAAATATTTAGTATACTGGATCATTTCAAAGCCCAGTTGCCTTTCCCTGGACATTAGACTGATAAACCTGTTCCCACTTACTTTTTTTTAAAATTTTTTAAAATGTTTTATTTATTTCTGAGAGAGAGAGACAGTGTGAGCAGGGGAGGGACAGAGAGTGAGGTAGACACAGAATCTGAAGCAGGCTCCAGGCTCTGAGCTGTCAGCAGAGCCTGACGCGGGCCTCGAACCCACAAACTGTGACATTATGACCTGAGCTGAAGTCAGATGCTCAACCGACTGAGCCACCCAGGGCACCCCTGTTCCCACTTACTTTTGGTAACTTGTCTTGAATTTTAAAATTTTATAGTAGGGCAAATATTTAGTGAGTTATAAAATTGGAACTAAGAATAGAAGCAGAATCAGAAAATATAAATTTGCAATCAAGATTTCAATAGCAAATGAGCTGCAGTGTGTTAGTTGTAGGTAACTAGTTCCACATTAACTGGACATAAACAGAAAATGCTCTGGTATATCCTGACCCAAAGGAAAACCAGGACAACTGAAATACCTTGCCAATTTTTGTCTTGTAAACAGTTGAAAATACAAGGTAATAGATCCATGAAAGAGGACCATGATTTAGAATTTAAAATTACAGTGTGTTAGCAAATAAAAAGACCTAGGGACTTACAAAATTAGGAACGAGAAAGGAAAGAAATCTAAGCACAATGTGTCTAATACATGAAATAAATTCTGTTAAATTTAATGTCTTTTTGACAGACCGTAGGCCAGATCACCAGTTAAAGAAGACTGATAGACCTCAAAAGATGTATTTTGTGTATTAATATTCATGCATATGAATCCTGAAAGAATACAGTCCTCAGTGCCTAGTGTTCTCAGATATTCATACTCAATTTTTTATTCATTACTTTTAATGTTGGCATGTTAAATGACCATGGCTAACCCAGTGGGGGATGGAATAAAGCAAACTTGATGGTGAATTTAACTGATTCTTATCAATTTGTTACTTTGAACAATTTTGCTTACCTCTCTAGTTTGTGTTCTTTTTTGTGCACAATGATAGCATTCAACTGAGAGCTAGATGATCTCAAGATTTCTTTCAGTTTAAAACCCTAAATGTCAGGTGTACTGCTGTATATCTCAAATAGTTTATTATGTAGCTGGAATCTCATTCATTTACTTGCATCTGTTAAGAACAGTGACGAGTGACATTTCAACCAACTTGCAACCTAACAAGTTGATCTGCCACAGTTTCATGGAATGCTAGCGTAACATGAGACTCCGAGGTCAAGACCACAGGACTTTGTTATTCATGGCACACCAAGCGGCTTGAGCTTCTTGTTTTGTCAGTTCCTTTTGCCCCGCAAGTCGCCCGAGGACGGTGCTGAGGGCCCTTGGTAGATGGTGTGCATGAAGCAAGCTTCTGTTACAGCTAAGAAACCCCTATGCTTATGGACTCTAATCATTTATAATGGGTGCAGGCAAACTTGCCCACCTTTGCCCCAGAGGGAGATGTTATCATTATTACAGTGGACAGCAAGCCAATATGGCCTCTGCCATGGAGGAAGACACTTTTTATTTTCCATGGCTTTAGCTACATCAACATTTTTGAAAAGTTAGTCTGGACCAAAAGCTGAGTGACTCTTGGTAACAAGACATGCAGAAATTCAAGACCTGTGAAAAACTTATGATATCACATCTTCTCAAAAGACAAGGTAAATTTATATTCTTTATATAATTTATACATATACTATGTATCAATACAGATTGATACAATATATACAGATGTATACAGGGATATATTCATATTATAGCACCCATATCTCAACTTTAATACCAAACTTAACGTATTTTTATTTTATCGATTTACCTTTAGAAAACTTTTCTTCAAGTTGCTTACTGTTTTATGTCATTTGTCTTATTTTAAAACTATATGTCAAATAAAATGCTACCATCTTGGGGCATTACATGCACACATGCACACATAAACACTTACACGTATTAGTGGAGATCTACTAGTTTTTCTGTGTAATATCCCTTTTAGAAACCACCTCTCCTTTATTCCATGAATTAACATGGGGTTATGAAATCATGGAACCCAATATTTGGACTCCATGTGACCCCATCCCAGGAGTTATGAGTTCTAAAATAATCAGCTGATGAAACAAATGGCCAGCGAGCTTTGGGATTACTGACTTTGACATGTAGGAAACAAGCTTGTTTTCTTATCTTGGAGGTCATTCGACTTTCTTACGAATAGACTTTACAGACCTCCCAAACAGGGAGCATTATTAGCTAACTGGGTTAGCTGCTGAACTCTGAAATCCATAACTACATTTACATCAAGGCCATGCTCTCTACTGCTGGCACTGATGGCATACCATAAATGTGAAGACAGACATTCCTGGGAGACACAGGACTTCTCTAACAACCAGCTTTGATTTGAGGACTCCCTAATGGTCCTTCTATAAACCTTTAGATTACATAGCAACCTAGAACACTTCTACCTAACTTTCCTTACCTCTCTATTTCCTTCTGGGTCAGACTTACATTGTGGTTTGACAGCTTACCCTGTCTTCCCCAGTTTCCTCCCAATTCTCTCAGGCATTTTCCCTAACAAAATCCTTGCATATTTAACTGTGCTTAAGGGCCTCTTTGGTGGAGCTAACACAGATCACTCACTGTCAGTTCTAAGGGCAATGGTAACTATTTTGACTGTCATATGGAATTAACCTATTTTCAGGAAAACACAGAGGACAATAGAGCCACAGAGATGGAGAAAACTGATAATAATCTGAACTCCGACAACCAGTCAACCTGAAGTCAGAAACTTCTTGAATGTATGCACTCCCATAAACCAAGAAATATCTCTCTCTCCTCCCTCTCCCTTCCCATGAGAGTGGAAACACTGCCCATTTCCCTCCATGTGAGCAGAAACATAGTTGATCCATATGGCCCGAATTTCAGATAGTACATTGCTGGTCACACAGTAGGCAGTAAATACGGATTTGTTGAATGAGTGACAAAATTATACTCTAATTCCCCTCCTTGTATCCTCTAACTACTAAAGGTGGATTATTACAGAAGTATAAAAGACAGCCATGGAGGCAACTGTACTCTTTTAGTCCAGGAGATCCAATGGGCAGAATCTTTGTTCTTTTTAATGTTCTTTTTAAAGGGTCTGAGTAACCTACCCTTAGGAGAGAAAATACTTAAGTCTACTTTAATATGATATAATTCAGCCTTTGCTCTTTTCTGTAGAGATCTATGCCAATAACAACATGTTTTCTCTTTTTCAGAGCCACATTGTCTTGTCCCATGAAATTAATATTTTCCACCTTGACAGGCTCTGCTGCAGCAAAAAAATTCACAAGAATTTACAAGAACGTCACAAGTAATGTATAGATTTCTCTCCCTGTAATCCCATAATTTATCATTATCCCAAGTATGTGAAGCCTACTATAATTTATTTAAGCTTAAAGAAAAGGTAGGAAAGAGAGTTATATGAATTCAGCATTGCCATAGGAATTCCAGGACAAGAAAGCTGGACGAACCTCAAGAAAGATTCGAAGTTACTGCACAGTAACAAGAATTTCTCTTCATCACTCACAGACCTTCCCTACAAACATTATACAGTCCCAGCCACATGCAGAAGGATTCCTTGGCCCTCAGTCCCAATAACAGATTCTCAGGGGGAACAATCTGTCCCAGATGGGAGATGGGGTCCCCTGCTGGGAGTACTACCAAGGTTACCTACTACCCTGACTTGGGAGAATTTATTACAAGTTGTGAAGATGTGTACAAAAAAGCCCCCCAAAAAGGGGGGGTCACTGTTACATGGCAGATTATCCCAAAAGGTGACTTCTGTACCTGCTACCCAAAAGACATAGTATTTTTTATCTTAGTAAGCATTTTGAAAGGTACAATATTCTTTTTGTATTGTCTCTTTCCAGATAGAGTTCCTGACTGAATGGCATCTTTTGTTCAGTGAAAAAGGCATGGGATAGAAATAGCAACATTAGAGAGTTGTAGAATGATCCTAACCCATGTGTTGCCAGTATCTGAATTTACCAGCAGATGGCTCAGGCTATTGCTAAGTCAGTCAGTCAGGTTGGGAACATATAGCTTTAATAAGATGTAGGTTCTGTTTTTATGACTCAAAAGTGACATCCTAGCTATCACAAGGGGGTAATAAGTGGTGGAAGGATTAGCAGATACATTTTCAAATTTATTATGATACAGTACTGGAGGTTTGTATTTTATCTGTGAAATACATGGCCTATTCATTTCCTTTCAAAAATCATATTAAAAAAAGGGATAGAAACCACTTATTTTTAAAATCACTCATTAATTATAGCCATCCCTGGGATAGCACAGCTTCTTCTGTTCTTCCCAGTCATTTGTTTGATTCTGCGATCATTGCCCTGGAAGCCATGGCTTGTGGTGCTGGCACACTGTTTATTGCTTTTTGCAAGAAACACAAATGAAAAACTAAAGAGGGTTGCCAAAGTGCTTTTGTGGGTGTAGTCACCCTATTAAAGACAAGAGAGGTATTGTTTTCATCCAGCTAAGTGTTGGAGATACATGACAATATTTTACCAACACACATGTGATGGGGAAGAGAGATAAGTACACACAGCCTAGGTCTGGGTTCCTTTGTTAACTGTCTCTACATCTGAGTTCAAATTATTTCAAAATATGGAACTTTTTTGAGTTTCTGCCACATTCAAAAAGCAAATGAAGTCATTCCTGGGAAGATGATGGAGTAGGAGGACCCTAAGCTTACCTTGTCCCAGGGATACAACAAGGTAACACTCACATCAGTATAAATAATGCCGCTGATGCCCAGAAGACTGGCAGAATAAACTCCACAAGTAAATGCAGACCAAAGGCCACAAGGAAGAGGGTAGGGAGGGCAGAGACTCCGTGGGGAGCAAAAAGGACTTTGGGACTGTCCACTGGAGTGAGGGACCATGAGGCACAGAGAAGGGGGAGAAAGAAAAAGATTATCACATCAGGAAGGCCACAGAGGGAAGATGAATCCCTATAACATTTGGCTTTGAAAACTAGAGAGGCCGAATTTCATGAATTTTTACAACTAGTGGGACTTAAACCATGGAATTTCAAATATCAGTGGACTTGGTTCTGGCAAAGCCCAGAGGGCCAGAGGATGTGGTGTCCTGCCCTTAAAGAGACAGCAGAACAAACAGCCTATGGAAACACAGCATAGAAGCAGCAGTTTGAAAAACAGTAGTGGCTCACTAGAGAATGATTACTAATCTCAGAGTGTGCCCAGAAGGACAGAGATCCTGGGAGACTCCCAGAAAGTGCCATTTTATTCCCCGCTCCCTAGCATAAACACAGGGCCACCTGTAGGAACCAGCACTGTGGACATTTACTGTTTAACTTGCTTACACTCTTCCCTGCCCTCTGGGGTTTGGGGATCCACCCTTTTCAGGAGGCCTGCCTCAGTCTCAGCACCATGTGTGCCCTCCCCAAGAGGACAACTCAAACCTTACCACAACCCTGATCTGTGACCTGTGGTTTGTGGGTCCTGGGTCCTGGCAGCAGCGGGTCTCCCCTCACTGAAGACCAGCATGCGAATGGATGTATGAAACCGTGTGTTGCACCCCCACACACGGCAGATCTGGACCCCTACGATACTGTTCTTGGCCAGAGTCCATTCAAGCCAGGGCCACAAGCCTGTCAGTGTGCAAATGGCTCCAAGTAGCCTCCGCTACTCCAAGATGACTCCTGCCCTAGGTGGAAGGAAAGGTAACCATACAAACCAGTGAGACTGGTCGCCAGCAGTGGGCCAGGGGCAAAGAGTTGACCTGATTGCAGGTCCTCACCAGTGAGGCTTCTCAGGGGACAACATAGGGAAAGCGCCATGCAGTTCTGTGCTACCCCATCTCTGGGAAATGCTTGGTCTAATTCACCTCAAGCCTAAGGGGGCCCCAGACTGGCCCACTAACAACAGGGACCAAACCCTGTACAAAAGTAGCAAAGTGAGCTACTGCAGACAACTTGATTGAGGGAAAACATGGCTCAAACACGACAGGGCACACACAACACACGTAGGAGACACTCGCGAAGCCCCAGTTTCCTATAAATGGGGACACGGCATTGCAGGACACTATAGGACCTCTTTTGCATAAGGCCACTACTTTTACGAGCAGGAGATCTGGCATACTTTCATAACACACAGATGCACAGAGAACTGGACAAAATGAAGAGACAAATAAATATGTCCCAGATGAAAGAACAGGACAAAACCACATCAAGAGACCTAAGTGAAATGGAGATAATATGTCTAATAAAGAATTTAAAGTAATGGTCATAATATACTTACTGGATTTGACCAAAGAGTAGAGGGCATTAATGAGACCCTTAACAAAGAGATAAAAAAAGAACCAACCAGAGATGAGGAAAACAATTACAAGTGCGATTTTAAATAGCATAGTGAATTAAGGTGTCATTAGAAAGAAATTAGAATACTGAAGATGAGGGAATCCAGAAGTAGAGAATTTCAGATAGGAAGTGTCCTGGGTGTCAGATTTCTGAAAGCTTTCCAAACCCAGGATACCTATGTGGTTATAGCAGAGTGAGCACGGTGAAGATGAGACATGATGAGTTCAGAGAAAGTAAATTCTTCCTTTTACATCTTTGTATCTTTGACATCACGTAATCTTGGCCAACAATCTAAGGAAATTACTTTGAAGCTGTTAATGGTGTTTGCGTAATAATTATTTGAATATCAATTATATAAAGGATAAATGAAGACCCTATAACCAGAGAAATGTATTTAAAATATTAAGTGTCACATGAAATATGCCTTATTTTTTGTCTCAAATTACAAAAGAAATAATATATTCATAGGTTGGTAACTTATATGTTATAATAAGATCAAATAGCATTCCTTCTATTTAACATTGATGTAGGAGCTTCCAGATGTCATCTTTTGGTATTTTATCTTCCGGTGAACTTAAATGATGGCCTTAGGTATGCTTTCTTTGAGTGCACAGACATATATAATTCTTAAAGTTCTGTAAAAATACCTAGTTTGATAGTTTACAATGAAATTATATGACTTAATATAATAAGGAAGTGAATATGCAATTTAATATCCTATTACAAGTAAGTGATAAGAAAAGCATTTTAAGTATAACTAGAAATGGAGGCACCTGAGTGACTCAGTGATTAAGTGCCCAACTCTTGATTTCAGCTCAGGTCATGGTCTCACAGTCATGGGATTGAGCCCCATATTCGGATCCATGCTGGGTGTGCAGTCTGCTTAAGATTCTCTCTCTCCCTCTGTCCTTTCCCCATGCTCTTGCGCATGCCCATGCTCTCTCTCCCTCAAAAAGAAAAAAAAAAAAGCATAACTAGAAATGAAGTTTCTCTCTTCCCATGTGCACCCTCTCTAATCCAGTCAGGTCTAGCCCACAGTTCCAGTAAGGGCAAGCCTTTGTTATCATACAGCTGCAGTTTTCTAGCCATGTTGATTTGATCAGGGATGGATAGTGATCCAAACTGAAATCAATGTCTCTATCTATAGAAATAGAGACCAAACAAGCATATTCAGTGGATTGGAGCTGTAAATTCATGGAGAGTAGGAATAATGTCAGAAAAATAATCAGGTAGAATTCTGATACAAGATACAATTTCTGAAAAGCAAAAATTAGGACATTCCAAAGAGCTGGTTTTCTGTGAAATGACAGATTATTCCCAGAAGGCTGCTTCTTCTGGGAAGAAGAAGCCAAATTTCTACTTCACGTAAGGCCTACCTATATTTCCTGCTGCTGGCTTCCATGAGAATATTCTCTTTATGATAAACATCCTTTTAATTTGAACCCTTCTGAGGGAGTTCTGTTTCTTGCAACCAAAGAACCCTTTACTACTGTTAGACACTGGCTATTGTAAGGATTTGACCTATATTAATTAATTAAACTTGTTGTATTGTTTAAGCAGCCTTTAAAAAATTGTTTATGGTACAAAGTTACTCAGATTCCTAAATAGGTATCCACAACCAATATGACTATCAGCCTTTCCTCCTCCTTCCTCATTTGAGTCAAGTTTAGGGACTATCCTGCCACATTTGGGCACTGTAAAATAGTATCTGTGAGTGTGTAGTGTACTCACTTTTTGGGGGAAATATGTAGGCTTATAAATACTCTCATCTAGACGTGAATGGGTCTTATTTCTTCAGTAATGTGAAAATATAACAATTCTGTTCTAAATATCTTTTTGCCCTTCTTTCCTCATTTTATAACAAAGTAAAGTAGATGGAAAACACCACTGCGAGAAAAGGTTTTATATATATTTTTAAAACTTTAAAAATAGTGTATTAGAAACTTACTAATTGCAGGTTTTATGTTAAGTATACAGAAGGCTATAAATGTGATTAGCAGGTGGGATCCACATTGTTCCAGTCCCTAGAGAGGAGTTTTTGAGTTCAAAAAAAAAAAAAAAAATCATTTGAAAAGCAATGGCATGCTCCAGATTGTGTGACTACAATTCAAATTTTGTTCACTATGATGGACAAATAATGCAGATCGGTTAACATTCTCTTACGGTGGAGACTCACCTTTAGGAAGTTTACTATGTTAACTTTCTCACAAAATGCATAAGATCTGTAGGGTAAATCTTAAAATTATTATGACATTTTTATAAACATTTAGTAAGCTTCTCAAAGTTCCTAAGAAACTCTTCAACCAGTAGCAATATTTAGGTTAGTGTTTTAAAAACCAAAACCAAAAAACAGATAAAACATGCATGGAAGGGCCAAGGGGAGTAACAATAGTTTTAATCATCAACTGGTCCACTATTAGATTAGTAAATGATATTTGAGAAATACTGTATGCTTTCTGTGAAAATAAAGGAATTACTTTGTAAGATTAAACTGTTTATAGTAAATACTACCCTCATTTTTTATTACTACATTATAATACAGTCTGTAACATTATTAAATTTTAGTCCTAAATTTTTGTTTTTCAGGTAGCAAATCTATGATATGATGAATGTAGGAGGGGAAGATATTTTTGCCTATATTTGGGAAATTATATATATATATATATTTTTTTTCTAATGCAAACTATGCCCAACCCTAAAAGCCAATATGAAAAAGACCTTAAAAGCTTTCAAGGAGTTACCATATTAAATTTACATTATTAAATTATAATTATTATAAGTAAAAGCCATGCCATTATGGTAAAAATTATAAAGCTATACATCAAAGATACAGATACAGTTAGCAAATTGAAGGTTATAAGACCAGAAATAACCAGGGACCAGATAGATTTATGCAATATTAAAATAATTTAATAACTCAATAATAGTACTTAGTTACTGTTAAGTGGATGATAGTAAACACTAAAATAACTTGGACATGTAAAAATTAGGACAGAAATAAAACTGATTATAACAGCATAAGATTGGACAAAACCACATGAAACATTAGGTAAAAACATAATGATCAATATCATTGGACTGATAATTATCTAGAAGAAGTGCTCTTATTCATTCCAAGTCAACTGTGTTTTTATCATTTTTAAGATCTGAAGCAAATGTAGTAGGACATCATACAATTTTTCTTGAAGGTAATGAGGAAACAAGTCCTAATAGGTCAGAGGTTTTGTAGATAGCATGAGGGCAAGGAAAGAGAAATATGTGTGGGCCCTCCCAACACTGTAAGTGAAGATGAAGGAACATGAATAGGGATCTTTAATTTCTCATATTTGCGATAGAATATATTCCATTATTTTTAATTTTTTGCTTCTGTAGAGAATTTAAATTAATATTTTGATTTCACAGATTACCAGGGTAAAAAATAATACCTTTCTTACTTTTCTTGTCTCTTAACTCCCCTCATTTTCTCTTATCTTTCCATTGATACTCTCTTTCATCATATCAACTCTACTGCTCCTCCTATTTTCCTTCACTTCTCTATAGTTGAATCTTTTTGTATATTGGAAATAACCATTCCTATGGCAGATGGTCCATTGAAATCCACTCCAGTTAATAGATCTACAATATAGTTACCTTTTTTATAATATCCTTTGAATTAGTTTACTCTTCATAAATGTGACTTATGTGAAATATAAATAATTAAAGTAATCTTAAAAATCAATAAACATATGGGAAGACTTCCAATATCTGGTTCTACATATAAGGGGCCACTCCATCCTAACAAGTAAAAAGCTGAAACAAGACTAAAAAATCACCAATACTTGTTAGATTCATATGAGAGCAGAGGACACAGGGCAAACTCCTGCCCCCAAACCATAGAGGGTGACAAGTGAATATAGTGAGCCACAGCTTTCTTGAACAGGGACTCCTAAGTGTAAACCACGCTGAAGAACCAGTGCTCAGGGAGGAAAACCTCAACTCTAATTGACAAATTGCTGAAGGCTCAGGGTGGGCAAATCTGAGAGTTAAAAACTCTAGGAGGAGATGGTCATAGGGAAGCTTCCACAATATTTTAAGATCCCCAGGAGCTTAACCATGTTCACATAGTAAACATCCATGAAAAATCCCCCTGTGGCTCTGGCATCAAAAAGGGAAAGAAACGATTCTGAATGAGGCCAGAGCAAGTTATTCTCCTTAACAAGGCCTGCCTTCAGGGGAAACTAGTTAACAAGACCCCAACAAGAGTATAATCAGACTCTAATTGACTCGTGGGAAGGAAATAACCAACAGCTAGCTCTCTAGTCTTCCATGTAAGAGAAGGGATAAACCTAGCCCACTGAACTCCTCTGTAGCCATCCTGTCCCACTGAAGGAGAGAAAAGGAATACAACAACAACAACAACAACAACAACCACCATCACCACCACCCTGAAAACCATGTGAGGTTCACTGTTCAGAGGCACAGGCCCACCAAAACTGAGATCTAATCATAAGACTACAGAATGCTTCCCCTCTACCCTTTATCTTATCATCACATTACTAAAGACCTATTTACAGTAGTTCCTTTGACCTGGTACATCATGCCTAGATATCAAGGTAAAGATATCAAGATAAAGATACATGGCAAGCTAAAAGGTAAAAATTAAAGTTTGACAGACAAAGCATCAGAATCAGATATACCAGGGATGTTAGAAATACCCAACAAGGGATTTTAAAAAACTATGTTAGTATGCTAAGAATTCTCAGTGGATAAAGTAGACAGTATACAAAAACAGATGGGCAATGTGAGCTCAGAGACAGAACTCCAAAGAAGCAACCAAAAAGAAGTGCTGAGCATCTATAACAGAAATGAAGGTTGCCTTCGATGGGACTAGGCACAGCTGAGGAAAGAATCTGAAATTGAGGATATCTCAGCAGAAACCTCCAAAACTGAGAGGCAAAAAGTAGAAAGACTGAAAAACAACAACAACAAAAACAACCAGAACTTACTATCCAAGGATTGTGGGACAATTACAAAAGGTAGAGTGTACACATAATGGAAATCCCAGAACAAGAAACAAAAGACATATTTGAAACAATAATGACTGAGAATTTACACAAATTAATACCAGACACCAAGCACAGATCCAGGATTCTAAGAGAATGGCAAGGAAGATAAGTGCCAAAAAACAACACCTAGGCATGTCACATTCTCAAATGACAGAAAATCAAAGGAAAAGATTCTGCAAGAATCTAGAGGCGGGGGGAATCACTTTACCTATAGAGAACCAAATATAAGAATAGCATTAATTTCTCCTCAGAAACCATGCAAATAAGAAGAAGGTGGAGTGTAGTATTAGAAATGTTGAGAGAATAAAACCAGCAAATTATAATTCTATACTCTGTGAAATTATCTTTCAAAGGTGAAGGAGACAAAAAGATCTTCTCAAAGACAAACAAAAATTGGGGGAATTTTTTGCCAGTTGACCTACCTTGCAAGAAATGTTAAAAGAAGTTCTTGAGAGAAGGAAAATAATAGAGGTCACTCAGATATACATAAAGAATGGAAGAACACTGAAAAAAATTTTATATTTAATTGATCTCACAGACAACAGCTTGTTCAAAATAATGTATTTGATTATTATGCTAAGGCAAAATAAGTCAATCAGAGAAAGACAAATACCACACAATTTCAACCATATGTGGAATTTAAGAAACTAAATAAATGAGCAGAGGGGAAAAAGAGAAGCAAACTGAGAAACAGATTCTTAACTATAGACAACAAAATGAGGGGGAAGGTGGGTGGGTGGGAGATGGGTTAAATAGTTAATTGGGATTAAGAATGTGCTTGTGATGAGTACTGGGTGATGTATGGAAGGGTCTAATCACTGTATTAAATAGCTGAAACTAGTATTACACTGTATGTTAACTAGGATTTAAATAAAGTTTTTTAAAAACCACAAAATAATAGTGGCAACAATGTACTTGATTAGGAATGCTTATGTGTTTTATATATATCTCTCACTTATAAGCATATATGTTTAAGTATTTTATACATATTATACCTATTCAAATAAATTGTTGCTAATACTTCCTGATTGTTTACATATATATACACACTTAGGTGTGCTTTATATAGGCAAAATGAATAAAAACAGTGATACAAGGAACAGAAAGTAGAATTTAGAATTATTGTTATAAGGCACTCATACTATTCATGAAATAGCATATACTGTTACTTGAAAGTGGACTATGTTTAGTTGTAAATGTATATTGCAAACTCTAGAGGAACCACAAAAAAATAAGAAAAGAATTTTAACTGATTGGCTAAGGAGAGAAAATGGAATCATAGAAAATCTCAGTTATAAGCAACAAAAGGCAGAAAAAGAACAAAAGACAAGAATAGGGACAAAAAACAAGGGGAATCCATAAAAACCAGTAACAAATGTGGTCAATATGAATCTAACTATATCACTAATCACTTTGAACATCAGTGGTCTAAATGTACTAACTAAAAAGAGATTGTCAATGTGGATGGAAACACAAGACCTAACTGTCTATTATAAACCCACTTTAGTTATAAAGTCACATATTAATTAAATATAAATGGATGACTGGGGGTGTGGGGGATGGGAAAAATGGGTAGAAGGAAGTGGGTGATACATGCTTCCAGTTATGGAATAACAAAGTCATGGGAATAAAAGACACAGCATAGGGAATAGAATCAGTGATACTGTAATAGTCTTGTATGGTGACAGATAGTAACTACACTTGTGGTGAACATGGCCTAATGTACAAACTTGTTGAATCACTATGTGATAAAACTGAAACGAATGTAACATTGCCAGCTACACTTCTATTAAAAGAAAAAAAAAGAAGTAGTAGCTACATCAATTTTAGGCAGAGCCAACTTTAAACAAGGAATGTTATCAGGGATAAAGAAGGACATTACATGATAAATGGGTTAATTCTCTAAGAAGATATAACTTAATCCTTATGTGCCTAACAACAGTGCATAAAATATGTGAAGCAAAAACTGATAGAACTGCAAGGAGAAATAGATAAATTCACTGTCGTTGTCGGAGACTTTAACATACCTTATTAGAAAGAGACAGATCCAGAAGTCAGAAAATCAACAAGGAAATGGCTGAACTCAACACCACTATCAACCAGCTGTATCCAATGGACATCTATAGACTATTTCATTCAACAACATCAAAATACACATTTTTTTCAGAGTCACATGGGAATATTCACCAAGACAGACCACAATCTGGGCCATAAAATATACATTAACAATTTTAAAAGAATAGAAAGCATACAAGGTCTGCTCTCAGACCACTATGGAATTAAACTATAAATCAATAACAGAAAGGTAACTGGAAAATCCCAAAATACATGAAAACATATATTAAACAACACACTTCTAAATAATGCATGGGTTATAAGAAATTTCAGGAGACACTGAAAAATATTGTGAACTAAATGAGAACAAAAACAACTTGTCAAAATTTGTGAGATGCAGTAAAAGGAATTCTTAAAGGGAAACTTAAAGCATGGAATACATGTATTAGAAAAGAAAATTTCTTATTAAACTAAACATACTTTTACAATACAGTATAGTAATCATGCTCTTTGGTATTTACTTAAAGGAAGTGAAAATTATATCCACACAAAAACCTGCACGTGGATATTTACAGTAGCCTTATTCATAATTGCCAAAAACTTGGAAGAAACCAAGATGTCTTTATTTTCAGTGCTAAAAAGAAATGAGTTACCAAGACATGGGAGAAACTTAAATGCATATTACTAAATGAAAGTATCCAAAATGAAAAGCTAAATATTATGTGATTCGAGCTATATGACATTTTGGAAAAGGAACACTATGGAGATGGTAGTAGGATCATTAGTTGCAAAGGGGCTGGGGTTGACACAGGGAGGGATGAATAGGCAGAGCACAAAGGACTTTTAGGCCACTGAAAATACTCTGTATGATACTATAATGATGGATACACATTATTATGCATTTGTCTCAATCCAGAGAACGTACAATGCCAAGACTACTCCTTAAGGTAAACTATGCGCTTTGGATGATAATGATGTGTTAATATATACTCATCAATTTTAACAAATGTACCACTTTAGTGGAGATGTTGATAAGGTGGGAGGCTAGTCATGTGAGGAGGCAGGCAATAAATGGGAAATCTCTATACCTTCCCTCTGATTTTGCTGTGAACTTAAAAACACTAAGACATTTGATGAGAGCTCTCTATTCTCCTCTCTTGTTCTCATTTGGACACTTGAAGTATTAATTAGTTCTTAATTTTTTCATTTATTTAATTTTGTTTTGATTAGTCTTTCCACCTACAAATCATAGGTCAATAAACTTATCACCGTTTTATTTATTAATGTTTCATTGCCAACTCCTTAATACATGAGAAAATTTAATGTAATTTAATATTGTTAATACATGAGAAATGAATGATCACTTGCACTTAGTCTATTTCATTCTCTTCTATTCTTGGAATTGTCAGATAGGGTGGAGGTAAGGCAGGAAACTAGCTCATAAAGTACACCTCAAGCCTTCAGGAACATATTCTAACTAAAATGCTGCTACAGTAAAAATAATTGTATTTTTAAGTTTTTAGAGGTGGTTCTGGTTATTGTCAAGACTGAATATGCAAGATCCATCCTAACTGAATTTAATTAAAAAGGCTGGAATGAATACATAGGACAACTATTGAGGACTCTGGAGAGTAGTAGCAGTGGGTAGATTGGGGAAGGAAAGTAGAAAGTAATGTACCATGAAACCAATAATGAATTTGGTCTTTCCTTTTTCCCTTGGGGGGTCTCCTGATCTACACGTAAAAGAGTCCTGAAACCAAGGACTGTGCATTGCATGCACACCGAGTTTCAAGAGAAAATTTCTATTTCTGGTCGATGCAAAGAGTAGGAAAGGAGTACCCTGTGAGATAGTAGAAGAAATCTTTTTTTATTATTCTTATTACTTCTGGCTGACTTTCAAGCAAGCTCGTGGTGGCAGAGGAATTTTTTTCCTTTGACCAGAACTGTGGTCTCAAGAGCATGGGGAGAAGACCCATTGCTTTATTTTTACTCTTTACCTTCTTACCACTTGGCTCTGGAGGGAGACACTTTCAGGAATGCTTGCAGAGTAGGGAAACTAAAGCCACAGTTTTTATAAGGAGGACCAGTAAGAGGGACTTCTAAGAATCAAAAACATTTGGCAGCATGCAGAGAGAAGGCGACTTAAGAAAGCAATCCCCTTAAGTTGTGTGTTAGTTTTTTCTTTTACTCTCTAGCTACACATGCATGGATCCAACCCTCTTATTGGCTATAGGGCAGCACTTTGAAACTGGAATGATAGTGAAACTACAGACCATGGAAAGCAGGTAGGAATTCAATGCTTCAACCTAACAAATGCTACCAAACATTTAAAGAACAAATAATATTATTTTACACTATCTCTTCCAGAAAATAGAAGAGGGAGCAGTTTCTGATCCATTTCATGAAGCTAGATTTACTCCAAACTAGTAAGAAAATGCAAGAAAATAAAACTACCAATTAATATTTATTATGAACATAGACACAAAATCCCCAAAATAGAAACAAACTGAATTAAGTAATACATAAAAAGTCTAATCACCATGATCAAGTGGGCTTAATACTAGAAATGCAAGACAATTATTCATAAAATAAGCAATGTAATTCATCAACTTAAACTAAGAAAAGCTACAAGATCATATTGTTGCAGAAAACTCATTTGGCAAAATTCAACATCCATCCATTATTAAAAAAAAATTCTCAGCAAACAGAGAGAACTTCTTTTTCCTGATAAATGGAATCTAGAAAACATCCACAGCTAACATCCTATGAAACAATGAAAGAATAGTTTCCTCCTAAATTTGGGGAAAAGGCAAAGATGTTCATCCTGACCACTCCTAATCAATATAGTACTAGTAGTCCTAATCAGTGCAATAATATGCAAGGAAGAGAAATACAGAAATACAAATTAGAAAGCAAAATATAAATGGCCCCTAGTTGAAAATGAAATGGTTGACACAAAAAAATCCCTAGATGTGTGTGTGTATGTATTGATTTAATTTTTTGAGAGAGAGAGAGAGAGAGAGAGAGAGAGAGAGAATGAGCACAGGAGGGGCACAGGTAAAGAGAAGAGAGAGAGGGAGGGAGGGAGGGAGAGAAAAGGGAGACAAAGACAGAGAGAGAGAGAGAGAGAGAGAGAGAGAGAATATCTTAAGTAGGTTTCATGCTCAGCACAGAGCCTGACTTGGGGCTTAATCCCACCACCCTGGGATCATAATCCGAGTCAAAATCAAGAGTTGAACTCTCAACAAACTGAGCCACTCAAGAGTCCTAAAAATTCCTAGGTATTTACCCAAAAAAGTAAAGAAGTAATATTTTAGTTTACTATGTTACAGAATATAAGGCTAACACAAAAAATTCAATCCTACTTCTATATGCTAGTAATGAAGAGTTAAAGAATAAGACTCTTGGGGCGCCTGGGTGGCTCAGTCGGTTAGACATCTGACTTCAGCTCAGGTCATGATCTCACGGTTTGTGGGTTCAAGACCCACATTGGGCTCTGTGCTGACAGCTCAGGGCCTGAAGCTTGCTTTGAATTCTGTGTCTCCCTCTCTCTTTGCTCCTCCCCCACTTGTGCTCTGTCTCTCTCAAAAATAAAAATAAAAAATAAAATTGTTAATTTTCCAAATTGATGTATACTTTAATGTAAATCCAATCAAAATCCTAGTGTAATAGTTTTGAAACTATAGCAGATTCTAAAATCTGTATTGTAAGATAAAGTAAATAAAATAGTAAAAATAGAAAAGGAAAAAAATTGACACTGCCCCCATTTTAATATTTAATATACCACAATTGTAATCAGACTATGTGGTATTAAAAGGGTAGATGCAAAATCAATGGAAAATAGGAGACCAGAAATAGAGACACACAAATATGGCCAGTTGATTTAAAAATTTTTTTAATTTTTTTAAAGTTTATTTATTTTGAGAGAGAGAAAGTGCAGGTGTGAGTGGAGGAAGGGGTAGAGAAAGGAGAGAGAGAATTCCAAGCAGCCTCTCTGTGCTGTCAAAGCAAAGCCTGATGTGGGGCTTGAACCTATGAACCATGAGAAATGAGCTGAGTAGAAATCAAGAGTCTATGCTTAACTGACTGAGCCACTCAGGTGCTCCAGTTTTTTTTTTTTTTTTTTTTTAATTAATGAACATTTTATTTTAGAACAGATTCAGATTTACAGAAAAGCTGTAAAGATAATAGAATCTTCCTATGTACCCACATCCAATTTCTATTAAAATTAACATTTTACATTGGTATTGTACATTTGTCACAATTAAGGAACCAATAGTGACATATTATTATCATTAACCTCAAAGTTGTTTCATATATTTGTAACATTTAGATTGTTTTGTCACATTCTGCATTCTATCTTAGGACTCCTCTGAACCCCCACATAATTTTTTAAATAAATATGCAGAAATTAAAGTTCTCTATTTTTGTTGTAAAGTTCTTAGTTTTGACAAATACATAGTTTCATGTATCCACCATTATGGTATCACACAAAATAGATATACTGCTCAAAAAACTCCCCCGTGCAGCACTTAATCAATGCTCCTCCTACCACTACACCTCAGATCTTTATGCCACCTAAGTTTGCCTTTTCATGAAGGCCACATAACTGGAATTATACAATACATACCTTGGTTTATTTCATTTAGCCACATACATTTAATATTCATCCCTGCTTTTTCATGGCTTGATGTCTCGTTCTTTTTTGTTGCTGAATAGGATCCCATTGTAAGGACACATCGGTTTGTTTTTAACCGTTCACTGTTTAAAAGGACATATTGGTTGCCTCCATTTTTGGCAATTATGCATAATGCTGCTAAACATTTCAAACCAGTTGACTCAATACCTAGGAATGCAATTGCTGGGTTGTATGATAAGACTATTTTTAACTTTGCAAGAAACTTTCAAACTGCCTCCTAAAATAGCTATACCAACTTACATTCACATCAGCAGTGAATAAGAGTTTCTGTTGTTTTGTATCCTCTCCAGCAGTTAGTAATGTTGGGGTTTTGTTTTGTTTTGTGTTGAGCCATTCTAATAGTTATGTAGTGGTATCTCATCTTGTTTTAATTTGTAATTTCCCTGACAAATGATGTTGAGCATCATTTTTTATTGAAATAATACTGACATATATTAGATTTATATGTACAACTTAATGGTTTGATATTCGTATATACTGCAAAGTCATTACCCTAATAAGGTTGGGTAACATCTAACATCACATGTGGAATTTTTTCTTCTTGTGATGAGAACTTAAGATTCACTCTCTTAGCAACTTTCTAATATATAATTGAGTATGGTTCAGTGTAGTTACCATTGTGGTTGAAGGGTACAAGCTTCCAGTCGTATGATAAATAAGTTTAGTATCTTTTCATGTGTTTAAGTGCCATTTGTATGTATCTTTGGAGAGGTGTCTGCTTTTATTTTGCCCAATTTGTTAATTGAGATCATAACCTGACTTGTTAATTGCTAACAAATTAACAATTAACAAATTGGGCAAAGATAATGAGTTTTAAAGTTTTGGGGTTTTTGGGGCGCCTGGGTGGCTTAGTCGGTTAAGCGTCCGACCTTCGCTTAGGTCATGATCTCTCGGTTCGTGGGTTCGAGCCCCGCTTCGGGCTCTGTGCTGACTGCCAGCTCAGAGCCTGGAGCCTGTTTCAGTCTGTGACTCCCTCTCTCTCTGACCCTCCCCTGCTCCCTCGCTCTCTTTCTCTGTCTCCCCCCTAGAAATAAATAAAACATTAAAAAAAAAAAACCTTATTAAAAAAAAAAGTTTTGGGGTTTTGTTGTTTGGCTTTTGCATATAGATAAAATTCCCTGATTACATATATGTTTTGAAAATATTTTTTCTCAATCTGTGGTTTTAATTTTCATTCTATTAAGTGTTTATCACAAAGCAGAAATATTAGCTTTAAAAAAATCTAACATTTTCTCTTTAATGATGTTTTTGGTAATATATCTGAAATCTCATCACCAAATTGAAACTCAAATAGTTTTTGCTTTATTTTCTTCTATAGATATTATCATTTTGTATTTGAGGTTTCTATGATCCATTTTGAGTTAATTTTGTGCAAGGTGTAAAGTCTGTGACAAAGTATGTATTTTTTTGCTTATGAACATCTAATTATATCAGCACCAGTTGTTGAAAAAATTACTTTTTCCCGTTTGAATTGCCTTTCACCTTGGCCAAAAAAGAGTTGATTCTATAGGCATGCATCTCTTTGGGGCTCTCTGTTATGTTCCATTATCTTCCATCTATGTATGTTTTCTTTCACTGACAACATGTTGCCTTAATTCTGGAGCTTTGCCATATGTCACAAAATTGAGTAGTGGAGTTTGCAAACTTTGTTCTTTTCAATATTGTATTCGCCATATGAGGTCATTTGCTTTTTCACAAAGACTTTAGTAAAAGATTGTCCATATCTTTCAAATAATGTGCTGAGAATTTTGCTGGGATTCCACTAATTCTAAAGATCAAGTTGAGAAGAATTCACATCCTAGTTATATTGCATTTTCAAATCTGTAAACATAAAACATCTCTCAATTTATTTTGATATTCAGTTTCTTCCTTCAGTGTTTAGTGGTTTCTGCATGCAGATGCTATTATAATTAGATAGATTTATACATAAGTGTTTCATTTTTGGTGTGATTGTAAACATAGTATTTAACTTCCAATTGTTCACTGATGGCATACAGATAAGTAATTAACTTTTGTATATTGACTTTGTATTTTGTGACTTTGCTATATTCACTCATTTGTTATAGGAATTATTGTATAAATTCATTGGTGTTCCTACACAGACCATCATTTCATGTGCAATTAAAAACATTTTTCTTTGTTACTTTTAATATGCATACCTTTATTTCCTTTTCTTCCCTTATTGCATTAAGTAGGGATTCTAGTGTGATTTTGAATATAAAAGGTATGAAATGACATTCTTGTCTTTTTTCAACTCTTAGGGCAAAAGTATCCAGCCTTTTACCAAGAAGTATGGTATAAGATTGTTCTTGAACAATCCTCTTTCAAGCCAGTTTCAAAAAGGCATTAGATATTTTTATTAAGTTAGGGAAATTCCTTAGTTTGTTGAAAGTTCTTAACATTAATCAGGTGTTTTCAAATGCTTTGTCTTCCATAAATTTATGCGATATGATTTTTTTCTTCAGCCTTTTGATAAGGCAGACTACATTAACTGAATTTTTACGTAAAGCCAATCTTGCATATGTTTAATAAGTCCCATTTGGTCGTGGTGTATAATTTTTTATATTAATCTGATAAATGTTTGAAGTTTTTTCTTCATATGCTCATGAAATCTATCAGTTTGTAGTTTTTCCTATCATGTAATGTCTTTATGTGGTTTTGAAATCAGGTAATATTGGCATCATAGAATAAATTAAGAAATTTCCTTTCTGCTTTTTTTTGTTTCTGAAGAGATTGTGGAAAAACAGTAGTTTTAATTAAATATTTGATAAAATTCACCAGTGAAGCAAAATGGCCTTTGTGTTTTCTTCTTGAAGGTTATTAATTATTGATTACATTTCAGAAATATGTTTAGGGCTATTTAAGTAATCTATCCTTGAGTGAGTTTCTGGAGTTTGTGTTTTTCAAGTACTTTATTCATTTAAACTATCAACTTTGTAGACATAGAGTTGTTCATAGTATTTCTTTATTATCACTTTAATACCCATGAGATGAATAGTAATGACCACTCTTTCATGTCTAAGATTGATATTTGGGTCTTCGTTTTTTTCTTCATTAGAGGTTTACCAATTTTATTTATTATTTTAGGAATCAGTTTTTGACTTCATTGATTTTTCTCTATTTTTTAATGTGTCAATTTCATGGATTTTTGCTCTGATTTTTGTTCTTTATTTTCTTCTGTTTACTTTAGGCTTAAATCATTCCTCTTGCTTTTCTGAGGTGGAAGCTTAGATTATTGATTTTAGATCTTTCTTCTTTTGAGGTGTAAGTGATTCATGCCATACATTTCCCTCTCAGCACTGTGTACACTGCATCCCACCCATTTTAAAAGGTCACATTTTTTATGTCAGTAATTCAAAGTATTTTTTTAATTTAAATTTTAGTTAACATACAGTATTGGTTTCAGGAGAAGAATTTAGTGATTCATCACTTAGATAAAACGCCCAGTGCTCATCCCATCAAGTGCCCTCTTTAATACCCATCACCCATTTAGCCCATCCCCCACCTACTTTCCCTCCAGCAACCCTCAGTTTGTTCTCAGTATTTAAGAGTTTTATCTTATTTTATTTTTATCTTATGCTATTTTTATCTTATTCTATTTTTCCTTCCTTTCCCCTATGTTCATCTACATATTTGTGTTTCTCTGATTGACCTATTTCAGTTAGCATAACATACTCTAGTTCCATCCACATTGTTGCAAAAGGCAAGATTTCATTCTTTTTGATTTCTGACTAATTTCCCATGTATGTATACACGTATCAAATCTTCTTTATCCATTCATTACTCGATGTCAATTTTTTTTCTATCTTTGACTTTTCTTGAGGCTTCCTTTTGAAATGTTGATTATTGGTATTTGTTTAATGGCCCATAATGTTGTTTAGGACATCTAAATTTATATTGATTTTCTGCCTTTTGATTCATCTGTTGATGATGGAGGGGTGTTGAAACTTGCACCTGTAACAGTGAATTTGTTTATTCCTCTTTTCAGTTTGCTTCACTTATACTGAAGATCTTTTGTTTGGTGCACATGTTTAGGATTGTTATCTCTTTTTAGGGCATTGACTCCCTTATTTAATATTCTTCTTTATTCCTGATGATTACCCTTATTCTGAAGTCTGTCTGTGTTGCCTAAAATTAACACAGCTAGTTTAATTTTCTTTTGATTACTGGTAGCAAGATGTGCCTTTCTCCTTTCCTTTTCTTTAAACCTATGCGTGTTTTTTTTTTCTTCTATCTCATGCAATTGTTTATCTTGATACATGTGCCATGGGCACTTGAAAATAATGTGTATGGTCTTGTTGGGAGAGTGTTCTATAAGTGTTATTGATTTCTGTTGGTTGAGATATTGTTAAGTTCCTCTAATCTTGCTGATGTCTGTCTAATTGTGCTATTGAGGGTGGGTGTTGAAGACTCTAGTTATAAATAGGGATTTGTCTGTTTTTCTTTTTAGTTCTATCAGTTTTTACTTCACATGTTTTGTAGCTCTATTGTTTGTTACATACATATTTAGGCTTGCTATATTTTCTTGGTAAATTGATACTTCTGTCATTATATGAATTCCCTTTTTGGCTCTGATAATTTTCTTTGCTCAGAAGTCTTTTTGATATTAATATATCCACTCTCATTTTCTTCTGATTGATATTTTCACTGAATATAAAGAAAAACTGTATCTTTATATTTATCATTATTTCTTATAGATAGCATAAAATTGGTTCTTGTTTATTCACTCTGACAATATGTCCTTTTAGTTTGTCTATTCACTGCATTTGTTCCTTTTTTAAATTTCTATTTTCTGCCTTGTCTAGTTTTAATTATTTCATATGAACCTTCTATATTTTCTCTTAATGTATCAATTATACTTTTAAATAAAATTAGTGATTTCTGTAGTGTTTGCAATATAAATTGTTAACTAATCTAAGTCCATTTTCAAATAACTATACTTGTGTACTGCAGGCCATACTAGTTTGTTCTCATTCCTTTAGATGTTTTGTTAATATTTTGACTTATGCTGTAATCACTCAATATATTCTTGGTACACTTGACACTTGGGTGGCTCAGTCAGAAGCACAGGCACCTTCAGCTCAGGTCATGATCTCATGGTTTGTGACTTCGAGCCCTGCACCAGGCACACTGCTATTGATGCAGAGTCCACTTCAGACACTGTCACCATCTCTCTCTGCCCCTCCTCTGATCTTGCTCCCTCTCTCAAAACTAAACATTAAAAAAATTCTTATTTAATAAAGCAGTTATTGTTTCAATCAATTAAAAGTTTTAAAAAGTTAAACATTTTATATTACTTATTTCTTCTTCAATGTCCTTTCTTTACTTATGCAAATTCAGTGTTTGTCCTATATAATTTTTCTATTTCCTCAACAACTCCTTTTAATCTGTCTTACAGAATGGGTCTGTTTTCAATGAATTCTCTTAACTTTTGTTAGCCTGAGAAAGTCTTTATATCTTCTGCACTTCTGAAAACAACTTTGCTGGACACAGAGTTCTAGGTTGGTGGTGTTTTTCTCTTACCACTATTTCATACCACTTTCTTCTTGCATGCATGGTTTCTGATGAGAAGGTCACTGTAATTATTATCATTGTTTATCTACAGGTGAAATTTTGTTTTTTAAATTTCCCTTCAGTTACTTTTAAGATTTTATCTTTGTCTTTGGTTCTGAACTTTGAATATATGTATAATTATGATTCATAAAGAAAACAAAGTGGAATTTTATAAAAATTAAAACTTTTGCTTTGTGAAAGATACTACTGACAGAATGACAAGACAGACTACAAACTGGAAGAAAATAAAGTTGATTCTCATTATTCACAGTTTTCTCTATAAAGTACTCTGGACACTGAATTAATGAATACTAAACTATTATTCCTAGAGGAAATAGAGTTAGTTTGCTATGAGCCTCTGGTCACAATATTTTCATTGACTAATTAATATATATCCTTATTCTGTGTATGTTTCTCTTTAAAGACTTCTTATTCAATATATATTTTTGATTCATTAACATTGAATTCATGGCCAATGGCACTGTAATTCATTCTTAAATGAACTTTATCTAATACACATCACAATTTTTATATGCTAAGGAACATTATATAAGCTTCATCACAATACCTGGGGGCTATTCTAAACAGTGAAATTACCAACAAAAGAGGCAAAATTTTAAATGTGGTACTAAGCAGACACAAAAAGAAACCCTTTTTTATAGTATGATAGCTGAAATAAGAAGGTAGAGTATGGCCATGTTTGAATTCAGCTGGGAACATGCATGTCAGGCTACTCAAAATTGTCACCATTCTGTGCATGTCTGTGAGAATTACAAGTAAATTTTGGCAAGTAATCAAATGTACAGATATAGAATGTGCAAATAATGAAGATTGGTTCTATTTTCAAATCATATAATCACCAAAGGATTTATATCCGAAATATATCAGGAACTCTCAAACCCAATAGCAGAAAAAAAAAAAAAACATTAAAATGGGAAAGGGGCAAATATTTTTAACAGATGTTTCACCAAAGGAGATGTATGAATGGCAAATAAGCACATGAAAAAATATTCAACATTGAATTAGCATTAGGGAAATGCCAATTATATGCACAATGAACTGCTGGAACATACCTAGTAGAATAGCCAAAATAAATAAACAATATAAAATAAAACAAAACGACAATGCTATCAAAGATATTATGAGATATCAACTAAATATCTCATAGATTGCTGGTAGAAATAAAAGATGTATATAGCTACTGTAGAAAATATTGTTAGTTTCCTATAAGCTTAATATGACTTAGTAATCCCATTCCTAGGTTTTTATCCTACAAATATTAAAACTTTTGTGTTAGAAACTTCTGGGGAAAAAGACAGAGTGGGAGGACCCTAAGCTCACTTTGCCCCATTGATACACCTAGATAACACTCACATCTGTATAAATAAACCCAGAAAATGACCCAAAGATGTAGAGAAAAGGCCACGTGGAAAGGGCAAGATACTGTCTTACCTGGACAGTAAATGGATAGAGATAGTGTCAGGAACTAAACTGACCTATGAGATTGGCTGTGGGAGGGAGGAAAACCACAGGCAGAGAGAAGGGAAAAGAGCAAACCCCACCCCAAGCACCCCAGACACAGGTGACCCACACTCAGCAGATCAATCTCCCTAATATCTGCCTTTGAAAACCAGAGGGGCTTAATTTAGTGAGTTCTTATAATCAGAGGAGGTTAACGCCAGGAACTTTAAAAATCAGTGGGTACAGAACAATAGGAAACTGAGTCGCCACCCTTAAAGAGACTATATTAACAAGCAACCCTACTGAGAAACAGCACAGAAGCAGGAGTCTGAAACACTCATGGGTATATGGAAGGGAGATTTGTTTACTAATCTCAGAGCATGAGCAGGAGGGACAGGGATCTTTGGGAGACTTCTCCAAGAACCAAAGAGCTGGAAGGTGTCATTTTCCTACCCTGCCCTCCAACCTAGATACACAGATACCTACAGGAACCAGCACAGTGTATGTATCCACTCTCCACCTAGCTGGCTTACAGCATGCCCAGCCCACCACTTTCTCCACCTTCTCCAACCTGCCCTCAGAAGTTCACTAAAGCTGCTCCAGGTCCCTTCCACAAAGATACCAGTGCAAACCTTGCTAAAACTGCTTGGTTTGCACCCATGTTCTCCTGTCAACCCATGCTCTCTAAGATGCCCTTTGCAGGTGTTCATCCAAAACACCACCACAGGTATGGCAGTTTACAAGCAACACCAAAAGGAGTCAGCACCACTCCATAGTGACTCCTGCCCCAAGAAGAGGGGAAGATAATCATACACACCAGTTCCACCGAACTTTATAAGAGCACTGGAGGCAGACATGGGGTTTGTTGTAGGCACTGTCCACCAATGAAGGTTTATCAAGGACAACAAAGGGAGAGCACCCTGAAATTCTATAAAACCACATCTCTAGCAAATTCTTGGTCTTACCCAACTCTAGCCCAAGGCAGTTCAGACAGGCCCAGTAATAACACAGGGACCAAACTCTGCTTACGACAGGCCAAAAGAGCCATTGAAGACAACTGGGCTGACGGAAAACATGGCTCAGGACCAACACTAGTGTGCACACAACACACTTAGGAGGTGTACCCCTGCAGTGACAGATTCTGGTGAACAGAGGACACTGCTCTGCAGGGTACTAGAGGACCTCTTCTTCATAAGGCCACTGGTGAACAGAGGACATTGCTCTACAGGTCACTAGGGGACCTCTTCTTCATAAGGCCACTCCATAAGGCTATGGATACATAGCTGACTTTCCCAACACAGAGAAACAGACACAAACAGACAAAATGAGGAGACAGAGGAATATATCCCAAATGAAAACACAGGACAAAAATCACAGCAGCAGAGCTAAATGAAACAGAGATAATATGGCCGATAGAGAATTTAAAGTAATCGTCATATGGGGTGCCTGCGTGACTAAGTTGGTTAAGAGTCCAATTTCAGCCCAGGTCATGATCTCACGGTTTGTGAGTTTGAGCCCTGTGTCAGGCTGTGTGCTGACTGCTAGCTCAGAGCCTGGAGCCTGTTTCAGATTCTGTGTCTCCCTCTCTCTCTGACCCTCCCCTGCTCATGCTGTCATTCTCTCTCTCAGAAAAAAAAAACAACATTAAAGTAATCGTCATAAAGAAACTCACTGAACTTGATGAGAGTGGAAGATTTCAGCTAGACCCTGAACAGAGATAGAAAATATAAAAAACAAAGAGAGATGAAGAACTTAATAACAGGTTAAAAATACATGAGAATAAATAGTAGACTAGAGAAAGCAGAAGAATGGGTCAGAGACCTGGAAGATAGTAATGGAAAACAAACAAGGTAAACAGGAGAAAGAAGAAAGATTAATAAACATGAGAATAGATTAAGGGATCTCAGTGCCAACAAACAGTAACAATTGCATTATAAGGATCCCAGAAGGAGAAGAGAGGGAAAAAGAGGCATAAAATTTATCTGAAAACCTAATAGCTGAAAACTTCCTGAATCTAAGTAAGGAAACAGGAATCCAGATCCAGGAGGCTCAAGATTCCCCCAGCAAAATCAACCCAAGGAGAAACTGCAGGCCAAAACAGAGTGAATGATATATTAAAAGTGCTGAGAGAAAAAAAAAAACCTGCAACTAAAAATACTCTATGCAGCAAGGCTGTCATTCAGAATACAAGAATAAATAATTACTCAGACATAGAAAAGTTAAAGGAATTCATGACCACTAAACCAACCTTATAAGTAATGTTAAAAGGGATTCTGTGGGTGGATAGGAAAGACCAGGGCTGGAGTAAGAAAAATAGGAAACACAAAATCATTAAGAATAAGTACATCTATAAAAATCAATCAAAGGATTCATGAAATCAAAGGATGTGTAGTATGACACAATATACCTAAAATATGGGGGGAGTAGAATAAAAATTGGTGCCTCTAGAATAGGTTCAAACTTTAGCAACCATCTACTTAATACAGACCACTATATGCATAAGACATATAAACCTAACAGTAACCATAAATCAAAAACCAAGAGATAAAAAATGAAGAGAAAGGTGTACAAGGATATCTCTAAAGAAAACCAGCAACTGTGAGAGAAGAGATCAGGAGAAATAAGGAAGAGAGACAAGTATAAAACAACCATAAAATAAGCAAAATAATGGCTATAAGTACATACCTATCAATAACAACTTTGAATGTAAATAGACTAAATTCTCCATTCAAAAGACACAGGGTGATGGAATGTTTAAAAAAGCAAGACCCATTCATATATTGCCTTCATGACACTCATTTCAGACCAAAAAACACAAGTAGACTAAAAGTAAAGGGTGGAAAACATTTATTATGCAAATACAAGTGAAAAGAAAGCATGGGTAGCATTCATATGGGACAAAATAGACTTTAGTACAAAGATGGTAACAAGAGACAAAGAAGGACACTGTATAATAATTAAGGGATGAATCCAAGAAGACGATATAAAAATTAGAAATTTAAGAATTTTTAAAGTGTATTTTTGAGAGACAGAGAGAGAGAACACAAGCTCGAGAGGGGCAGGAAGAGAGGGAGACACAGAATGTGAAGCAGGCTCCAGGCTCTGAGCTGTCAGCACAGAGCCCAATGCAGGGCTTGAACTCACCAGCCATGAAATCAGGACCTAAGTCGAAGTCAGATGCTTAAACAACTGAGCCACCCAGGTGCCCCAAGAATTATAGATGTTTATACACCCAACATGAAAGCATATGAATACATAAAGCAGCTAATACCAAAGATAAAGTAGTCAATATTACTACAATTATAGTAGAGGACATTAATACCTCAGTAACATCAAAGGATAGAGCATCCAAACAGAAAATCTACGAGGACTAAAGATATGAACAGAAACTTCTCCAAAGAAGACATTCAGATGGCCAACAGACACATGAAACAATGCTCAACGTCATTCATCGTTAGGAAATACAAATCAAAACCACAATGAGATACCATTTCATACCCATCAGAATGACTAAAATCAACAATTTAGTCAACAACAGATGCTGGTGAGGATGCAGAGAAAGAGGATCACTTTTGTACTGCTGGTGGGAATGCAAACTGGTACAGCACCTGTGGAGAACAGTATGGAGATTCTTCAAAAAATTAAAAATAGAACTACCCTACGGCCCAGCAAATTGCACTACTAGGTATTTATCCAAGGGATACAGGTATGCGGTTTCAAAGGGACACATGCACCCCAATGTTTATAGCAGCACTATCAACAATAGCCAAAGTATTGAAAGTGCCCAAATGTCCATCGATGAGTGAATCGATAAAGAAGACATGGTATATATACACACAGCGTATTACTCACCAGTCAAAATGAATGAAATCTTGCCATTTGCAACTACGTGGATGGAACTAGAAGGTATCATGCTAAGCGAAATTAGTCAGAGAAAGACAAATATCATATGACTTCACTCATATGAGGACTTTAGGATCCAAAACAGATGAACATAAGGGAACGGAAGCAAAAATAATATAAAAACAGAGAAGGAGACAAAAACATAAGAGACTCAAATACGGAGAACAGAGAGCTACTGGAGGGGTTGGGGGAAGGGGAATGGGCTAAATGGGTAAGGGGTATTAAGGAATCTACTCTTTTTATTTATTTTTTTAATGTTTATTTATATTTGAGAGAGAGAGAGACAGTGCGAGCTGGGGAGAGGCAGAGAGAGACACACACACACAGAATGTGAAGCAGGCTCCAGGCTCTGAGATGCCAGCACAGAACCCAATGCAGGGCTTGAGCCCACAGACTGTGGGTCATGACCTGAGCTAAAGCTGGACACTTAACCAACTGAGCCACCCAGGCGCCCCAGGAATCTATGCTTGAAATCCTAGTTGCACTATATGCTAACCAACTTGGATGTAAATTAAAAAAAATTAATTGACAAAAAAAAAAGAAAATCTACAAGGAAACAGTAGTTTTGTATGAAAATTGGACCAAGTGGATCTAACAGATGAAGTAAAAACATTCCACCCTAAAAAAGCAGAATGCACATTCTTTTCAAGTCCACAGGGCACATTCCACAGAATAGATCACATGTTAGGCCACAATGCTGAAAAAGTTCAAAAATATAATCATACCATGCATCTTTTCCGACCACAACACTATGAACTAGAAATCTACCACAAGAAAAAATCTGGAAAGAACACAAATACATGGAGATTAAATAACATGTTACTAAACTATGATTGGGTCATCTAAGACATCAAAGAGGAAATTAAAAATACAAAAGAAGATGAAAGACACAAATCAAAATGAAAACAGAATGGTCCAAAATGTTTGGGATGTAGCAAAAGCAGTTCTAAAGGGAAGTTTATAGCAAGACAGGCCTACATCAAGAACCAAGAAAAATCTCAAATAAACAACCTAACATTACACTTAAAGAAGATAAATAAGAACGAACAAAACCAAAACAGTAGCAAAAAAATAATAAAGCTTAGAGCAGAAATAAATGAAATAGAAACTTAAAAATCAATAGAACACATCAATGAAACCAGGAACTGGTCCTGTGAAAGGATCAACAAAATTGATAAACCTCATTAAAAAAAAAAAGGATTGAAATAAATAAAATCAGAAATCAAAGAGGAGAAATAACAACTAACACTGCAGAAGTACAAAGGATTGTAGAGAATATTATGAAAAATTATATGCAGCAAACTGGAAAACCTAGAATAGATAGATAAATTCCTGGAAACACATAACCTCCCAAAACTGATTCAGGAAGAAATAGAAATAGAAGAGACGGATTACCAGCAATGAAATTGAATAAAAAATTTAAAATTCCCAGAAGACAAAAGTCCAGGACCAGATGGCTTCACAAGTGAATTGTACCAAACATTTAAAGAAGAGTTAATACCCATTCTTCTCAAATTATTCCAAAATATAGAAGAGGAAAGAAAGCTTTCAAATCATTCTGTGAGGCCTGCATTTATCTGATACAAAACCAGATTAAAGCACTACAGAAAAAGAGAACTGTGTCCAATATCGCCAGTAAATATAAATGCAAAAATCCTCAATAAAATATTAGCAAGAAGAATTCACAATACATTAAAAAATCATTCACCACAATCAAGTGAGATTTATTCCTGGGACGCAAGGATGGCTCAATATTTTCAAATCAATCAATGTGATACATCACAGTAAAACGAGAAAGAATAAAAACCATATAATCATTTCAATATATATAAGAAATCATGTGACAATGTACATCATCAATTCATGATTAAAAACCCTCAGCAAAGTAGGTTTAGAGGCAACATACCTCAACCTAGTAAAGGTCATATATGAAAAACCCACAGGTAACTTCATACTGAGTGGTGAAAAGCAAGAGCTTTTCCCTTAAGATCAGAAAGAAAACATGGATGTCTACTTTCACCAGTTTTACTCACCAGTACCTTAAGTCCTAGCCACAGATTTCAGAAAGAAATAAATGACATCATAATTGGTAAGGAAGACATAAAACTTTCACTATTTGCAGATGACCTTATACTATATATGGAAAATTCTAAAGACACCACCAAAAAATTACTAGAACTAATACATGAATACAGTAAGGCTGCAGGACGCAAAATACATGCACATAAATTTGTTGCTTTTCTATACACTAATAATGAAATAGCAGAAAAAGAAATTAAGAAAACAACCTCATTTAAAATTGCACCAAAGATAATAAAATGGCTTAAGGAATTGAAAGGACTATACACTGAAAACTATGAAACAGTTATGAAACAATTTGAAGATGACACAAACAAATATAAAGATATTCCATGCCCATGGATTGGGAGAATATTGTTAAAATGTTCATGCTACCCGAAGTGATCACCTACTTAATACAATCTCTACCAAAATACCATTCTTGGGGCCCCTGGGGGGCTCAGTTTGTTAAGTGTCTGACTCTTGATTTAGGCTCAGGTTGTGATCTCACGGTCCGTGGGACTGCACTGTCAGTGCAGAGCCTGCTTGGAATTCTCTCTCGTCTCACTCTCTCTCCTTCCCCCTGCTTGTGTTCTCGCTCTCAAAATAAATAAGCATTTAAAAAATTACCAACAGTCTTTTCCACAGAAGTGGAAAAAATCATCTTAAAATTTGTATGGAACCACAACAGACCCTGAGTAGCCAAAGCAATTTTGAAAAAGAAGAACAAAGTTGGAAATATCTCAATCTCAGTTTTCAAGATCTATCACAAAGCTGTAGTAATTAAAACAGTATGGTACTGGCACAAAAATAGACTTAAACGTCAACAGAACAGAGATCCCTTACATAAACCCACACTTATATGGTCAAATAATCTATTACAAAGGAGTCAAGAAGATACAATAGGGAAGGCAGTCTCTTCAACAAATGATGCTGGAGAAACTGGACAATTACGTGAGAAGGAGTGAAACTGGACCACTTTCTTAGACCATACACAAAAGTAAACTCAAAATGCATTAAACACCTAGATGTGAGATCTGAAACCATAAAAATACTAGAAGAGAGCACAATCAGTAGTTTCTCTGACATCGGCCATAGAAATATTTTTCTAGATATGTCTCCTGACTCAAGGGAAACAGAAGCAAAAATAAACTATTGGGACTACACCAAAATTAACAGCTTATGCATAAGAAATGAAATAACCAGCAAAATGAAAGGATGACCTATCAAATAGGAGAAGATATTTGCAAATGATAAATCTGGTAAGGGGTTAATCCAAAACATTAAAAAAAAACTTATACAACTCAATACCAAAAAAGCAAATAATCCAAATAAAAATGGGAGGAAGACATGAGTAGACATTTCTCCAAAGTAGATATACAGATGGCTCACAGACACACGAAAAGATGTTCAACATCCCTCCTCATCAAACCAAACTACAGTGAAATATCACTTCACGCCTGTCAGAATGGCTAAAGTAAAAAACACAACAAATGTGGGCAAGAAACTCTAGTGCACTGTTGGTGGGAATGCAAACTGGTGTAACCACTGTGAGAAACAGTATGGAGGTTCCTCAAAAAAATAAAAATAAAATTACTATCTATTAGTAATTCTAATAGTAATATCTATTAGTAAAATTAGTAATTTTACTACTGGGAATTCACCAAAAGAATAGGAAAACAATAATTTGAAAAGATATAAGCTCCGCTATGCTTATTGCAGCATTGTTTACAATACCCAAATTATGGAAGAAACCCAAGAGTCCATTGATACATGAATCGATACAGAGAAATGGTGTACGTGTGTGTGTGTCTGACAATGGAATATTACTCAGCTATTGCAAAGAATTAAATATTGCCATTTTCAACAACATGGGTGGATCTAGGGGGTATCACACTAAGCGAAATAAGTAGTCACCCAGAAAGACAAAGACCATAGGGCTTCATTCATATGTAGAATTTTAGAAACAAAAGAAGAAAAAAACAGAGAAACAAAAACCAGAGTCTCATATATACAGAACAAACTGGTGGTTACCAGAAGGGAGGTGGGGGAAGCTGGTGACATGCATAGAATTGTTGAATTGCTATATTGTACACTTGAGACTAATAAAACATTGTATGTTAATTATACTGGAATTTAAAAATTAAAAAGAAAACTTTTACGTTAAAAAATAGCACATGATATATACAACAGCTCTACTACAAGCACCAAGAACTGAAAAAATAGTCCAACTGTACCTCAGAGGTAAGTGAATCAAACCAGCTGCAGTCCATTTCTACCTCGGTTACTAATCAGCCATAAAAAGGAATGAATCATCAAGGCATGCAATAATACAGATAAATGTCAAAGGCAATGTACTGAGTGAAAGAGAGCAGAATGAAATAGTTAAATACTGTGTGATTTTTATTTATAGGACATTTGAAAAAGGTGAAACTATAGAAATAAGGACAGGGTCACTGGTTGCCAGATTGAGCCATGAGGATACAGCTTGACTACAAATAGCAAGAAATGTTTTGTGGGAAAGGGTTATGGAAATGTTCTGTGTTTGGATTATAGAGTTAGTTACATAAATCTCTATAGGTATTAAAACTCAAGGCTGTATACTAAAAGTCAATTTCAAATGATTTCATTAAAAGTATTAGGGTCACAAAAAGTCTAGGGTTCTAACATTAGAATATCCCCTTAAAAGTTTTATTCTGTTTCTCCTTTTGCATAACTTTTTAAATAAGAAATAAAGACAATACACAGTGTTTTAACACATCAAATTCTCTATCAGTGAGAGAATAAATATATGTTTGCTTTGTGTATAAAATATATAAAATTGTGTAGTTTCTCCTCCTTTTTGTAAAATTTTCTCCACCTTGTATGCTCAAAGATAGGTTGTTAAAATCTACTACCTAATTTTATGGGTCCAAGCTCTGAAATTGCTTCTTAAATAGTGCAATATCATTGTAAACTTATCCAGATTTTGGAGAATATTCACTCTTTAGTTAAAAAAAACAAACAGGTTTTTGGGGCGTCTGGGTGGCTTAGTCGGTTAAGCGTCCGACTTTCGCTGAGGTCATGATCTCGTGGTTCGTGGGTTCGAGCCCCGCGTCGGGCTCTGTGCTGACTGCCAGCTCAGAGCCTGGAGCCTATTTCAGAGTCTGTATCTCCCTCTCTCTCTGACCCTCCCCTGCTCACGCTGTCTCTCTCTCTCTCTCCTAGAAATAAATAAAAATATTAAAAAAAACAGGTTTTCAAAACAATTCAATTTCTTATGTTTAACTTTTACAAAATGACATTTAAATTTTCCTTTGGTTGAATTTTAAGGATTTATGTTATTAATCCAAGTGGCTTATGGGTATGGATAAAATGTCATTCCTATTTTATATAAATGAATTGTTAATTAAAATATCATTCCTATTACATTTTATGTAAATGAATTGTTAATTAAAAGAGGGTTTGGTCACCAGTTCTATGAAGACTAAGAGGGTCCCAACAATGCTGATTATAGCTTTCTCATTTCTGAGAAGATTCTTCCTGCCTGGAAAGCCACTTTAAAGCAGAGACGGCAAGTAAATTTGGATTTTTCTTACAAACTGTTTAGAACATCTTCAAAGCACATTTCTTTCAGTTTTCCAAAAATAAACACTTGGGGGGAAATCAAAGAATCATGATGCTTTCCTCTGGGGAGAGATATCCTTCACTCCATATCATATTTTTGATATGTGTGACTATTTTGATATATACGTTGTTAGCTTAATCCCTAAGTAAAGTTATGTCTCCACCTTTAAGCTTTTCCTCAAGTGCTTTCAGGATATTTCATTTGGATTAGCTAAGCAACTGTCAGCTAACTCTGACTATAGTAATAAAGTATTTTCAGCCTATGAATAACTCCTGTTGGACTTGCTCGATTTGTTCACCTTTGTTTTCATCATGATACTTAAAAACAGACTTCACATTTTAATAAAAGACTAATTTATCCTGACCTAAAGTGATACTTTGTCTTCTAACTCTTGCATTGTGAACTTATAAGTATAGGCATGTTAGACTCAGAGATTGTCTTTAAATATGTACACAGAGCTCAAGCTTTTAAAAACTTCTTTTACAATTGCAATATGTTACTACTCATTTGTTTTACATAAACCTAATGCTTTATTTCATGGTTTGTAAGAGAAAAGTGAGTCCTTTTCACATAATTTGTGAATTCTCCTTTGTTTTATAAATGAACTATTTAACCCGGGCCATGCCAAACAGAAGTTATTCAGAGTATAGGGCCTTGAACTTCGGCAGAATTAGGCCCTTTGGGCAGATTACTTAACTCTGAACCTGTTTCTTAATGTCTCCAAAGTGTGGGCATTAAGATTTATCTTGTAATGGGGCGCCTGGGTGGCTTAGTCGGTTAAATGTCCGACTTTCACTTAGGTCATGATCTCGTGGTTCGTGGGTTCGAGCCCCGTGTCAGGCTCTGTGCTGACTGCCAGCTCAGAGCCTGGAGCCTG